>NC_091362.1:6784332-6880208 GCF_038502225.1 Cherax quadricarinatus | reverse complement strand
AGAAATAACAATTGTTGGTATGGTCTGTTGGCTCCTGCCGTGTCATTGGCACAGCAAAAGGCATTCCTTTCCTCTTCCTGTTCAACCATTGGCGAAGGTTAGTAGCACAATTGTTGCAGCATGTGTGTGGAGCCCAGTTCTTATCCTGGTCACCAATCTTGCATCCAAAATATAGGTGATATATCTTTCTAACAATAGCAGTTATATGGCACTTCTGTGATGCAAAGGTCACCTCACCACAAATGTAGCAGAAGTAGTCTGCCCTATTCTCACAAGTATGGGGCATTTGACCTCTTCAAGGGGGGCTCCTTGGCGTGGTGAAGAGGCTCTTGGTCTGAGGAATTAGCCCTGTCGGTCTTCTTCCTCAGACCGAACCTAATTACCCCCCATTCTCCCCTCCCCTATCCCATCCTCCCCATCCTCCCCTTTTTCCTTTCCTCCTCCTCCTCCTCACCCCTCCCTTTTGCCCTTCCTCTTTTTAGCCTTCGTGATTTCTCCCACAGGCGCGCTAGTTCCTAGGTAGGGGAAAGGACACCGGGGTCCATCCCATTCCGTTGAGGTTTCTTGGCGGTGGCGTAGTTTGCCGTGGAATCTGGATTGCCTAGGGATGTCCCGATCCCTCTCCGGTATCCCGGAGTAGCTTTGGGTGTCTTTTGGGCGACGGGTGTGTCTCTGGAAGCCACCTTTCGGATTCCGGGGGTGGTGGCTGAAGGAGGTATGCTTTGTGGCGGATATCCGGCCGCCCTCTCTTTTGTCCACCGAGGTAGCTCGGCAGATGTGAGGTTGCTATCCCAGATTGCTGGTTTACTGGCATGAAGGGTAGGGTATGGCACGGGTTCCATGCTGCATCTGCGTTACTAGCGGTGTCGAGTCCTCTTGGGCGCGGAGGGAGATTTCTGGCCCTTTCATTCCTCCTAGGAACTATCCCTCCCCGGTCCCCCCTTTTTTTTTCTTTTTTTTATTTTTATTTTCTTTTCTTCTTTCTTTTTTTTTCTTAAAAACAAAAAGAAAGAAGTAACCTAACCATGGCAGCCCTAGTCCATGAACCTGGTACCCCCGGGCCCCTTCTTGATACCGCACCCCGTTCTGACCCCGCCTCGTCTTTGGACCACTCTTCAGACATTCCTCATGCCTCTGTACCTATTGCCGGTGCTGTTTCCTCACCCGCTTCAGGTACTGAGGCCTCGACTGACTCCTTCGATTTATCAGACCTTCGCTCTCCTCTGACTATGCTTCCGGCCTCTCCCTCTACGGTGCGGCAATTTTCAAATCGCCGACCCGTTCCACGTCGGACCAACTCTGGTCCCACGCCTAAACGTCAACGACAATTACCTGCTGATGATACTTCTCCACCTTCACCTTCTCGTTCTTCTCAGAAACGATCGACACGTCCTTCACTACCTTTCCACGCTCAGTTTCAGACTGAACAGTGGACTAAATTCTTCACTTTACGACCAACTTCCTCTACTGCCTATCTTTCTGACCATAGTATTGGCAAGGCACTCCTACGCCATGTTGGTAAAGATATTTCTTTTCATGCTCTTAAGAGCGGTACGCGCATCATTACCGTACAGAATGCTACCCAGGCTCGTGAGCTCTCTCGTCTTTCCCATATAGATACTGTTCCTGTCACCCTTGAAAAACATCATTCCCTCAATTCTTGTAGTGGTACCGTTATTCTGCCCCATACCATAGTTCAACAAAATTTCCAGACATGTGGCACCGACATTCTAGAACAGCTGGAACTCCAAGATCTCCCAATCCTCAAGGTAGACACTTACGTTCTTCCTGCCCGTGGGCGGAGACGATACCCTAGCAATGTGGCTCGTTTAACTTTTGACAGCCGAGAACTCCCATCCTCCGTTTATATAGCAGGACATCGGTTACAAGTTCGAAAGGTGATCCCTACACCACAACAGTGTAGAAATTGCTGGCGATTTGGCCATCCAGCGAAATATTGCAGATCTATCGCCGAATGCCCAGTCTGTGGTGCCGATGACCATTCTAATACGTCTTGCAATCGATCTCCCTCTTGCCTTAACTGTCATGAGGCTCACCCTTCGTACTCTCGCCGCTGTCAGGTCTATTTAAACGAGCGGGAAATCCGTTACCTCAAAGAGACAGAAGGTCTCCCTTATGCCATGGCAGTTTCTCATCTCCGCCTCCAAGGGAGACTCCCACGTGTTTCTTATTCCCGTGTTTCAAAACGTCCCCCCACTTCTGGTATCCCATCTTCTACACCCACCTCTGTGGTTACCTCTCCCATAATCACTCCTGTATCTAATCCTTTTGCTGTCCTCGGCTCAGACGTCCCTACTTCAACGCCTCAGTCTAATCTCGCTTCTTCGAGTTCTCTCTTACAAGCCTCCGTATCGACGAGACCTCGTACGACACCTCTTCCCAATCGTCCCTCTACTTCTCAAAAGTCAAAAAAAGGTCCGGTAACACCTCCTACCCATCTTCCACCTCCTCATTTTACCCTCCCTGTCTCTGTCCCTAGTTCTTCCCCTCTCACTGGCTCAGTTACAAGTGCAGAGGTTCACCCTCCTCCTCGTAATGTACCTTCCTCCCCTGTTCCCTCCCAAGTTCCTTCCTCTTCTGCCACCTCCCAGGTTCCTGTCTCTTCTGTCCCCTGCCACGCTTCTCCAGTTCCCTCCACCCTTTCGCCCCCCCCTACCTTGGTACAGTCCAATACAGTTCCAATCTTTACTCATCCTCCCCCTACCATTCCCAATATTGTCTCCCATACGACATCTCTGAATTCCGAAACACTTGAAGCAATCTCTGAATATATTGCAGAGACCAAACCATCAATGGACACTGATCCACCTTCCGCTCTTTCTCTCTCCTCTGCTCCATCTGCGCAACTCCTTTCTTCACAGCGCACCGTTCCTTCGCTGCTTGAACATTTTCCACTGCCTCCGCATGTGGACTTTTCTAACCCTTCTAGTCCGTAGGAACCCTTACCTGCGGATTTCAAGTATCTTTATCATTGCCAATCATGGCCTTTTTACAGTGGAATATACGCGGCCTCAGGGGTAATCGGGGTGAGCTTCAGATGTTACTCTCCCAGTTTGCCCCTGTTGGTGTTTGCTTACAGGAACCAAAATTACACTCTGCTGTTATTTCTCACATCTCAGGCTATAATTTATTGTATTCTTCAGATCCTTTTCCTGATGGGACCTTTAATGAAAGTGCCCTTCTTCTCCGCACTGATATTCCGTACCATCAGCTATTTATTCATACTTCGCTGCATTACACAGCAGCCCGTATCCACTTACATAGGTGGTATACGCTCTGTTCTTTATATCTCTCTCCTTCTCGGGCATTATCTATTCCGGATTTTGCCTTCCTTGTTTCGTCATTACCGCCACCGATTCTGTTACTTGGTGATTTTAATGCCCACCATTTCCTCTGGGGAGGGTCTCACTGTGATTCCCGTGGAATTCAGTTAGAGGCTTTTCTTGCCACCCACCCCCTCCATGTTTTAAATACAGGTACTCACACCCATTTTGATCCTCGGACTCATACTCTCTCTTGCATCGATCTCTCAGTTTGCTCTTCCTCCGCCGCATTAGACTTTACTTGGTCTGTTCTCCCGGACTTACATGACAGTGATCATTTCCCAATCATTCTTACTTCCCCTTCATATACGCCACCTCTTCGCACCCCACGCTGGCAATTTAATCGGGCAAATTGGAACCTTTACTCACACCTGACTGTTTTTAAAGAGGTTCCTTCTTCGTCCTCCATCGATGAGCTTTTACACCTCTTCTCGTCCTCCGTTTTCACCGCAGCTTCTCATTCTATACCCCAAACTTCGGGCAGGCATTCTCAGAAATGCGTGCCTTGGTGGTCTCCTGCTTGTGCTCGTGCAGTACGTTTGAAACGCGCTGCATGGGGCAGGTACCGGTACAATAGAACCACAGAGCGACTCCTTGATTTTAAACAGAAGCGTGCGATCGCTCGCCGTGTCATCCGTGACGCTAAACGCACTTGCTGGCGAGATTATGTCTCCACCATCACCTCTGCTTCCTCTATGAGTGCAGTCTGGAAAAAAGTACGAAAACTGAGTGGTAAATATTCTCCTGACCCGGCTCCTGTTCTGCGGGTTGCCGGTGTTGATATAGCAAACCCACTAGATGTTGCCAATGAAATTGGCAATCATCTGGTCCGTATTTCTCAGGGACTCCATCTATGCCCCTCATTTCTTTCCTCAAAGTCTGCCAGAGAGTTAGCACCCTTGGACTTTTCTTCTCTCAGAGAAGAACAGTATAATGTGCCTTTTACACTTCAAGAACTGGAGGCAACACTCTCAGCTTGTCGATCATCGGCAGCTGGGCCCGACGACATTCATATTCGTATGCTACAACATTTACATCAGTCAGCCCTTGCAGTCCTATTACGCCTTTACAATCTTATTTGGTCACAAGGAGTTCTTCCACAGCTGTGGAAATCCGCCATTGTTCTCCCTTTCCGCAAACCAGGCACTACGGGACATGAAACCTCCCACTATCGTCCCATTGCTCTTACCAGTGCAGTTTGCAAAGTAATGGAACGTCTAGTAAATAGACGTTTAGTGTGGTATTTAGAGACACACAACAGTCTCTCCACTCGTCAATATGGCTTTCGTAAGGGACGTTCTACCATAGACCCCTTACTGCGCTTGGATACGTATGTTCGTAATGCCTTTGCGAATAACCACTCAGTTATTGCCATATTTTTTGACCTTGAGAAGGCATATGACACAACTTGGAGGTATAATATTTTAGCCCAAGCCCACTCCTTAGGCCTTCGAGGCAATCTACCATCCTTCCTTAAGAACTTTTTAACTGACAGGCATTTCCGTGTTCGGGTTAATAATGTGCTCTCCCCGGACTTTGTCCAAGCTGAAGGTGTCCCCCAGGGATGTGTTCTGAGCACAACACTTTTTCTCCTTGCTATTAATGATTTGGCCTCTAGTCTTCCATCAAATATTTGGTCATCACTCTATGTTGATGACTTCGCTATTGCCTGTGCAGGCGCTGACTGTCACCTCCTTACAGTTTCTCTCCAGCATGCAGTCGACCGTGTTTCCAATTGGGCCACCACACATGGGTTTAAATTTTCCAGCACTAAAACCCACCAAATCACTTTCACTAGACGCTCTGTCATCTCTGATCATCCTTTGTACCTCTATGGCTCACGTATCCCTGAACGTGATACAGTCAAGTTTCTGGGCCTCCTCTTTGATCGTAGGTTATCCTGGAAACCTCACATTACCTCTCTGAAGGCAACTTGTCACAGCCGGCTGAACCTTCTTAAAACCCTTGCTCATCTTTCGTGGGGAGCTGATCGTCGAACCCTCCTTCACCTACATTCCACCCTTATTTTATCGAAACTTGATTATGGTGACCAGATCTATTCAGCGGCATCTCCTGCTACTCTCTCTAGCCTTAACCCCATTCATCACCAAGGATTACGTTTATGCCTTGGTGCTTTTCGCTCTTCCCCTGTCGAAAGCCTCTATGCAGAAGCGAACGTTCCATCCTTATCCGATCGCCGTGATGCCCATTGCCTGCGCTACTATGTACGCTCTCATGATCTCCGCAATCCTTCCATTTATAGAATGGTCACTGATATTAGTAGACATTCTTTATTTGTTCGCCGCCCCTGCTTACTCCGTCCCTTCTCTCTTCGCCTTCATTCGCTCTTGTCTTCTCTTCAACTACCACCTTTCTATGTACATGTAGCATCTCACTTTTCCCTACCCCCCTGGGAAGTTCCAGCTGTTCGAGTCTGTTCTTTCTCCCTCCCTTGCTCGAAAGCCCAACTGTCTACGGTCGCTTCCCGCTCTCTTTTTCTTGACCACTTTCACTCTCATTCTCATGCCATTGCTGTGTACACAGATGGCTCTAAGTCTTCTGACGGCGTAGGATTCGCAGCAGTGTTTCCGGACAGCGTCGTACAAGGGCATTTACTATCTTCAGCTAGTATTTTTACTGCTGAATTATATGCCATCCTTACAGCACTTATCCGTATTGCATCTATGCCTGTGTCATCATTTGTGGTTGTCTCAGACTCCCTTAGTGCTTTACAGGCTATACAAAAATTTGATACACCTCACCCCTTAGTCCTCCGTATCCAACTTTGGCTACGCCGCATCTTTACTAAGCATAAAGATATTGTTTTTTGTTGGGTCCCTGGTCATGTTGACGTACAGGGCAATGAACAGGCAGACACTGCTGCGCGGTCAGCAGTACATGACCTACCAGTTTCCTATAGAGGTATTCCATGTACGGACTATTTTGCTGTAATATCTTCCCACCTTCACACCCGTTGGCAACAACGTTGGTCTACTATGCTCGGCAACAAACTTCAGTCTATTAAACCGAGTATAGGTTACTGGCCGTCTTCTTATCACCAGTGTCGAGGTTGGGAGACTACTCTCTCCCGTCTTCGCATTGGCCATACTCGTCTTACTCATGGATATCTCATGGAGAGGCGTCTTGCTCCTCTCTGTGAGAATTGCCAAGCTCCATTATCAGTCAGCCACATTCTGTTGGACTGCCCACTTTATCAACGAGCACGCAGAATTTACCTCTGTCGTCGTCTTCGCCCCGCTGCTCTCTCTTTACCTTCCCTTCTCGCTGATGGACCCACCTTTCATCCGGACTCTCTCATTGACTTTTTGACAACGACTGACTTACTTCACAAATTCTGATACTTTCAGCCCTTTCTACTTGTATCTCTTGCTACCCTCTACCCCCGTACTATCCCCTGCCCCGCTGTTTTCTGTAACCTGCTGATCATCCCCCCTCCCTTCTGCCATCCAATTCCCTTGCTTCCTTCCCTACCCTGCAGCGCTGTATAGCCCTTGTGGCTTAGCGCTTCTTTTTGATTATAATAATAATAATAATGGGGCATTTGAAAGAAGAAAATAACAATTAGAACATAAACAGAAAAATTATTCCTTAATTTATGATTACAATACAGAGTATGACAGCTAAGCAGAAGTATTTATATCATTCAGAAAGAAAATAAAATTAATATAATATGCCTTACATGCATATCAGTAGCTTGCTCAGTGAATATTTATTATAAGTTTAAAAAGTGTTTGGCTAAGAAAATCACCGACCTTTCACCTCAAAATATAAACTTGCACAGCACAACCACCTATGACTGCAGGAACAATAATGAAAGGCAGTGAGACTGAGTGTGGTAAGAAACACTGCTGCAAGTCTGTTGGAACCTGTTTTGACACGTAGGTCTATATTGAAAAGTAGAGCTAACAAACAATTTTAACTATGATAATTTTAGTTGGAAATTTAGCCGGGTCACCATATGGAGAAGACCCGGGCCGGAAGTACCGGCAAACCTCTAATGAATGAGTGTTGGAAATTGCTACTCTGGTCTCGGAAGCATTTTGGAGAGGGATTACGTATAATCCCTCTCCCTCCTGCTACAATACCCCTGCACCCTTCCTTGTTGTGCCTGCTGTGCTGTATGACCCTTGTAGGTTTAGCACTTCTTTATTTATGATAATCTAAATACAGTGGTACTCTGAGTTTCGTACAGTGCCCAACTCAAACAATTATGTAAGTGCTTTTGTAAGTGTATTTTTGGGGGTCTGAAATGAACTAATCTAATTTACATTATTCCTTATGGGAACAAATTCATTCTGTAACGGCACTCAAACAGCCTTCTGGAACGAATTATGTATGAAACTCGGGGTACGTACCACTGTACTTCATAGGGATATGTGTAATTGCATAAAGACTCCTTGACATTACCCTATGCATGGCATAAATTTATTCAGTACAGAAAGTTAGCTCTTATGTTTTCAACACTGAGCAGAAGCCAGTACAGCAATAACAAAGAGGAAAGTGCCAAAAGAATACTGCTTTTTTTTTTTCTAAATAAGGAGACAGAATTTGAATTCTGGACTGAGATTTAAGAGGAAATAGTGTGCTACATACAAATGAAAATTAAAAAGAAAAATATGGTGCAGTATATAAATTAATCATGTGAATGTAGCTCAGCCAGCCTGGACCACACTGCCACTCAGCCAGCCTGGACCACACTGCCACTCAGCCAGCCTGGACTACACTGCCACTCAGCCAGCCTGGACCACACTACCACTCAGCCAGCCTGGACCACACTGCCACTCAGCCAGCCTGGACTACACTGCCACTCAGCCAGCCTGGACCACACTACCACTCAGCCAGCCTGGACTACACTGCCACTCAGCCAGCCTGGACTACACTACCACTCAGCCAGCCTGGACTACACTGCCACTCAGCCAGCCTGGACCACACTGCCACTCAGCCAGCCTGGACCACACTACCACTCAGCCAGCCTGGACCACACTGCCACTCAGCCAGCCTGGACTACACTGCCACTCAGCCAGCCTGGACCACACTACCACTCAGCCAGCCTGGACTACACTGCCACTCAGCCAGCCTGGACTACACTGCCACTCAGCCAGCCTGGACCACACTACCACTCAGCCAGCCTGGACCACACTGCCACTCAGCCAGCCTGGACTACACTGCCACTCAGCCAGCCTGGACCACACTACCACTCAGCCAGCCTGGACTACACTACCACTCAGCCAGCCTGGACTACACTGCCACTCAGCCAGCCTGGACCACACTACCACTCAGCCAGCCTGGACTACACTGCCACTCAGCCAGCCTGGACTACACTGCCACTCAGCCAGCCTGGACTACACTGCCACTCAGCCAGCCTGGACTACACTGCCACTCAGCCAGCCTGGACCACACTACCACTCAGCCAGCCTGGACTACACTGCCACTCAGCCAGCCTGGACTACACTGCCACTCAGCCAGCCTGGACCACACTACCACTCAGCCAGCCTGGACTACACTGCCACTCAGCCAGCCTGGACTACACTGCCACTCAGCCAGCCTGGACTACACTGCCACTCAGCCAGCCTGGACTACACTGCCACTCAGCCAGCCTGGACTACACTGCCACTCAGCCAGCCTGGACCACACTACCACTCAGCCAGCCTGGACTACACTGCCACTCAGCCAGCCTGGACTACACTGCCACTCAGCCAGCCTGGACCACACTGCCACTCAGCCAGCCTGGACTACACTGCCACTCAGCCAGCCTGGACCACACTGCCACTCAGCCAGCCTGGACTACACTGCCACTCAGCCAGCCTGGACCACACTGCCACTCAGCCAGCCTGGACTACACTGCCACTCAGCCAGCCTGGACCACACTACCACTCAGCCAGCCTGGACTACACTGCCACTCAGCCAGCCTGGACTACACTGCCACTCAGCCAGCTTGGACCACACTGCCACTCAGCCAGCCTGGACTACACTGCCACTCAGCCAGCCTGGACCACACTGCCACTCAGCCAGCCTGGACTACACTGCCACTCAGCCAGCCTGGACCACACTGCCACTCAGCCAGCCTGGACCACACTGCCACTCAGCCAGCCTGGACTACACTGCCACTCAGCCAGCCTGGACCACACTCCCACTCAGCCAGCCTGGACCACACTGCCACTCAGCCAGCCTGGACTACACTGCCACTCAGCCAGCCTGGACCACACTACCACTCAGCCAGCCTGGACCACACTGCCACTCAGCCAGCCTGGACTACACTGCCACTCAGCCAGCCTGGACCACACTACCACTCAGCCAGCCTGGACCACACTGCCACTCAGCCAGCCTGGACTACACTGCCACTCAGCCAGCCTGGACCACACTACCACTCAGCCAGCCTGGACCACACTGCCACTCAGCCAGCCTGGACTACACTGCCACTCAGCCAGCCTGGACCACACTGCCACTCAGCCAGCCTGGACCACACTGCCACTCAGCCAGCCTGGACCACACTACCACTCAGCCAGCCTGGACCACACTGCCACTCAGCCAGCCTGGACCACACTGCCACTCAGCCAGGCTGGACCACACTGCCACTCAGCCAGCCTGGACCACACTGCCACTCAGCCAGCCTGGACCACACTGCCACTCAGCCAGCCTGGACCACACTGCCACTCAGCCAGCCTGGACTACACTACCACTCAGCCAGCCTGAACCACACTGCCACTTAGCGAGTCTGTACCACACTGCCACTCAGCCAGCCTGGACCACACTGCCACTCAGCCAGCCTGGACCACACTACCACTCAGCCAGCCTGGACTACACTACCACTTAGCGAGTCTGTACCACACTGCCACTCAGCCAGCCTGGATCACACTACCACTCAGCCAACCTGGACCACACTGCCACTCAGCCAGCCTGGACCACACTGCCACTCAGCCAGCCTGGACCACACTGCCACTCAGCCAGCCTGGACTACACTACCACTCAGCCAGTCTGTACCACACTACCACTCAACCAGCCTGGACCACACTACCACTCAGCCAGTCTGTACCACAGTACCACTCAGCAAGTCTGTACCACACTACCACTCAGAAAATCTGGACCACACTCCACTCAGCCTGGACCACACTGCCACTCAAACAGTTTGCACCACACTGAAACTCAGCCAGCCTGGACCACACTGCTACTTAACCAGCCTGGACCACACTACCACTCACCCAGCCTGGACCACACTACCATCCAGCCAGCCTGGACCACACTACCACTCAGCCAGCATGGACCACATTATCGCTCAGCCAGTCTGGACCACACTACCACTCAACCAGCCTGGACCACACTACCACTCAGCCAGCATGGACCACATTATCGCTCAGCCAGTCTGGACCACACTACCCCTCAGCCAGTCTGGACCACACTACCACTCAGCCAATCTGGACCACACTCCATTCAGCCTGTACTGCACTGCCAGTCTGTACCACACTGCCACTCAGCCAGTCTGGACCACACTACCACTCAGCCAGTCTGGACCACAACCACTCAGCCAGTCTGGACCACACAACCACTCAGCCAGTCTGGACCACACAACCACTCAGCCAGTCTGGACCACACTACCACTCAGCCAGTCTGGACCCCACAACCACTCAGCCAGTCTGGACCACACAACCACTCAGCCAGTCTGTACCACACTACCACTCAGCCAGTCTAGGCCACACAACCACTCAGCCAGTCTGGACCACACAACCACTCAGCAAGTCTGTACCACAATACCACTCAACCAGTCTGTACCACTCGACCAGTCTGTACCACACAACCAGTCTGGACTACACAACCAGTTTGTACCATAACCACTCAGCAAGTCTGTACCACAATACCACTCAACCAGTCTGTACCACACAACCAGTCTGGACCACACAACCACTCAGCCAGTCTGGACCACAGTACCACTCAGCCTGGACCATGCTGCCAGCCTGTACCACACTACCCTTATAGTGATCCAGCTTCCTGAACCTAAAATTCCTACGTCCGCTAAATAGAATATGAAAAAAAATTATTTTACGATGACAAATTAATATAAAAAATGGACAATCTTACACTGTAGGTAGTATGCAATAATAATACTTCCGTTAAGGAGATGCACTTCAATATTAATGTAACTGTCTATATGAACTGTTAAGTTACCATACTGGCATTAGTTTTCATAATCAAATTATAGCAGTATCATTGTACTACGTTTTTTTTAAGAACATAAGAAAGGATCACTGCAGCAGGCCTGTTGGCCCATACTAGACAGGTCCTTTACAATCCAATTACGTTTCACCATCATTATAGCACACTAGCCAAAAGTGTACTGCTATCACAACTCGGATGAGCATCTGCACCTTAACATCCCAGTGCTCAGGCTCTGTACTTCTCATCTTCAGGATTCCAGTCTGGCTAACCATTTTATCTGAATCTCTTCATTTATGTTACTTCGCTCATGCTCCAACAACACGTCAGATCATTGTACTTACCCAACTGTATTATGGTACATGTCCTCTTCCCACAACCACACACCACCACCGTCGTCATCACCGGAGGCCTCCAGTGGTACCACCTTGAGTCTGAAGCTAGTTCAGATTGTACAGCAATCTGAACTAGCTTCAAATTATACAACTTGTACATGACAAAGTTATTCAAGAAAGACACAGTGAAATTTCGTATAACAGCAGTGATGCTGTGAGTGTTGTGGGAATTAGCGTGGAAGAAATGTAAGACTGATTGTGGAATATGTGGTATATAATTTAATGTTTCATGTACGAAGCTTAACTCATCTACAAGCAATAACCTTAAATAGGAAAGGTGTTTGTGGGCTTGCCTTAGTAAGTTAGAAAGTTTGACAGGTATAAGGGAAGCATTGAAAATCACAGATCAAGAAAATATAAGGAATTTCCTGAGGATCTTCACTTGCCAGAAATGTACAAAGTGAAAAGATAAATGTATGTAGCACAGTTTTGGGGGAGGAGTAGAAACAGATACACAGGATAGGACATCAGAGGCAGAAGTAAGGATGAATATTAAAATGGTATAAAATACCGACAGGTTGTTAGGTCGGTATTTTATACCATTTTAATATTTACTCTGTCAGACACTGCAACACAATGATATCTTGGTACAGAACAGAAAATAATTTGGACAACTTCTGCTAGTGAGAATGACTGGATTTGAGAGGGACGTGACCTCCCAATGACTACATTCTTACCTTTACCTGTGGCCTACATCGCATCTCCTGTCGGTATATAAGAGTCCATCCTGTCACTTCAACTTCAACTCCATATTGTTTCAGATTATGGAACAATACTCTTCTCCAGACTGAGGGACTGACCATGTGGAAAATAATTTTCCCAAAATTATGCTGTATATTTTTATAATGTAAATATACCTGATTAATACATTACTATTGCTCTAAAGTGTATTTTAAAGAAGAGAATTGACAGGGAAGCTCTGCGCCTGCGCTGACGAGCAGGGAAGAGACGCCATTGTTTTTGAATGTGGTACAGGCACGCTAATGAAATGTGCATAAATTTTCGTCGTTCTAGGGGTTATATTGGGCTTAAAACCTCTCAAATAGGAGCCAAAATTATTGGATTTGCAGTCCTGCATCTTGTGGCTTAGCGCTTCTTTTTGATTATAATAATAATGCAGTCCTGCATAACATGAGCATTAAGCAGATGGACAGGACAGCTTCAGAACCCCAGCTAAATTGTCTATTTATGTTGAGATTCTGGCCAGTATTTTCTTCATATTTAGGCAGGGGGTAGTGCATGATACACCAAGTAATCTCCAGACAAATTGGTGAGTCTTATTATTATAAATTCTCCTTCAATGTATATGTATTCACATTTTAAATTTAATATAGTCCACATATTTATATTAATGTTTTTACCAGAATTCCTGGTGATGTATATTTCATTTGAAATTAATATAGGTCCAGAGTGACTTGTAGAGAGATAGATTATCGTAGGTATCGAAGGGGGACATTTTTTACGACCTAGGTGTCCTAAAATTCCTACTTGTCTCTGTAATTTTGATAAAGAATAATTATCTTTGTTACCATTTACTGGTATGTATCCTATGAGTTACATCCAGGTAAATTTAATTTTCCACAGACCACCTCAAAACTTCAAGGGTGATGGACTGATTACATCGTTTTCACATCTCTTCTATCAACTTTTCTGTACTCGACTGAAGAAGCCTACTGTGTAGGCGAAACGTTTCGAAATAAAGATACCTAACTGTTGCATACGTGTCTTACCTAACAACAGAAGTAAGGATGTAAGACAGTAAGCAAAATACAAATGTTGAGAAATAACACAAAAACAAGAAACAGAACCAGCTAGAGAAATATGCTCAGATAAAGGTAAACAAATATGTACAAAACACCTCACAGAAAATGAAAATGGGTGCTACAGAAAATGTAGTGGGGAGATTTTAAATAATATGCTAAAAGGATCTGCATGTACAGAAGAGGATTGTAGATGAATGGTTCAGAGAACCGACACGTTGATAAATTAGACACGTGTGTAACTCTTGGGTACCTTTATTCAATAAAAATACCCATGTGTCTAATTTATCAATTTGTCGGTTCTCTGAACCATTCATCTACAATCATGTCAGACACTGCAACTTCTTGGGATCTTAATACCTGGGAATTCTTTGCTCGCCTAACCCTTGGGCACGACCTACTTCCACATTGGTCAAATGTGACACCACCTACGACTGTTGCACCTCTCCTGCCTACAGTATATAAGCTACTTCTCTGCAGATGTGTTGTATTCTATTCAAGCTTGACGAACTGACCACATCGACTCAAGGCTGAGGGACTAATTACCTCAAACTACTCCTGTTCTTCACCATTCTCCTTTGTATGGACTGATGAAGCCACTGTGTGGCGAAACGTTTCCTCAATAAAGATACCCACGAGTTGAACATGTGTCTAATTTATCAACATATACAGAAGAGTTTTATGGTACTGACACACCAGACAATGTTCAGAAATGCCAATGAAGGGGAAGTGTTGCTTTATATAGGAATATAATATTCACACCCTCCCCTCAAGAGAGGTTCCTTGGCTCTGGTGAGGTGCTCTTGATCTAGCGAATTGGATCTGTGCTCCGTTTCATTGAATTGAGCCTGAATACCTTCCACCCCCCAACATACACTGTATAATCTTACGGGTTTAGCGCTTTCCGTGATAATGTTTACACCCTCGCTGCGGTTCAGAAAATGTTACGACTTAGCAGCCCAGACTACCATGTGAAGGTCAGGTGATGATACTGAGAAACCTGGAATATGGAAAAAACTTTAGACAGCAAAAACTTTAGACAGAAAGAAGCAGATCCAAAAAATGAACAAACAAGGAAGAGCAACAGATGGTACAGACACACACCGATGGGACAAACCAAGCCAGTTGTACACTATAGGGTTTAATGCACAGCAGATGACAGACAAGTGTACACACAGTACCGGAGAAAGCAGGAATATATATACAAAGTGTCACATGAGGTGGTACATTGCCAGTTGTACTAACAAAACCCATACTAAACTAAAGCATGACAAATGGTAAATCCTTCCTTTTTGTAAAAAATCAGGTTCCTTGGCGCTGGTGAGGGGCTCTTGATCTAGGGAATTGGATCTGTGCTCCGGTTCTCTGAATTAACCCTAAATACCTTCCATCCTCCTTCACAGGCGCTGTATAATCCTACGGGTTTAGCGCTCCCCCATGATTATAATAAAAGTAAATGAGAAAGACAGCCGTGTTAGTGGGTTCTTCAGAGTGAATGCTGTGTTTGGAAGTCACAAAAATGCATACAACGGATGTTTTGGATGGCGAGAAAATGACAAAAACTACAGTACGTATAGATGTAACAGGGAGGAACAGGACTCTGTAAAAGGCACATTTAGTTGCACAGAACTGGTAAATTCATCAAATGATAAAATGGGAATCTAGTAATAATTCTTGTATATAAACCATCAGCAATGGTTGGAGAATTCACAGACCAGATAAGGAAAACAGATATCTGTCTTGACACAACCTTGAAAACCACACACCAAATATTATCCTCCTTGGAGATTTCAACCTTTCCAATATGAAAAAGAACTGTATAGTCCTTGTGGCTTAGCGCTTCTTTTTGATTATAATAATAATAATAATAATAATATGAAAAAGAAGAAGGTAAATCATAATACTGTACAAGAAATAGTTTCTGAAAGCAGGTTAACCCAACAAATACATACCAAAGAACTAATGGAAGTTCTGTGAAAAGTTGACTTTGAATTTGATTTCACGAATGAGCTAATCAGAGGAATAACAATTACAATGTATTCTAATAATAACATAACAGAAGTACAAACAAGTATGTATAAACTCAATAATAATATACAAAAAAGGATGTTCAGTAAATCTGACTTTTAACAGTCAGAGAACTGACTGGGGCAAAATTAACAAAGAACAATAACATAATAATATCTTTATTTACTACAAGTACATGTACAAGTTATACAGTCCTAGCTGACATCAGTGACATACTATTATATAGAAAGCCGCTTGTTTTGCTGAGTATTTCAGGCAAATTAGGTCAGTTTTGTCCCAGGATGCGACCCACACCAGTCGACTAACACCCAGGTACCCATTTTACTGATGGTTGAACATAGACAATCGGAGCAAAGAAACATGCCCAATGTTTCTACACTCGCCGGGAATCGAACCCGGACATCGCCGTGTGAATGTAACTCGCAATGAAGGAAGACATGCTTAGTCGAGAGATTACCAAGATAAAACAAAATATTCATCTGTCATACCCTACAGTAGAAACACAAAGGGAACAAAAAAACATCCAAGATATTGCAAGAAGCCACGAATATATCAACACTTGTGCAAAATCCAAGTTAAAAACCACTATTGTAGAGTTTTCCATTAATCACAGAAGGGTAATTCAATGACAATGAAAAGGAAGTTAGTAAAATTCTAGAAGACCATTGTAAGTGTTCAGCTGCCAACTAAATAATGGAGGGTGGAGGATGCAGGATTTTTTTTATTTCATTTAAGGACACAGATCATATAACAGATCATATATATATATATATATATATATATATATATATATATATATATATATATATATATATATATATATATATATATATATAATCTCGTGCAGAATATGTAAAACTGGTCAATTAGCAAGAACTCATTTAAAATTAAGTCATTTCTAAAATTTTCTCTTATACGTTTAAAGATATATTTTTTTCATTAATGTTGATGTAAAAAATTATAATTTTGCACCAAAAGAATCTTAGAAAACTTACCTAACCTTATTATAACAAGAACAATTTATTTTAGCCTAACCCAACTAAATATATTTTAGATTTATTTACAGTAATTTAATACTAAACAAACACAATGAAATATATTTTTTTCGTTAGGTTCAGAATGATTTTGACGAAATTACTGCATACACAAATTTTCACTTGTCCTATATGGCAAGATGAGCGTTGCTATTTAAGCCAAGATCGCAAGTTCTGCCTATTCGGCACGACATATATATATATATATATATATATATATATATATATATATATATATATATATATATATATATATATATATATATATATATATATATATATATATATATATATATATATATATATATATATATATATATATATATATAATACCAATTCATGCAGTATCTTAAGAGGATTTGTGCAAATCCTTATTTATAACGATGTTCAAAATACTGTACCACTAGCATGAGCACACGGTAGTGTTTGGATGAAGGGCTTAGACTGATCTAGGTGAAATTCCCGAGGCCTTAATTAAAGAGTTCTGACAGTTCCTTTGCATAAAGGAAGCAATAAAGCAATAGGCTAAAAATTACAAAACCAGTAGCCCTAACATCAAACATCATAAAAGTCTATAAAAAGGTGATGAGATTCCAAATTACAAACTTTATGGAACATCATAACCTGCACAACTCAGATCACTATGAAATTCAATGAGAACAAATTTCAATTACTCCACTATGGAAAACTTAAGTAAATAAAAACTAATCGGAGTACAAAACAAATTCTAACCACACAACAGAGCGATAAACTAATGTGAAGGATTTGAGAGTGATAATGTCAGAAAACCTCACCTTCAAAGATCACAACAACGTTTCTATCACATCTGCTAGGAAAATGATAGGATGGATAATGCAAACCTTTAAAACCAGGGAGGCTAAGATGGAGTACTGCAGTACTATTGTACACTAACGGCCCCTTACAAGGCAGGCAAATCTGCAGACCTGAAGATTATACAGAGAACTTTCACTCTACATATGAGTACAATAAAGCACTTCAATTACTGGAACGTTTGAAAACCCTTGACATGTTCTCCTTGGAACGTAGGTGAAAGAGATACATAATCTACACCTGGACAACCCTAGAGGGACTAGTCCTAAATCTGCACCTGGATATCACTCCCTTCCCCCCAGTGAGTGTCAGGGAACTAGAACTGTTTAACTGCCTTCCAGCATTTATAAGTGGGATTACCAATAGACCCCTGGCTGTCTTCAAGAGGGAGCTGGACAGGCACCTAAAGTTAGTACCTGACCAGCTCGCTGTGGTTCGTACATTTGATTGCATGCGTCCAGCAGTAACAACCTATCCATGACCGTGAGGCCTGGTTATGGATTGGGCTGCAGGGGCGTTGACCCCCGAAACTCCCTCAAGGTATTATTACAGCTACTAAACCACTATGACAGGATTGTGAAGTCATTGGAAGAAAACCAAAACGTAGATGTAGTATACACAGGTTTTTGCAAAGGCATTCAACAAATGCGATCATTGGGTAATTGTACACAGAAAGAGGACAACAGGTATAATATGGAAATCAGGAAAATTGATATCCAGCTTTCTGACAGATAGAACACAAAGACTAGTAGTTAAATGAGCAAAATCCAGTATAAGTAAAAATCTTAGTACCCCAAGGCTCAGTCCTGGTGCCTTTACTGTTTCTCATTCTCATAGTGGACACACTAAGACTGACCATAGTTTTGTATCAATTTATGATGACCAATATAAATATGGAAAATTTTCTAGGGTGCTTACCTGTATGTACCTCAACATTATATACATACCAGTAATCTCATTGGGAGACAATCATATTGTTTACCGTAGTCACCCCGTGTAGACATGTGAGAAAACTTAACCACCCCTGGTCGCACCAAGTGGTCCCCTCGACCTCACAATCTTATCCATATCTATCCGAGACCAGTATGGATTGGGTAGCACCCACAAGTACGGTGCTACTAATTAATTGTGGACTGTATAGATTATATTAGTTTAACTGAATGAAGGGGGGGGGGGTAGGACACACATGGATACATCCGTCAAGGAAAACATTTGTACATAATCCCACTACTTACCAGATGTTCTCTGGTGGTCACTTGATGTAGCTGGATCACTCGTAACCTATCTAATTATAACATACCACTACTGGCCAGTCTAAGGTTGCTATAACTAGAAGGGTTACTTAACTGTGGGTGATTGATATTCCTCATTTCTTGATTCACCATCTCATTTTCGATGTCCTGCTACACCGACACGATTCTCATTCCAGCAGGACGAGGTATCCGCTGGTTTGTCCTGCTTTAGACGTCGTGACTCAAGGAGTTTCCCTTTCCTCGTCTCGTTAACAACGAGGTCTAGCGTGTTCACTCGGAGCAAACGACTTATTTCACTTCACATATTCTCTTAACTTAGCGTTATTATCATTAATTACATTACAATTCACAAGCCGATTTAACGTCTCATAACTATTATACAAATTAGAGGTCACTCCATTAAGATCTGAGACCGATGAGTGATGATTAATCCAAGGGTAATTTTCCCCAGGACACAGTCCATTGTGGCGCGTCAGTCACCCGCTCCTTCTCTTATCACACTTTTACCACTCTATTACTGTGGTCCCGTAAATCCCGTTCCCTCACTCTCCACCAGGAACAATTACGACACTTCTTATTATGAAATGAGGCCTATATTAATCCTTAGGCCACCGTGAACGTCAATTTCGTGGTTCCATGTTTTCTCAGCTTCCTCACCACCATTCAAAACAATACGCGCCTCTCCCCCCCGCACATCCGCGCATGCGCAAAGGGAACTCTTGGTTCTACTCTTATTTTCAAATACATTTTTGACCCATATAGACACATTAAACACCTATTAGGCACTATAGTTTCGGAAAATCAAAAAATTTTCCACACTGCGGCCGGGCGGAGGTCGTTGCTAGACGACTTACATAATGTGGAGTACAATTTTCCCATCTTCACTGGCCACCCATATTTATTGAACCCTCAAAATGGACTAATTAGTGTTCCATTCTCTCAGGGGCATAAGCCTATGCTCCCTGGATTAATTTATTGGGCATACTGGAATTTTGAGACTTTAACAATAACAAGTCTCTCAGTATCCCAAGTCAGCCCCAGCACATTACTGCATATAGGCACCAACTCCATGGCCATCTATATTTATTGATCCCTCAAAATGGACTAATTGGTGTTCCATTCTCTCAGGGGCATAAGCCTATGCTCCCTGGATTAAGTTATTGGGCATACTGGAATTTTGAGACTTTACCAATAACAAGTCTCTCAGTATCCCAAGTCAGCCCCAGCACATTACTGCATACAGGCACCAACTCCATGGCCATCTATATTTATTGATCCCTCAAAATGGACTAATTAGTGTTCCATTCTCTCAGGGGCATAAGCCTATGCTCCCTGGATTAATTTATTGGGCATACTGGAATTTTGAGACTTTAACAATAACAAGTCTCTCAGTATCCCAAGTCAGTCCCAGCACATTTCTTCATTATTTCATTAACCCCTTCACATATCCTCATTAGTTCCTCTTCAGTTGACGTCACACCCGGAAATTGTCCACATAAGATTATTTACCCAATTACTTCGCTCAGTGGACCGCCTGTGCATTTAAGGTGTGCATTTATCGTCGCCTGAAGTAAGAACAATTTATTATTTAACTGCTTATTAATTATATCATTATAAGCAGTCAACAATTTTGGTGTCTTGCTCAGTTCGCAGAGCTGGGCCCTTTAACTGTCCATACGCCATCCTATAATTAGTAGGTAATTCTGGACGGTCAAGCTTCCACGGAAGTCGCACCCAGTAATGTCCAGATTCACATTTAACATCCTTCAGGTATTGTTCCTGAGTAAAGGAATCATTTGGACTTTCCTCATTTACATTAATCCCTATGCTGTCCAGCTCCCACAAATTAGACTGGTTCAACATCATTCTCGATAGAAGAATACTTGTACTGGGTTGACCTTTCATGAGTAAGACACCGTGACCGTATTCACTACTTCCTCTAGTCATTATTACTAGGCGGTAGTCTGCCATATATTACATGGCCCGTACCAGTGTTGAGGAGAGTGACGCCGTATGGTTTTGGATTTATGCCCTTTATCCTGAATTTTTACATCCAACACCGTCAAGGCTACCTCAGCTAGGCCATCATTATTGCCATTAGCTGCAACCTTTACATCAGTCACTGTAGTGTCAGGGTTATTAACATTATCATTATTGTCACCATTATTATAAGAATCACATACAACCCTGCACATAACTGTATGGTGCTTTCCCTTGTTGCATTGATAGCAACTGTTCAATTTGGTATGACAATCCTTTACATTATGATTGTCTAGACATCTGATAAATCTGTCAAGTTCTTTCATTCTTTCCACTTTAATATCCCATGAATTACAGGCATTACAATTTTTAGTGAAATGAGTACCCTGGCAGAAGAGGCAGTCTCTCTTTTCCTTGCCTGACCTCTTATTAACTGGGTTACACTTACTGAGGTACTTATTCCTCTTACCTTGATGTGAGGAACCACTATTACTGATTCCTGACTTGATATGTGCCTATTTAACTCTTAACTATGATTATTACCACTGGGATTATTTTTCCCTTTTGAGGCTTGACAGATACTTCAGAGTCATTATGTGTTATATCCTTAGAACTGTTTGGCTGACTGGTCTGCAATTGAACAATTAATTCCTGCCGACCTAGTCTGATTTCCTCCAGACCGTACTACGGAGGTTTTGGCAAACACACCCTTTGCATTAATAGGTTGATCAACTGCCTGGCTTACACCCTTTAATTTATTCAAAGCCTTACTTTTACAAGACAGTTTTTCTTCCAATTCGTAATGTTGATTAATTAAAACATTCATTTCCATTCCATCTGCACAATTCTCTAGCAGATCTCTTTCACAGTCTTTAAACCACAATTTGTACCAATCAAATCTACTCTCTAAAGCATCTAAATATAACTTTAATTCATTAGGGTTCACGGTTCTTTGATTCACTAAATCAAATGCCTTCGTCACATGGCTTTTAATAGCCTGTAATGATGCTTTCATTACTCTAAAATTCACGGACTTGTCAGCCACATTAACTCCATTAGATCCAGTCATGGTTAGAGAATTATTAATCACTGATTATACAACTTAAGTAGGCGCCTTATAAGAGTAATTCTTGCACTTTACTCTTGTATAAATCCTAGCCACACATGTGCTAGCAATTAATTGGGCTAATTGTCATCCATCACACGATCGATTAAACTTGTGCACCCTACACCCACTTCCTTCAATCAGTCACTTAATTATTAAGTAATTAATTCAATTAATTTTTTCACTGATTGCATCCGTTTTCGAAGGACCAACGGGCAGATATGGAAAATTTTCTAGGGTGCTTACCTGTATGTACCTCAACATTATATACATACCAGTAATCTCATTGGGAGACAATCATATTGTTTACCGTAGTCACCCCGTGTAGACATGTGAGAAAACTTAACCACCCCTGGTCGCACCAAGTGGTCCCCTCGACCTCACAATCTTATCCATATCTATCCGAGACCAGTATGGATTGGGTAGCACCCACAAGTACGGTGCTACTAATTAATTGTGGACTGTATAGATTATATTAGTTTAACTGAATGAAGGGGGGGGGGTAGGACACACATGGATACATCCGTCAAGGAAAACATTTGTACATAATCCCACTACTTACCAGATGTTCTCTGGTGGTCACTTGATGTAGCTGGATCACTCGTAACCTATCTAATTATAACATACCACTACTGGCCAGTCTAAGGTTGCTATAACTAGAAGGGTTACTTAACTGTGGGTGATTGATATTCCTCATTTCTTGATTCACCATCTCATTTTCGATGTCCTGCTACACCGACACGATTCTCATTCCAGCAGGACGAGGTATCCGCTGGTTTGTCCTGCTTTAGACGTCGTGACTCAAGGAGTTTCCCTTTCCTCGTCTCGTTAACAACGAGGTCTAGCGTGTTCACTCGGAGCAAACGACTTATTTCACTTCACATATTCTCTTAACTTAGCGTTATTATCATTAATTACATTACAATTCACAAGCCGATTTAACGTCTCATAACTATTATACAAATTAGAGGTCACTCCATTAAGATCTGAGACCGATGAGTGATGATTAATCCAAGGGTAATTTTCCCCAGGACACAGTCCATTGTGGCGCGTCAGTCACCCGCTCCTTCTCTTATCACACTTTTACCACTCTATTACTGTGGTCCCGTAAATCCCGTTCCCTCACTCTCCACCAGGAACAATTACGACACTTCTTATTATGAAATGAGGCCTATATTAATCCTTAGGCCACCGTGAACGTCAATTTCGTGGTTCCATGTTTTCTCAGCTTCCTCACCACCATTCAAAACAATACGCGCCTCTCCCCCCCGCACATCCGCGCATGCGCAAAGGGAACTCTTGGTTCTACTCTTATTTTCAAATACATTTTTGACCCATATAGACACATTAAACACCTATTAGGCACTATAGTTTCGGAAAATCAAAAAATTTTCCACAATAAACATGAAAATCACCTCTGTAGAAGACACGGTAAAATTGCAAGAGGATATGTGCAAAGTCTTCCAGAGGGCAGTAGAAAATAACGTGATGTTCAATGGTGACAAGTTTTACTGCTCTGATATGCAAAGTGTGAGGAACTTGAAAGACACATTGTATACGAAATAGAAGAGGATCACCAAACTGAACAATTGTAACATAAAAGATCTGAAAGTAACCATGGCAGCAGACCTTTCTCAATAAGCACAAAGCAAATGTCATGACATCCAGGAAAATTACAGGGTGGATAATGTTTATTTTCAAAAAAGTAAAATAATATCAATGGAGATACTACTGAAATCGCTTGTTCTCTCTCATTAAGAGTATTGCTCAGAGTTGATGGTTCCACTCACAGCAGGAGAGACACTAGAGCTGTAATAGATATTGAGATCATTTATGGTCCACAGAGAGCCAGCCAATAAAGCACTTAAATTACTGTGAATTCTTCAAAGCTTTAAATAGTATGTATTTGTTGGAGAGGAGGACAGAGAGATATAAGACAATTAATATGTGGAAAGTACTTGAGGGCTTAGTCCTAAATCCACACACTGCCATAACAACATACCGGAGTGAAAGATATGGGAGAGTGTAAAATAAACCCAGTTAAAATCAGGGGGGTTGTGGGCACAGTAAAATAACTTTGTGTTAACATCCATGTTCCACATTTTAATATCTTACCAGACGATATCAGATACACTGCTAGAACAAGTGTAGAAGTCTTCAAGAGAAACCCCTACAGGTACCTCCATCAAGTGCCAGATCAACCAGGATGTGATGTGTATGTGGGCCATTGGGCAGCCAACAGCAATAGCCCAGTTGATCAGGCAAGCACCAGACAAGCCTGGCCCAGGGCTGGGCTGCAGGAGTAGAAAAACTTGAAATTCATCAATTATCAAAGGTAACTTTAAGCTTAACATGGTCACTGTTAAAGGTCTCGAGATGGGAATATTCACTGGAATTATACCAATTTAACATTAGTGACAAAGTTGTTATGCTGGTCAGGGGAAACATGGAAACTATACTTTGAATATCTGACCAGGGAGGATACTAATATCAATATTAATAGTGGTTAATCCTGGTAAAGTGAAAGACTCGGCTGGCTAAGGTAATGTTCAAACTAGAACACAGATTATTATTATTATTAAAGATTAGCCGGTATTCTCCCGGCCCGGGCCTTTTCCAAGTGGTGGCCCGGCCTTGGCTCCCTCTTTAGGGAGTGTCTGAGACCTAAGTCTCCCATGGGAGGAGGCACAAGTACCTCCTCATCTTTGGGACCAACTGTCCCCAGGCCTAGCCACAAGCTAGGCCTCTCTGGTCTGCCATCCCCGCCCCAAGGGGGCAAATGGGAATGACAGTCTTATGAGCTAAAGGCTCGGGCTCAGGCACCTACCCTACCCTAGAAGGGTTAGGCATGGTGTCGATCTAGAACACAGATCAAGGATGCGACAGAAAGGGTGGGGAATTATTTTTTTTTTTTTACCTAACACACATATAAATATAAATAACTCATTTTACCTTATTCCTAATATATCTTCTTTAGATTGATTAGATTTTGCCACCCAAGTGACTAGTTTATTGTGCACCCTATATCCATCCTGTGGACGGTAGGGCAAGAGCATATAGATAAACAAAAGTCCCAGGAAGTAGCACCCAAAAGGGTTAACAGGTGTATATTTGGATTTATATCTACATATCTACAGTTCACTTATCTGTTACAAGCAAATTTAGGAAATTTACTTAGTATATCTGGTATCTTATTTTCATTAATAAGATATCTTGATATGTCACATATTCAATTCAATTCAATTCAATTCAAATTCAATTCAATTCAATTCAAAGTTTATTCTCTATAAGGATTACAATGCTGAGTTTACAGAATTTGGTTATTGTGTGGTTTACATGTAGTAAAATAATAATTACAGAGTGTACCACTAGAACACCTAGCATGGCTAGGTATTTCGGGCAGACTTAGATTAAATCTTATTTTTAAAATATTACAAATTATGAGGTAAGTTGGTATTATGGCTAAGTGACTAAATACCAGTTTGTGAGTTTAGCAATGTGAATGCTTTTGTTTTGGCACAGTACATAGTTTCAGTATTGGAGTATCACAGGATTCATTATTTTAAGATTGAGATTAATATTTCTGTTTATGGTCAAATGGGTGAGTGAGTGTAAGTGTGAACCACCAGGTGGTATTCGTGTAGTTAGTTGATGGGGTGTATCAGGGAGATAAGATGTTTTCTAATGGTAGTTTTGAAGGTGATGAATGTGTCTGCAGTTCTAGAGTTCTCAGGTAGGGTGTTCCAGATTTTAGGGCCTTTGACCTACACTGAATTTTTGTAAAGGTTTAGTCGGACACGGGGAATGTCGTAGAGATGTTTGTGTCTGGTGTTATGCCTGTGGGTTCTGTCACAACTATCAAGAAAGCGTTATAGGTCAAGGTTGATATTGGAGTTTAAGGTCCTGTAGATGTAGATTGCACAGTAGTAAGTGTGGATGTACTGAACAGGGAGTAAGTTTAGATCTATGAAGAGTGGGGGGTGTGTTGCCAGGGATGGGATTTAGTGATTATTCTTACTGCAGCTTTTTGTTGGGTTATTATTGGCTTTAGGTGTGTTGCTGCAGTTGATCCCCAAGCACAAATAGCATAGGTGAGGTATGGATAAATAAGTGAGTGGTATAGTGTGAGAAGGGCATTTTGCGGCACGTAATATCGTATCTTGGAGAGGATCCCAACCGTTTTAGATACTTTTTTGGTTATGTGTTGGATATGGGTGCTGAAATTCAGGTTGTTGTCAAGGTATAGGCCTAGGAATTTGCCCTCATTATGTTATTATACTTAGGTTATTATACTATTTCTATATTCCTTAATAAGTGGACAATTAAGCACATAGTGTTCAAGACAGTGACCATATGCCTGATCACATAATTTGCACTTAGTTTGATCATCATTTGTGTGTCTCCCAAACTGCCAGAAGTACTTGTAACCAAGCCTAAGCCTGGCTTCTACAACCCTATACCTGGAGTTTACCTGGAGGGAGTCCCGGGGGCCAACGCCCCCACGGCCCGGTCTGTGACCAGGCCTTCTGGTGGATCAGAACCTGATCAACCAGGCTGTTACTGCTGGCTGCACGCAATCCAACGTACGAGCCACAGCCCGGCTGGTCAGGTACCTGGAGTTTACCTGGAGTTTACCTGGAGAGAGTTCCGGGGGTCAACGCCCCCGCTGCCCGGTCTGTGACCAGGCCTCCTGGTGGATCAGAGCCTGATCAACCAGGCTGTTACTGCTGGTTGCACGCAAACCAACGTACGAGCCACAGCCCGGCTGGTCAGGAACCGACTTTAGGTGCTTGTCCAGTGCCAGCCTGAAGACTGCCAGGGGTCTGTTGGTAATCCCCCTTATGTATGCTGGGGGGCAGTTGAACAGTCTCGGGCCCCTGACACTTATTGTATGGTCTCTTAACGTGCTAGTGACACCCCTGCTTTTCATTGGGGGGATGTTGCATCGTCTGCCAAGTCTTTTGCTTTCGTAGTGAGTGATTTTCGTGTGCAAGTTCGGTACTAGTCCCTCTAGTCCCTCTTGTCCAGTGCCAGCTTGAAGACTTCCAGGGGCCTATTGGTAATCCCCCTTATGTATGCTGGGAGGCAGTTGAACAGTCTCGGGCCCCTGACACTTATTGTATTGTCTCTTAACGTGCTAGTGGCACCCCTACTTTTCATTGGGGGATGTTGCATCGTCTGCCGAGTCTTTTGCTTTCGTTGTGAGTGATTTTCGTGTGCAAGTTCGGTACTTGTCCCTCTAGGATTTTCCAGGTGTATATAATCATGTATCTCTCCCGCCTGCGTTCCAGGGAGTACAGGTTCAGGAACTTCAAGCGCTCCCAGTAATTGAGGTGTTTTATCTCCGTTATGCGCACCGTGAAGGTTCTCTGTACATTTTCTAGGTCAGCAATTTCACCTGCCTTGAAAGGTGCTGTTAGTGTGCAGCAATATTCCAGCCTAGATAGAACAAGCGACCAGAAGAGTGTCATCATGGGCTTGGCATCCCTAGTTTTGAAGGTTCTCATTATCCATCCTGTCACTTTTTTTAGCAGATGCGATTGATACAATGTTATGGTCCTTGAAGGTGAGATCCTCCGACATAATCACTCCCAGGTCTTTGACGTTGGTTTTTCGCTCTATTTTGTTACCGGAATTTGTTTTGTACTCTGATCAAGTTTTAATTTCCTCATGTTTACCATATCTGAGTAATTGAAATTTCTCATCGTTAAACTTCATATTGTTTTCTGCAGCCCACTGAAAGATTTGGTTGATGTCCGCCTGGAGCCTTGCAGTGTCTGCAATGGAAGACACTGTCATATACAGTATAATAATAAGATATTACCTCCTTTATTAAGGATTAAGGAGTTTATTTCTTTGCATAGTTTACAATGTGTAATTACAATATTGATTTGCTAAGTACAAAGTATCATGCCGAGACATTCCGGGCAGACTAAACCTAATACTTTACAGACTACTAATACTAGATATACATACAGTTAGTTCGAATTGAACATTGTTTTTTATATATCAACAGAGGTAGTAGTGGTTTAGCAGTAATTAAATTAACAAGTAGTTGTATAACAAGTTACAGTATTATATTTTAGCACATTATACATAATGAGATTGAGACCATTTTAGTTTTGAAATAATCTTATAAGGTTTGGCAATTTTTGAGTTGATGGTGGCGATAATATATAGTGTTTGTGTTGTTAGTTTTGGGAGATGAGGTGATTTCTAAGTAGAGCCTTGAATTGGTGTGCAGGTATGGGCCCTCTTGTATTTTCAGGCAATGAATTCCAGATCTTAGGGCCCTTTATATGCATAGTATTTTTGTATAGCGATGGACACGAGGGATATCAAAGAATGTTTTGTCTTGTGTTATGCAAGTGCGTTCTATTGTAGTTCTCAAGATGGAATATGAGAGAAGGGTCTATATTAGAGAATATGTTCTGTGTATGTAGTAGGTACAATAATATAAGTGATATTTTGTATGCTATGCAGGTTCAAGATCTTAAATAGCGGTGGGATGTGTTGCCTGGCGCAGGAGTTCGTAGTCAATCTCACAGCGGCTTTCAGTTGTATAATTAAAGGTTTAATGTGATTTGCTGTGGTTGAACCCCATGCACAGTCACCATAGGTGAGGTAAGGGTAGATGAGAGAGTGGTAAAGAGCAAGAAGTGCCATCTGGGGTACATAGTACCGTATCTTAGAAAGGATGCCTACTGTTTTGGATTTTTTTTGGAAATATGCTGTATGTGGGTCTGAAAACTGAGACAACTGTCAATGTGGAGCCCTAGAAATTTTCCGTCAGTGTGTCTTGAAATGGGGGAACCATTTATCGATATGTTTAGCTCAATATTTGCAGCTCTGTTTCCAAACAGTATGAAGTAGGTTTTGTCGATATTGAGAGTAACTTTGTTGGTCGTCATCCAAGTGGATATTTTTAGCAGTGTTTCTAAGTATGACTTAGTTTGGATAAGGTATTAAAAGGACCCCAATGGAAATAAGTCACTCTGACTTTTTTGGGTTACCCCAGGTTCTCTACACACATGCTGCTATGTATGATAATCTATGTGACTATATATGTGTATACTTGAATAAATTTACTTATTTACATTATTATTTATTGTCGAATTTAGTGTCCCATCTTATATTCATTTTCTATAGTTTGCTATTATAGAAAACGAGTTTTCTCTGGGTATCTTACATGATACAAGTTATAAGTGAAGAATAAAAAGGCAAAAATACTGTGACTGGAACAATGTACATATAGCCCGCACATAAATTGTGGCATGCTTGTGTCAGAAGCCAGACACAGGTATGGTAAGATTGTGGACAGTGGAGTCAGAGTGCACATGCTGTGGATTCCATCTCACATTGGTCTTCAGATGCATGATAGAACTGATAAATTGGCTAAGCTGTATGCTTTCACAGAGTGCGTAGATTACAATCTTGGGTTGTCAGTTAGCAGTTTGAGAACAATAATACGAAAAGAACTTCAATTGAACTTTACTGACTTAAGACTTAGGGAGATTGACACAAGTCAGTCCATCTATCATCATTCCATCATGCAGGAGGAGCCACATGTCTATGGTGCATTCAACAAGATAAGCAGACTCTTGGATGTCACTACCGCCCGGCTCCGGCTGGGTTACAAGTATCTTTGGCAGGCTAAATCACCACCACCAGAAGTAGACCAAACGAAATGTAAACTTTACCAGATGGACTTGTGTGTGTGTGTGTGTACTCACCTAGTTGAGGTTGCAGGGGTCGAGTCCAAGCTGTTAGTTGTGTGTGTGTGTACTCACCTATTTGTGGTTGCAGGGGTCGATTCATAGCTCCTGGCCCCGCCTCTTCACTGATTGCTACTAGGTCCTCTCTCTCCCTGCTCCATGAGCATTATCATACCTCGCCTTAAAACTATGTATGGTTCCCGCCTCCACTACTTCACTTTCTCCACGACTTGACTACTCTATGACTGAAGAAATACTTCCTAACATCCCTTTGATTCATCTGAGTCTTCAACTTCCAATTGTGACCTCTTGTGTCTGTGTCCCATCTCTGGAACATCCTGTCTTTGTCCACCTTGTCTATTCCGCGCAGTATTTTATATGTCGTTATCATGTCTCCCCTGACCCTCCTGGCCTCCAGTGTCGTCAGGCCGATTTCCCTCAACCTTTCTTCGTAGGACAATCCCCGTAGCTCTGGGACTAGTCTTGTTGCAAACCTTTGCACTTTCTCTAATTTCTTGACGTGCTTGACTAGGTGTGGATTCCAAACTGGTGCTGCATACTCCAGTATGGGCCTGACGTAAATGGTATACAGTGTCTTGAACGACTCCTTACTGAGGTATCGGAACGCTATCCGTAGGTTTGCCAGGCGCCCGTATGCTGCAGCAGTTATCTGATTTATGTGCGCCTCAGGAGATATGCTCGGTGTTATACTCACCCCCAGATCTTTTTCCTTGAGTGAGGTTTGCAGTCTTTGGCCATCTAGACTATATTGTGTCTGCGGTCTTCTTTGTCCTTCCCCAATCTTCATGACTTTGCATTTGGCAGGGTTAAATTCAAGGAGCCAGTTGCTGGACCAGGCTTGTAGCCTGTCCAGGTCTCTTTGTAGTCCTGCCTGATCCTCGTCCGATTTGATTCTTCTCATTAACTTCACATCATCTGCAAACAAGGACACTTCTGAGTCTATTCCTTCCGTTAGGTCATTCACATATACCAAAAACAGCACAGGTTCTAGGACTGACCCCTGTGGAACCCCACTTGTCACAGGCGCCCACTCCGACACCTCGTCACGTACCATGACTCGTTGTTGCCTCCCTGTCAGGTATTCTCTGATCCATTGCAGTGCCTTTCCTGTTATGTGTGCCTGATCCTCTAGCTTTTGCAGTAACCTCTTGTGAGGAACTGTGTCGAAGGCCTTCTTGCAGTCCAAAAATATGCAGTCAATCCACCCCTCTCTCTCTTGTCTTACTTCTGTCACCTTGTCATAAAACTCCAGTAGGTTTGTGACACAGGATTTTCCTTCCCTGAAACCGTGTTGGTTGTCAATTATACACTTGTTTCTTTCCAGGTGCTCCACCACTTTCCTCCTGATGATCTTCTCCATGACTTTGCATACTATACACGTTAGTAATACAGGTCTGTAGTTTAATGCCTCATGTCTGTCTCCCTTTTTAAAAATTGGGACTACATTTGCCATCTTCCATACCTCAGGGAGTTGCCCAGTTTCAATGGATGTGTTGAAGATCTTTGTTAATGGCACACACAGCATCTAAGGACCCACAGAGAGATGTTGTCTGGTCCCACCACTTTTGAGGTGTCAAGTTCACATAGCAGCTTCTTCACCTCCTCCTTGGTTATGTGTACCTCATTCAGCACTTGTTGGTGTACCCCCCTATTCCGATTTCCTGGAGTCCTAAATGCTTCTTTAAATCTCGTGTTGAGCTCTTCACATACCTCTCGGTCGTTTCTTGTGAACTCCCCATCACCCTTCCTCAGTCTGATTACCTGGTCCTTGACTGCCGTTTTCTTCCTGATGTGGCTATACAATAGCTTTGGGTCAGACTTGACTTTCGTTGCTATGTCATTTTCATATTGTCTCTGAGCCTCCCTTCTTATCTGTGCATATTCGTTTCTGGCTCTTCGGCTAATCTCTTTATTTTCCTGGGTTCTCTGTCTTCTGTACCTTTTCCATTCTCTAGTACACCTAGTTTTTGCCTCCCTACACCTTTGGGTGAACCAAGGACTCGTTCTGTTCTTCCCATTATTTCTGTTTCCCTTGGGAACAAACCTCTCCTCTGCCTCCTTGCATTTTGTTGTCACATAGTCCATCATTCCTTGTACTGGTTTTCCTGTCAGTTCCCTCTCCCACTGAATGTCTTGCAGGAAGTTCCTCATGCCTGAGTAGTTCCCCCTTTTGTAGTTTGGTTCTTCCCATCCTACTCCTGCTACTCTCTCCACTTGAAGCTCAACTATGTAGTCAAAGCACAGAACCACATGATCACTAGCTCCTAGAGGCCTTTCATACATGAAATCCTCGATGTCCAAACTACTCAAGGTGAATACAAGGTCCAGTCTTGCTGGATCATCCTCACCTCTCTCTCTGATAGTGTCTCTAACATGTTGATGCATGAGGTTTTCCAGTACCACATCCATCATCTTGGCTCTCCGTGTTTCGGGACCCCCATGGGGCTCCAGGTTTTCCCAGTCAATCTCCTTGTGATTGAAATCACCCAGAACTAGTAACTTTGCTCCCCCCATGTGTGCTCTCCTGGCCACCTCGGCTAGTGTGTCAACCATTGCTCTGTTGCTCTCATCGTATTCTTCTCTTGGCCTCCTGCAGTTCTATGGTGGGTTGTACATTACTGCAATTATCACCTTATGTCCCTCAGACTGGATTGTTCCTACTAAGTAGTCCCTTTTGCCCGTGCCATCCATTCCTTCCATTTTCTCAAAACCCCACTGGTTTTTAATGAGCAGTGCAACTCCTCCTCCCCCTCTCCTCCCTCTGTCTTTCCTGAGGATTTGATATCCGGGTGGAAAGATTGCATCTGTTATCATTCTGGTGAGTTTTGTTTCTGTGAGTGCTATTATGCCTGGGGATGTCTCCATGATTCTTTCATGCCACTCCTCACACTTATTTGTTATTCCATCTGCATCTGTATACCACACCTTCAACTTCTTTTCTAAGACTGTGGTCTGGGGGGTATACTGGGGTTGGGGAAGTGGGAGAAATGATAAGGAACTATGGGTGGTTGCTGTGGGGGTGGAGCTTGTAATGCAGTAGGTGGGGGCATTGGATATGGCATGGGTGTTTTGGTTTAGAATGGTTGATTGCACTTGGGTTGACCTGGTTGGGGGGCTTCTATAGGAAGTTGTGAGGGAGGCTGTATTTGATCTTTCTGAGTCTGGGATCTCCTGTCTGTCTCCTCCATCCCCTCTCTTTCCTCCTTTCGCCTTTGTACCATCTGTCTCAGTTTCTGCCTTTCTTCTTGTGTTCTGTCACGGTTGAGATACACCTTCCTCTATGTCGGCATGTCCCTTACTCTTGTGTGTGTGTGTGCGTGTGGTGTGTGTGTGTGTGGTGTGTGTGGTGTGTGTGTGTGTGTGTGTGTGTGTGTGTGTGTGTGTGTGTGTATGTGTGTGTGTGTGTGTGTGTGCGTGTGCGCGTGTGTGTGTGTGCGTGTGTGTTTGTGTGTGTGTGTGTGTGTGTATGTGTGTGTGTGTGTGTGTGTGTGTGTACTCACCTAGTTACTCACCTAGTTGAGGTTGCAGGGGTCGAGTCCAAGCTCCTGGCCCCGCCTCTTCACTGGTCGCTACTAGGTCACTCTCCCTGAACCATGAGCTTTATCGTACCTCTGCTTAAAGCTATGTATGGATCCTGCCTCCACTACATCTCTTCCCAAACTATTCCACTTCCTGACTACTCTGTGGCTGAAGAAATACTTCCTAACATCCCTGTGATTCTTCTGTGTCTTCAGCTTCCAACTGTGTCCCCTTGTTGCTGTGTCCAGTCTCTGGAACATCCTGTCTTTGTCCACCTTGTCAATTCCTCTCAGTATTTTGTAAGTCGTTATCATGTCCCCCCTATCTCTCCTGTCCTCCAGTGTCGTCAGGTTGATTTCCCTTAACCTCTCCTCGTAGGACATACCTCTTAGCTCTGGGACTAGTCTTGTGGCAAACCTTTGCACTTTCTCTAGTTTCTTTACATGCTTGGCTAGGTGTGGGTTCCAAACTGGTGCCGCATACTCCAATATAGGCCTAACGTACACCGTGTACAGGGTCCTGAACGACTCCTTATTAAGATGTCGGAATGCTGTTCTGAGGTTTGCAAGGCGCCCATATGCTGCAGCAGTTATTTGGTTGATGTGCGCTTCAGGAGATGTACCTGGTGTTATACTCACGCCAAGATCTTTGTAGTCTCTGGCCCCCTAGACTGTACTCCATCTGCGGTCTTCTTTGCCCTTCCCCAATCTTCATGACTTTGCACTTGGTGGGATTGAACTCCAGGAGCCAATTGCTGGACCAGGTCTGCAGCCTGTCCAGATTCCTTTGTAGTTCTGCCTGGTCTTCGATCGAATGAATTCTTCTCATCAACTTCACATCATCTGCAAACAGTGACACCTCAGAGTTTATTCCTTCTGTCATGTCGTTCACAAATACCAGAAACAGCACTGGTCCTAGGACTGACCCCTGTGGGACCTCGCTGGTCACAGGTGCCCACTCTGACACCTCGCCACGTACCATTACTCACTGCTGTCTTCCTGACAAATATTCCCTGATCCATTGTAGTTCCTTCCCTGTTATCCCTGCTTGGTCCTCCAGTTTTTGCACTAATCTCTTGTGTGGTACTGTGTCAAACGCCTTCTTGCAGTCCAAGAAAATGCAATCCACCCACCCCTCTCTCTCTTGTCTTACTGCTGTTACCTTGTCATAGAACTCCAGTAGGTTTGTGACACAGGATTTCCCGTCCCTGAAACCATGTTGGGTGCTGTTGATGAGATCATTCCTTTTTAGGTGTTCCACCACTCTTCTCCTGACAATCTTCTCCATGATTTTGCATACTATACATGTCAGTGACACTGGTCTGTAGTTTAGTGCTTCATGTCTGTCTCCTTTTTTAAAGATTGGGACTACATTTGCTGTCTTCCATGTCTCAGGCAATCTCCCTGTTTCGATAGATGTATTGAATATTGTTGTTAAGGGTACACATAGCGCCTCTGCTCCCTCTCTCAGGACCCATGGAGAGATGTTATCTGGCCCCATTGCCTTTGAGGTATCTAGCTCACTCAGAAGCCTCTTCACTTCTTCCTCGGTTGTGTGTACCGTGTCCAGCACCTGGTGATGTGCCACACCTCTCCGTCCCTCTGAAGCCCCTTCTGTCTCCTCTGTGAACACTTCTTTGAATCTCTTGTTGAGTTCCTCACATACTTCACGGTCATTTCTTGTTGTCTCTCCTCCTTCCTTCTTTAGCCTGATTACCTGGTCCTTGACTGTTGTTTTCCTCCTGATGTGGCTGTATAACAGCTTCGGGTCAGATTTGGCTTTCGCTGCTATGTCGTTTTCATATTGTCGTTGGGCCTCCCTTCTTATCTGTGCATATTCGTTTCTGGCTCTACGACTGCTCTCCTTATTCTCCTGGGTCCTTTGCCTTCTATATTTCTTCCATTCCCTAGCACACTTGGTTTTTGCCTCCTTGCACCTTTGGGTGAACCATGGGCTCATCCTGGCTTTTTCATTATTCCTGTTTCCCTTGGGTACAAACCTCTCTTCAGCCTCCTTGCACATTGTTGCTACATATTCCATCATCTCATTAACTGGCTTCCCTGCCAGTTCTCTGTCCCACTGAACCTCATTCAGGAAGTTCCTCATTCCCGTGTAGTCCCCTTTCCTGTAGTTTGGTTTCATTTGTCCTGGCCTTCCTGCTTCCCCCTCCACTTGTAGCTCTACTGTGTATTCGAAGCTCAAAACCACATGATCGCTGGCCCCAAGGGGTCTTTCATATGTGATGTCCTCAATATCTGCACTGCTCAAGGTGAATACTAAGTCCAGCCTTGCTGGCTCATCCTCTCCTCTCTCTCTTGTAGTGTCCCTTACGTGTTGGTACATGAAGTTTTCCAGTACCACCTCCATCATCTTAGCCCTCCATGTATCTTGGCCCCCATGTGGCTCCAAGTTCTCCCAGTCGATCTCCTTGTGGTTAAAGTCGCCCATGATCAGGAGCTTTGCCCTGCATGCATGAGCTCTTCCGGCCACTGCAGCCATTGTGTCAACCATCACTCTATTGCTCTCGTCATACTCATGCCCTGGTCTCCTGTTGTTCTGTGGTGGGTTATACATCACTGCTATTATCACCTTGGGACCTCCAGAGTGAAGCGTTCCCGCTATGTAATCACTTTCTTCTCCGCTGTCTCCTCTCTCCAGCTCATCAAAATTCCATCGGTGTTTGATCAGCAGTGCCACTCCTCCACCCCCCCTGTTCCTTCTGTCTTTCCTCAGGATCTGGTATCCCGTTGGAAAGATGGCATCTGTTATCATACCTGAAAGCTTGGTTTCTGTGAGTGCTATGATGTCTGGTGATGTCTCTTTGACTCTTTCGTGTCACTCCTCCCACTTGTTTGTTATTCCATCAGCGTTTGCGCACCATACCTTCAGTTTCCTTTCCAATACTGTGGTTTGGGGGGCCTGTGGGGGTGGGAGACCTGGTAGCATACTGTGGGATTCTATGATTGGGGGTTGGGTGGAAGCTGTGGGTATGGATTGTAGTTTGTGTTGGGATGGTGTGATAGGTTATGGGGTTCTGAGGATAGTTGTGTGTGTGCTTGCCCTTGCTTCTCTGTTCTGCTCTGACTGACCTCTGGTGGTTCCATCCTTGTTTCCTTTCCTATCTCCTTTCGCTTTTTTGTCCTCTCCCTCAGCTGCTGTCTCTCTGTTTGTGTTCTGTCTCTGTCTAGGAGCACCTTCTTGTACTCTTCCAAGTTTTTCAACCTTGGTTTCTCTTGGAGGATCCTGTTCCTCACTGTTTCTGTCCTGAGAATCAGCTTGATCGGCCGGTTTCTCCCTTTCACGTACCCCCTATTCTCTGAAAATTTACAATCTCGTCCATGTCTTTTCCCCCTATTTCCGTGATGATTTTCCCAATCTCCTTTCTTTCTTCCTGCCGTCTTTCAGTGTGTGTCTTTTCCTCTCTCCCCGAAGCCCATGGATAAACACTGATTTTGCCCTTTCCTCCTCCCATTGCCTCACCCTCTGTGACTCTGGTTCCTGTCTGTATATGGTCATTTTCTCCCTTGATTTTTTCCAGTGGCTCTTGGTAGCATGGTTGTGCCTCAGCATTCGACTTATCTCCCTCTCTATCTGCGCCCAGCTGCTCTTCCCTTTTACTCCCTCACCCTTCTTTGCAGGCTGATATGACCTTAGCATAATTCATATCTCCTTCCTTCCTGTTCATCCTCTCAGCTTCATATGCAGTGTCTTCTCTGGTCACTGCCCCTGAGACTTGCTTCAGCCTGTTTACCTCAAACTCTAGGACCCTTACCCTGTCTACTGCAGTTTCGACTTGTGCCTCCCATTTCTTCGTATCCTTCTCCAACCTCTTTTCCCATTTCACAGAGAGCTCTTTCTCCATTTTTTCGGAAAGCTCTCCTAATTTTCTCTCCCATTCTTGCTCCATCCTTCTCCACTGCTTCTCCATCCATTCCTCCCTACCAGTACCTTTGTCATCTGATTCCTGATTCCTACGAGTCCCAACCATTTTTTTTTTTTTTTTTTTTTTTTTTTAATAAGAAGTAGGAAGTAGTAAGGAAGTAGTAAGAAGTACTCACAGTGTGAGTACACCAAGTGTTGTGGAGTGCACAATGTGAGTACACCAAGTATTGTGGAGTGCACAGTGTGAGTATACCAAGTGCTGTGGAATTGTTTTAACGGCCTTTTGGGTTGGTCTAGGTAACTTGCCAGGTAGCTGGGAGGAAGGATGAAATATACAGCCGAAGACAAGCTTCTCTTCATTGCAATAATGGAGTTCACAGCGGGCAGTGTGAGGTGTGCCGAAGCCAATTCTGGAGTGATGCTGACAGGAAGGGCGCAGGTCAAGTGAGACAGAGGCATGACCGGGTATGTCTACCTTGAGGCTTGACCTCTGGCGGGAACTTTGAGAACTAGACCTACAACAACTCGCTTTAGTGGGGACTACAAGAAATAGCATGTAGCCTTACTGTCTACACTTAGCTCGGCCATGTATCTTGTGTCGTCTCGACACGACACTATGGGTGAGCAGAAAAATAAAAAATTAATCCATGTAGGACTGGCTTTGGCTTACCCCAGTATATATATATATATATATATATATATATATATATATATATATATATATATATATATATATATATATATATATATATATATATACATGTATATTATTGCAACAAATTTTTGCTTGTCTTATAAGGCAAGATGTGCGTTGCTATTTAAGCCAAAATCGCAAGTTTTACATATTCGGCATGATATATATATATATATATATATATATATATATATATATATATATATATATATATATATATATAGTGTGCCCACGAACGAGTGGTATTGATCAATAACAACACTGCGACTAGCCAAGGACTCGAACCCATGCTGCTTTGGCCTGCCTCATGGTGGGTGAAAACTCATGACGCCTTAATCCACTGGACCATAGAATCCTTAATTATAGCGCATCCAGCGGAACTGGATGTTGTACTCGCTACCCAAGGACATACGATGGTGTGGATGACTCGATGCTAATTTCATTCTAGTCCCTGTTTGGTGTACTCGTACAACCAGCATGAGGCAGGCCAAATCACCATGGGTTCGAGTCCTTGGCTAGTCGCAGTGTTGTTATATATATATATATATATATATATATATATATATATATATATATATATATATATATATGTATATATATATAGATATATTTATATATATATATATATATATATATTTATATATATATATATATATATATATAGATATATATGTATATATATATATATATATATAGATATATATATATATATATTTTTATATATATATATATATATATATATATATATATATATTTATATATATATATATATTTATATATATATATATATATATATATATATATATATATATATATATATATATATATATATTTATATATATATATATATATATATATATATATATATATATATATATATATTTATATATATATATATATATATATATATATATATATATATATATATATATATATATATATTTATGTATATATATATATATATATATATATATATATATATATATATATATATATATATATATATATATATATATATATATATATATATATATATATTTATATATATATATATATATATATATATATATATATATATATATATTTATATATATATATATATATATATATATATATATATATATATATATATATATATTTATATATATATATATATATATATATATATATATATATATATATATATATATATATATATATATATTTATATATATATATATATATATATATATATATATATATATATATATATATATATATATATATATATATATATATATATAATTCTAGCTGTCCTCAATAATGACCGGGTATGTCTACCTTCGGGCCTGACCTCTGGTGGGAACTTTAGGAGCTAGGCCTACAACAACTCTAGTGGGGACTATGAGTACTAGCATGTAGCATTACTGTCTACAGAAAGCAGTGTGAGTGCACCAAGTGTTGTGTAGTGTACAATGTAAGTGCACCCACTGCTGCGGAGTGCACAGTGTGAGCTCACCAAGTGTTGTACGGTACACATTGAGAGTGCTCCAAGTGTTGTGCAGTGGACAGTGTGAGTGCACCAAGTGTCATGGAGTGCAGTGTGAGTTTTGTGGAGTGCACATTGTGAGTGCACCGTGTCGTGGAGTGCACAGTGTGAGTGTACAAAGTGTTGTGGAGTGCACAGTGTGAGTGTAATAAGTGTTTGAAGTGCACATTGTGAGTGCACCAAGTGTTGTGGAGTGCATATTGTGAGTGCACCGTGTCGTGGAGTCATGTTTGTGTGCACCAAGTGTTTTGCTTGTCGCAGGAGCCAGGTTCATGCCTCGGCATGTCTAGTATTGAGTGCACTTGTGTGTGCACTCACCTATATATGATTGCAAGGGTCTAGTCTCAGCTCCTGGCCCTGCCTCTTTATTCCTCTATACTAGGACCTCTCCTGGTTTCGAGTTCCTTGTCGTACCTCTTCCTAAAGCTATGTATGGATCATTCTGCCACTACCACTTCATTCTGTGTGAGTGTATGTTCATCTGAATGGGAGTATGTGTACGTGTTCATGTATGTGTGCAGTGCGTATGCATATATATATCCCATGTGCTGATATATGCACTTGTGTATTTGCATCTGCATTTACGTACGAGGGGCACCTGGTACACTGTCTCGCACAGCGTCTCAGCTGTTACATTTAGAACTGGTTTCCCTTCGCGAGCCCAAGACGGGTCGTAGACAGATTAAGACTCGTGTCATCACTGTCTTGGCGAAAATTATAAGCAAGAGTTGTTCAGTTGAAGCCTCAGCCTAACACTGTACAGTCACTCAAAGATGATAAGATCCAGTCTGTATGATGTTGCTGTCAAAACTGTGAAATCCTCAGATGTAAGAGGACGGTTGTTCAAGTGGTGGTGATCCTCGACTGCAGAATAAGATGGTGTAGATAAAGGAAGGCCAATGAAGAATGGTTTACTGATATGTTTCAAAATGCGATGTTGGAAGTTAGGTGTGGTACTCTCCACTTAACAAACATTACAACACCAGACCTCAGGTCCCCTCAAGGAAGGTTCCTTGATGTTGGTGAGGGCTCTTGATTTAGGGAATTGGATCTGTGCTCCAGTTCCCCGAATTAAGCCTGAATGCCTTCCACATCCCTCCCCCCCAGGCGCTGTATAATCCTCCGGGTTTAGCGCTTCCCCCTTGATTATAATAATAATAATAATAATAATAATAATAATAATAATAATAATAATAATAATAATAGACCTCAGGTCTCAACACAGAGGCTACACTCTTCAGAAATGTTCTAATATTATTTTGATTATTAAATACAAAATGAAAAATAGTTTATGAAGCGGAGTGCTTTAATTTTTAAAATTTGTAAAGAATTAGTAAAATATTAAAGAACTCCTGTCCTTAAAGGTTTGGATGATATATTAAGATATTAAACGAAGATGTTTACCACGGAGCGATTGGTGGAATGATGATGTAAAGAGAGTAGTAAGGGAGAAAAAGTTAGCATATGAGAAGTTTTTACAAAGTAGAAGTGATGCAAGGAGGGAAGAGTATATGGAGAAAAAGAGAGAAGTTAAGAGAGTGGTGAAGCAATGTAAAAAGAGAGCAAATGAGAGAGTGGGTGAGATGTTATCAACAAATTTTGTTGAAAATAAGAAAAAGTTTTGGAGTGAGATTAACAAGTTAAGAAAGCCTAGAGAACAAATGGATTTGTCAGTTAAAAATAGGAGAGGAGAGTTATTAAATGGAGAGGTAGAGGTATTGGGAAGATGGAAGGAATATTTTGAGGAATTGTTAAATGTTGATGAAGATAGGGAAGCTGTGATTTCGTGTATAGGGCAAGGAGGAATAACATCTTGTAGGAGTGAGGAAGAGCCAGTTGTGAGTGTGGGGGAAGTTCGTGAGGCAGTAGGTAAAATGAAAGGGGGTAAGGCAGCCGGGATTGATGGGATAAAGATAGAAATGTTAAAAGCAGGTGGGGATATAGTTTTGGAGTGGTTGGTGCAATTATTTAATAAATGTATGGAAGAGGGTAAGGTACCTAGGGATTGGCAGAGAGCATGCATAGTTCCTTTGTATAAAGGCAAAGGGGATAAAAGAGAGTGCAAAAATTATAGGGGGATAAGTCTGTTGAGTGTACCTGGTAAAGTGTATGGTAGAGTTATAATTGAAAGAATTAAGAGTAAGACGGAGAATAGGATAGCAGATGAACAAGGAGGCTTTAGGAAAGGTAGGGGGTGTGTGGACCAGGTGTTTACAGTGAAACATATAAGTGAACAGTATTTAGATAAGGCTAAAGAGGTCTTTGTGGCATTTATGGATTTGGAAAAGGCGTATGACAGGGTGGATAGGGGGGCAATGTGGCAGATGTTGCAAGTGTATGGTGTAGGAGGTAGGTTACTGAAAGCAGTGAAGAGTTTTTACGAGGATAGTGAGGCTCAAGTTAGAGTATGTAGGAAAGAGGGAAATTTTTTCCCAGTAAAAGTAGGCCTTAGACAAGGATGTGTGATGTCACCGTGGTTGTTTAATATATTTATAGATGGGGTTGTAAGAGAAGTAAATGCGAGGGTCTTGGCAAGAGGCGTGGAGTTAAAAGATAAAGAATCACACACAAAGTGGGAGTTGTCACAGCTGCTCTTTGCCGATGACACTGTGCTCTTGGGAGATTCTGAAGAGAAGTTGCAGAGATTGGTGGATGAATTTGGTAGGGTGTGCAAAAGAAGAAAATTAAAGGTGAATACAGGAAAGAGTAAGGTTATGAGGATAACAAAAAGATTAGGTGATGAAAGATTGAATATCAGATTGGAGGGAGAGAGTATGGAGGAGGTGAACGTATTCAGATATTTGGGAGTGGACGTGTCAGCGGATGGGTCTATGAAAGATGAGGTGAATCATAGAATTGATGAGGGAAAAAGAGTGAGTGGTGCACTTAGGAGTCTGTGGAGACAAAGAACTTTGTCCTTGGAGGCAAAGAGGGGAATGTATGAGAGTATAGTTTTACCAACGCTCTTATATGGGTGTGAAGCGTGGGTGATGAATGTTGCAGCGAGGAGAAGGCTGGAGGCAGTGGAGATGTCATGTCTGAGGGCAATGTGTGGTGTGAATATAATGCAGAGAATTCGTAGTTTGGAAGTTAGGAGGAGGTGCGGGATTACCAAAACTGTTGTCCAGAGGGCTGAGGAAGGGTTGTTGAGGTGGTTCGGACATGTAGAGAGAATGGAGCGAAACAGAATGACTTCAAGAGTGTATCAGTCTGTAGTGGAAGGAAGGCGGGGTAGGGGTCGGCCTAGGAAGGGTTGGAGGGAGGGGGTAAAGGAGGTTTTGTGTGCGAGGGGCTTGGACTTCCAGCAGGCATGCGTGAGCGTGTTTGATAGGAGTGAATGGAGACAAATGGTTTTTAATACTTGACGTGCTGTTGGAGTGTGAGCAAAGTAACATTTATGAAGGGATTCAGGGAAACCGGCAGGCCGGACTTGAGTCCTGGAGATGGGAAGTACAGTGCCTGCACTCTGAAGGAGGGGTGTTAATGTTGCAGTTTAAAAACTGTAGTGTAAAGCACCCTTCTGGCAAGACAGTGATGGAGTGAATGATGGTGAAAGTTTTTCTTTTTCGGGCCACCCTGCCTTGGTGGGAATCGGCCGGTGTGATAATAAAAAAAAAAAAAAAATATATATATATATATATATATCTATATATATATATATATACATACATATATATATATATATATATATATATATATATATATATATATATATATATATATATATATATATATATATATATATATTATTATTATTATTATTATTATTATTATTATTATTATCACACTGGCCGATTCCCACCAAGGCAGGGTGGCCCGAAAAAGAAAAACTTTCACCATCATTCACTCCATCACTGTCTTGCCAGAAGGGTGCTTTACACTACAGTTTTTAAACTGCAACATTAACACCCCTCCTTCAGAGTGCAGGCACTGTACTTCCCATCTCCAGGACTCAAGTCCGGCCTGCCGGTTTCCCTGAATCTCTTCATAAATGTTGCTTTGCTCACACTCCAACAGCACGTCAAGTATTAAAAACCATTTGTCTCCATTCACTCCTATCAAACACGCTCACGCATGCCTGCTGGAAGTCCAAGCCCCTCGCACACAAAACCTCCTTTACCACCTCCCTCCAACCTTTCCTAGGCCGACCCCTACCCTGCCTTTCTTCCACTACAGACTGATACACTCTTGAAGTCATTCTGTTTCGCTCCATTCTCTCTACATGTCCGAACCACCTCAACAACCCTTCCTCAGCCCTCTGGACAACAGTTTTGGTAATCCCGCACCTCCTCCTAACTTCCAAACTACGAATTCTCTGCATTATATTCACACCACACATTGCCCTCAGACATGACATCTCCACTGCCTCCAGCAGTTTTATTTTTATCTGCGTGTCGGCACAACGAGTGGTTGTACAAGGACTTAATCTGCCTGGCTACTGTGGCCTCATTCACACTTGGCAAACATTGGTCATTCTCACAGCGGGGAGAGTTTTTTAACCTGGCCGCCGCCACCAGCCTTTATTGGTGCTGGGAAGCCTGGCCCAGCGCGTGCCGTCACAACACACCTACGAGGAGGTTTTATCCCCCCATCCACCGCCTTTTTATTCCACCCGTTGAAAGGGTGACTTAGCAGGCCTGTTAAGGTCCATTTATCCATCACTCTTCGTTTTGATCCGGCGTGTGGGCACTCAATGACCGTCTTTTTTTTTTTTACTGGGCATGAAATGGTAATCTGTAAGGCACATATACCCAGCCTTGTACACTGCTGTTGGGTATTTATGTTGCATTCAGACGTCCAGACTTGATATAGTATGTGTAAGCGAGTCTTTGTTGCTTCTAGATATATTTAATTCGCAAGATATACGTGTAACAGGTCAAAATAATATATCCAGAGTCCAGTTTGTACATTCACGTTGGAAGTAACGAGGCAGTCCCATGACTGCCTAGATGGTGTTTGCTCTGACACATTGGAACTTGACAAATGATGTTGAGATCACGGAAGAGCTTGAACAAGCATTAGCAGATCTATTTACCCCAATAAAACCTGGAGATAACACTGTGTTGTCCTGGTAGATAACACTGTTATCCTGGTATATAACAGTGTTATCCTGGTGGATAACACTGTCTTATCCTGGTGGATAACACTGTGTTATCCTGGTACATAACAGTGTTATCCTGGTGGATAACACTGTCTTATCCTGGTGGATAACACTGTGTTATCCTGGTATATAACAGTGTTATCCTGGTGGATAACGCTGTGTTATCCTGGTATATAACACAGTGTTATCCTGGTGAATAACACTGATATCCTGGTGGATAACACTGTTTTATCTAGAAGGATTAAATTTTTTAGATCTTTGCCACCGAAGTGGCTAGTTTAATGTGCACCCCATATCCATCCTGTGGACGGTAGCGCAAGAACATATGGATACACAAAAGGCCTAGGAACTAGGCCCCAAAGGGTTAACAGGAATACATATGGATTTATATCTACATATCTATAGTTCACTTATCTGTTACAAGGAAATTTAGGAAATTTGCTTAGTATATCTGGTATCTTATTTTCATTAATAAGATATCTTGACATGTCACATAGGTTATTATACTGTCTGTCTCTGTATTCCTCAATAAGTGGACAATTAAGTACTGCCAGAAGTACTTGTAACAAGGCCTAAGCCTGGCCACTACAACATCAGTTGTCATGTAGGGGGGGTAATGATTAGGGGAATATGGGGGTAAGCGGGGGGAGTCAGTAGGTAGGGGACAGGCGAGGTGGTAGGAGTGAGGTATGCGGAGGTAGGTAATGTGAGGTCACTGGTGACTACAACTTCACCTCTCATTACTCTACCCACCACTCCACACTACTCACCCTCTCACTACTTTAACTAAACATAAATAAATGGAGAAAATAACGGGGACAGTGAATATTACTATTCTACTCAAACACAGTTTATTATTAAGTCTTTGTACAATAATATATTTGGGAACAGGAGAACATCATTGTGGTTTAGATAAATGGGATGGTACACATAAGCAGTGAGACAGGGAATACAATCAACTTGACCAAAATGAATGTAACTTATAATATAGTTCAGAGGGCAGTTCATCACAGGAACTAAGCCACAGGTCCCAAGACCTACACAGCACGAGTACTGCGCCAAGCCAGTACTCTGCCCAATGCCTCCAACAGTCTCCTCCAGAGACTTCAGCAGCCTTCTCCCGAGCCCTGCACCCCAGCAGCAGCTCCGCTCGAAGTCTCTGCTCAGGAGCTCTGCACCCCAGCAGCCACTCCGCTCGAATCTCCTGATCATGCTCTTCCTTGGGCTTTTATCGTGGTCCAAGCACCCTCCACAACCACGTGTACGACCTGACGCCTAGGTCTGACGCCGTCAAGAACAAAAGACCTCAGACGTGGGCGTGGCTGACAGACGTTTGCCATGGCAAGGTGTGACCATATAATTGGTTAAATTAGGTCTCCCCAGAGACCTCACAAGCCCATCTGAACTACATCACACAGTCAGTCTGTTCACATTGCATGTTGCTCCATAAACATACTTATCTACGTTCATGCTATCATAGTGGGTTATAGATCTACTCAGGCTTCTAATTGCATTCCTATATATATATATATTTTTTTTTTCGCCGGTATTCTCCCGGCCCGGGTCTTTTCCAAGTAGTGGTGACCCGGCCTTGGCTAACTATCTGGGGAGTGTCTCGAGACTTAAGTCTCCCATGGGAGGAGGTACAAGTACCTCCTCATCTTTGGGACCAAGTGTCCCCAGGCCTAGCCAATTCCCCCGCCCTCAAAGGGGCTCGTAGGGAGAAGCTAGGCCTCTGGTCTGCCATCTACCCCGCCTCAAAGGGGCTCGTGGGGATGGCAGTCTTATGAGCTGCAGATGGTAGCAAGCTCAGGCCTCCTTACATTCCTATAACAATCATTTTCATTATTTACTTCTCTCCTAATATTATTCCTAATGCTAGACACAGTTATACCAAAGTTAAATTCTACATTCTCCTCCGGGGCACTCTTCTTGGTTAACATATCAACTTTATCATGAAGGAGTAATCCAATGTGTGATGGAATCCATAGCAACTGTACATTAATTCCTTTGTCCCTGATTTTTGAGTATCTATTCCTCCAATGAGCATGTTGTTGGAGTCATTATATGAGTCAAGAGCCTTCAATGATGACATAGAATCAGTAATGATGATAGAGTCAAGCTCGGTGTTATAGGTTAGCTTTAGCGCCATTAGGATTGCAAACAATTCAGTTTGCAGTGTAGATGCACTGGACTGACACTCCGGGGGCTGCACTGGACTGACGCAGCACCTAGTTAGAGCAGACACAGGTAACTAGACTAAGAATTCTCTCAATGAAATAATGTGTTATGGACAGCTGTCCAAGTGTTGTACAAACAACATACATCTCAGAGATCTCTGATCAAATATAAATGATTAAAGAGTTTACATAAACGAGAGACGAAAAATATCTCTAGGCTCAGAAAAGAGGCACATTTTACAGACACATTCAAAGAAACGGACATTGTACTGAATAATGTGTCTAAGTTAACAGACAGGTGAAATGGTAAAAATGAGACACGGTAACATTAATTTCAAGTTGGAAGGGAATCTAAACTAAACGTGAAGTAGACTTTAATGTTTATGGATCTATGATCACAAGGAAGTAGATCAGTGTGTTAATATTTTTACGAACATTTCCTGTTTGTTTCTACACGATAGATTTCACATGAATTCACTGAAATTGTTTATAGAGGACATGATGACAATAAAACATTCAGATTTACAGTCAATACTGACGTCTCAAGCCAAGCAGATTAACCATGACTAGAAGTGAGGGTTGGTTTTCCATGACTGCGAGAAGTGACGGTTGATTGACCATGACTAGAAGTGAGGGTTGGCTGACCATGATTGAAATTGAAGGTAATTAGTTTCGATGCAACTATTAAGACCTCCATCAGTGGATGGAAGAAGAATAACTTATATAAACATCAGTAAGTCTTGTTTACAATATGGTTACAAGTGCATCTAGTGACAAGGATGAATATCCTCGATGTCAAAGCTATTGAAGCGGTCAGCAGAGACAGGTTCCTAGAATGGAATTATCTCATAAACACCCTGAATTACCACCTAATGACCCCGAATTATCACTTACTCACTCTGAATTATTACATAATCACCCTGAATTATCACAGTCACCCTGAATTATCACATAATCACCCTGAATAATCACAATCACCCTGAATTGTCACAATCACCCTGAATTATCACAGTCACCCTGAATTATCACATAACCGCCCTAAATTATCACAATCACACTGAATTACCACCTAATCTCCCTGAATTATCGCCTAATCACCCTGAATTTAAAGGTTGGCAAATTGGTGGTATCTTTGATAAAAGATGCAAAATTGTCACGTTAATGACCATTATTTGATTAAGGAAATCTTAAGCAGGAAATAGGCCTAGAAGTCTGGTGAGGGAATGGAGTAGGCCTGTGTGTGTGGGTGGGTGTGGAGGGTGTGGAGGGTGTGGGAGGGATAGGGTAATCCACGAAGGAGAGGGTCAAGTGTCTTCCTGCCTTACTGTTGTGTGGTAGTTCCGGTGTTTGTCTCAGCCAGCCTCCACCACCAAACATTATCTTCTTATGTGGGTCAAGGATTTCATTATGGATCTCAGGAAGCAAGGAGAGAGAGAGAGAGAGAGAGAGAGAGAGAGAGAGAGAGAGAGAGAGAGAGAGAGAGAGAGAGAGAGAGAGCGCTGCTCTAAGCTACATCAATCACCAGCTAAGAGCTATATCAGCTTGGGGAAATAGATGGCAAGTAACATTTTCACCTGAGAAAACACAAATGATGATGGTCTCTAGGCGCCATGATGGTAATGCTGGTGCAGTAGTAAGGGGATGAATGGGAGGATGTTGGCACCTGGGGAAGTTGATATCCTTGGGGTGAAATTTGACTCCAAACTGACCATGAAGAACCACGCTGTAAATCTTGCAAACAAGGCAGCCACAGAAAGCTTACAGCACTTCGCCGTATCTCGAATCTGCTTGATCGTAGGGGTTGCAAGATTCTGTACGAAGCACAAGTACGCTCACACCTTGAGTATGCTCCACTTTCTTGGTTTGCCTGCCCCGCCTCTCATCTGTGACTGCTTGACAGAGTAGAGAACTGAGCAAGACGTCTCATCTCTCGCCGGGACCAATCCTGGATAGATCTGTCGTTTCAGTAGAGCCTTCAACACAGGAGAGATGTGGGTGACCTTACTGTTATGTACAAGGTCAATATTGTCAAAGTACCACACTTGGATCTACTTCGAGGACAGTGTGAAGCAAGCTTCTGTACCACAAGACGGGCAAAAAGCAGCAACTACACTCTGGCTGCACCCTTCTCCAGAACATCACTTCATCTGAGATCATTTATCCCCAAGATGACTCGAGTATGGAACACATTCGTACAGCATTATGATGTCAACGAGATAAAGTCAGTTGATCAAATGAAAATGTTGGCCCACAGATAGCTCCAACTTCATCCTGTTCCCTACTTGTATGTCTCATAACAAGAAAAAATTATTTTAAATGAGCTGATGTAGATAACAGCTCTTAGCTTGTCAATAAAGCTACGGATCCTTAACCTTGTCAAACCCTGTGATAAAAAGAAAAAAAGGGAGAGAGAGAGAGAGAGAGAGAGAGAGAGAGAGAGAGAGAGAGAGAGAGAGAGAGCATTTAGCAGTATGATGCACATGAATCACAGACAATGTAAACAGGAAAAACGAGACGCCAAAGCAGGGAACACGACAATAATGATATATGGGGGTATGTGAGATGATATATGGGGCGTGTGAGATGATATATGGGGGTGTGTGAGATGATATATGGGGTGTGTGAGATGATATATGGGGGTGTGTGAGATGATATATGGGGTGTGTGAGATGATATATGGGGGTGTGTGAGATGATATATGGGGTGTGTGAGATGATATATGGGGGTGAGATATATGGGGTGTGTGAGATGATATAGGGGGTGGGGGTGTGAGATGATATATGGGTGTGTGAGATGATATATGGGGTGTGTGAGATGATATATGTGGGTGTGAGATGATATATGGGGCGTGTGAGATGATATATGGGGGTGTGGAGATGATATATGGGGTGTGTGAGATGATATATGGGGGGGTGTGTGATGATATATGGGGCGTGTGAGATGATATATGGGGTGTGTGAGATGATATATGGGGTTTGTGAGATGATATATGGGGCGTGTGAGATGATATATGGGGTGTGTGAGATGATATATGGGGTGTGTGAGATGATATATGGGGTGTGTGAGATGATATATGGGGTTTGTGAGATGATATATGGGGAGGGTGTGTGAGATGATATATGAGGGTGTGAGATGATATATGGGGACGTGTGAGATGATATATGGGGAGTGTGAGATGATATATAGGGGTGTGTGAGATGATATATGGGGTGTGATGATGATATATGATGTGTGAGATGATATGTAGTGGGGGTGTGAGATGATATATGGGGTGTGAGATGATATATGGGGTGTGTGAGATGATATAGGGGGTAAGTGTGTGAGATGATATAGGGGTGGGGTGTGAGAGATGATATGGGGTGTGTGAGATGATATATGGGGTGTGAGATGATATGAATGGGGTGTGAGATGATATATGGGGCGTGTGAGATGATATATGGGTGTGTGAGATGATATATGGGGTGTGTGAGATGATATATAGGGGTGTGTGAGATGATATATAGGGGAATGTGTGAGATGATATATGGGTGTGTGAGATGATATGAGGGGTGTGAGATGATATAGGGGCGTGTGAGATGATATATGAGGTTTGTGAGATGATATATCGGGGTGTGAGATGATATATGGGGGAATGTGTGAGATGATATATGGGGTGTGTGAGATGATATAGGGTGTGTGAGATGATATATGGGGGTTTGTGAGATGATATATGGGGTGTGTGAGATGATATAGGGGTGGGGTGTGAGATGATATAGGGGTTTGTGAGATGATATATGGGGCGTGTGAGATGACATATGGGGGTGTGTGAGATGATATATGGGGTGTGTGAGATGATATATAAGGGGTGTGTGAGATGATATATGTGTTTGTGAGATGATATATGGGGCGTGTGAGATGATATATGGGGGATGTGTGAGATGATATATGGGGCGTGTGAGATGATATAGGGGTTTGTAGAGATGATATATAGGGGCGTGTAGAGATGATATAGTGTGTGAGATGATATGGGACGTAGTGAGATGATATATGGGGCGTGAGATGATATATGGGGCGTGTGAGATGATATATGGGGTGTGTGAGATGATATATGGGGCGTGTGAGATGATATATGGGGTGTGTGAGATGATATATGGGGTGTGTGAGATGATATATGGGGTGTGTGAGATGATATATGGGGCGTGTGAGATGATATATGGGGTGTGTGAGATGATATATGGGGCGTGTGAGATGATATATGGGGGTGTGTGAGATGATATATGGGGGGGCGTGTAGAGATGATATAGTGGTGTGTGAGATGATACATGGGGCGTGTGAGATGATATATGGGGTGTGTGAGATGATATATGGGGCGTGTGAGATGATATATGGGGTGTGTGAGATGATATATGGGGCGTGTGAGATGATATATGGGGTGTGAGATGATATATGGGGCGTGTGAGATGATATAGGGGTGTGTGAGATGATATATGGGGCGTGTGAGATGATATATGGGGAGGGTGTGTGAGATGATATAGGGGCGTGTGAGATGATATATGGGGGAGGGTGTGAGATGATATATGGGGCGTGTGAGATGATATATGGGGTGTGTGTGAGATGATATATGGGGACGTGTGAGATGATATAGGGAGTGTGTGAGATGATATATGGGGAGGGCGTGTGAGATGATATGTAGGGGTTTGTGAGATGATATATGGGGCGTGTGAGATGATATATGGGGGTGTGTGAGATGATATATGGGGCGTGTGAGATGATATATGGGGGTGTGTGAGATGATATATGGGGCGTGTGAGATGATATATGGGGTGTGTGAGATGATATATGGGGCGTGTAGATGATGATATGGGGGAGGTGTGAGATGATATATGGGGCGTGTGAGATGATATGTAGGGGTGTGTGAGATGATATATGGGAGGGGCGTGTGAGATGATATATGTGTGTGAGATGATATGAGGTATGTGAGATGATATAGGGGCGTGTGTGAGATGATATATGGGGTGTGAAATGATATAGGGTGTGTGAGATGATATGGGGATGTGTGAGATGATATATGGGGTGTGTGAAATGATATATGGGGTGTGTGAGATGATATATGGGGCGTGTGAGATGATATGGGGTGGGGTGTGAAATGATGATATGAGGGGTATGTGAGATGATATATGGGGCGTGTGAGATGATATATGGGGCGTGTGAGATGATATAGGGGTGGGTGTGAGATGATATATGGGTGTGTGAAATGATATGAGGGTGTGTGAGATGATATATGGGGCGTGTAGATATATAGGGGCGTGTGAGATGATATATGGGGCGTGTGAGATGATATAGGGGTGTGTGAAATGATAGTAGAGTGTGTGAGATGATATATGGGGTGTGAGATGGCATATAGGGGTGTGTGAGATGATATATGCGGGTGTGAGATGATATATGGGGTTTGTGAGATGATATATGGGGTGTGTGAGATGGCATATAGGGGTGTGTGAGATGATATATGCATGGTGTGAGATGATATATGGGGGAATGTGTGAGATATATAGGGGTGTGTGTGAGATATATGGGAGTTTGTGAGATGATATATGGGGTGTGTGAGATGATATGAGGGTGTGTGAGATGGCATATAGGGGTGTGTGAGATGATATATGCAGGGTGTGTGAGATGATATATGGGGTGTGTGATTAGTTGTTGTTACAATCAAGGGGAAGCGCTAAACCCGGAGGATTATACAGCGCCTGGGGGATGTGGAAGGCATTCAGGCTTAATTTGGGGAACTGGAGCACAGATCCAATTCCCTAAATCAAAGAAACCCCTCACCAACATCAAGGAACCTTCCTTGAGGGGTGAGGGGTGTGTAGAGATATATGGGATGTGTGAGATGATATATGGTGGTGTGTAGAGATATATGGGGGAGGTTTTGTAGAGATATATGGGGTGTGTGAGAGATATATGGGGGAGGGTTTGTGTGAGATGATATGGTGGTGTGTGAGATATATATGTGTGAGATGATATATGGGGGTGTGTGAGATGATATATGGTGGTGTGTGAGATATATGGGATGTGTGAGATGATATATGGGGGTGTGTGAGATGATATATGAGGGTGTGTGAGATGATATATGGGATGTGTGAGATATATGGGGGTGTGTGAGATGATATATGGGGGTGTGTGAGATGATATATAGGGGTTTGTGAGATTATATATTGGGGAGTGTGAGATATATAGGGGTGTGTGAGATGATATATGGGGGTGTGTGAGATGATATATGGGGGTGTGTGAAATGATATATGGGGTGTGTGAGATGATATATGGGGGTTTGTGAGATGATATATGGGGGTGTGTGAGATGATATATGGGGGGTGTGAGATGATATATGGGGGTGTGAGATGATATATGGGGGTGTGTGAGATGATATATTGGGGTGTGTGAGAAGATATATGGGGGTGTGTGAGATGCAATATGGGGGTGTGTGAGATGATACATGAGGGTGTGTGAGATATATGGGGGGTGTGAGATGGCATATGGGGGTGTGTGAGATGATACATGGGGGGTGTGAGATGATATATGGGGGTGTGTGAGTTGATATATGGGGGTGTGTGAGATGATATATGGGGGTGTGTGAGATAATATATGGGGGGGTGTGAGATGATATATAGGGTGTGTTAGATGATATATGGGGGTGTGTGAGATGATATATGGGGGTGTGTGAGATGATATATGGGGGTGTGTGAGATGATATATGGGGATGTGTGAAATGATATATGGGAGTGTGTGAGATGATATATGGGGGTGTGTGAGATATATGGGGGTGTGTGAGATGATATATGGGGGTGTGTGAGATGATATATGGGGTGTGTGAGATGATATATGGGGGTGCGTGAGATAATATATGGGGTGTGTGAGATGATATATGGGGGTGCGTGAGATGATATATGGAGGTGTGTGAGATGATATATCGGGGTGTGTGAGATGATATATGGGGGGTGTGAGATGATATATGGGGGTGTGTGAGATGATATATGGGTGTGAGATGATATATGGGGTGTGTGAGATGATATATGGGGGTGTGTGAGATGGCATATGGGGGTGTGTGAGATGATATATGGGGGTGTGTGAGATGGCATATGGAGGTATAGTAGATGGTATGTGGGGGGTGTAAGGCAGTGTGTGTGTGTGTGTGTGTGTGTGTGTGTGTGTGTGTGTGTGTGTGTGTGTGTGTGTGTGTGTGTATGTGTGTGTGTGTGTGTGTGTGTGTGTGTGTGTGTGTCTGTGTGTGTGTGTGTATGTGTGTGTGTGTGTGTGTGTGTGTGTGTGTGTGTGTGTGTGTGTGTGTGTATGTGTATGTGTCTGTGTGTGTGTGTGTGTGTGTGTGTGTCTGTGTGTGTGTGTGTGTGTGTGTGTGTGTGTGTGTGTATGTGTGTGTGTGTGTGTGTGTGTGTGTGTGTGTGTGTGTGTGTGTGTGTGTGTATGTGTGTGTGTGTGTGTGTGTACTCACCTAATTGTACTCACCTAATTGTGGTTGCAGGGGTCGAGACTCAGCTCCTGGCCCCGCCTCTTCACTGATCGCTACTGGATCCTCTCTCTCTCTGCTTCCTGAGCTTTGTCATACCTCTTCTTAAAACTATGTATGGTTCCTGCCTCCACTACTTCACTTGCTAGGCTATTCCACTTGCTGACAACTCTATGACTGAAGAAATACTTCCTAACGTCCCTGTGACTCGTCTGAGTCTTCAGCTTCCAGTTGTGACCCCTTGTCCCTGTGTCCCCTCTCTGGAACATCCTATCTCTGTCCACCTTGTCTATTCCCCGCAGTATCTTGTATGTCGTTATCATGTCTCCCCTGACCCTTCTGTCCTCCAGTGTCGTCAGTCCGATTTCCCTTAACCTTTCCTCGTACGACATTCCCTTGAGCTCTGGGACTAGCCTTGTTGCAAACCTTTGTACTTTCTCTAACTTCTTGACGTGCTTGACCAGGTGTGGGTTCCAGACTGGTGCTGCATACTCCAGTATGGGCCTAACATACACAGTGTACAGTGTCTTGAACGATTCCTTATTGAGGTATCGGAACGCTATTCTCAGGTTTGCCAGGCGCCCGTATGCTGCAGCGGTTATTTGGTTGATGTGTGCCTCCGGTGATGTACTCGGTGTTATGGTCACCCCAAGGTCTTTCTCCCTGAGTGAGGTCTGTAGTCTTTGTCCACCTAGCCTATATTCTGTCTGCGGTCTTCTTTGCCCCTCCCCAATCTTCATGACTTTGCATTTGGCTGGATTGAATTCGAGGAGCCAGTTACTGGACCACATGTCCAGCCTCTCCAGGTCTCTTTGCAGTCCTGCCTCATCCTCGTCCGATTTAATTCTTCTCATCAACTTCACGTCATCTGCGAACAGGGACACTTCAGAGTCTATTCCTTCCATCATGTCGTTCACATATATCAAAAATAGCACTGGTCCTAGAACTGACCCCTGTGGGACCCCGCTCGTAACAGGCGCCCACTGTGATACCTCTTCACGTACCATGACTCGTTGCTGCCTCCCTGTCAGGTATTCCCTTATCCATTGCAGTGCCCTTCCTTTTATGTGTGCCTGATCCTCCAGCTTCTGCACTAATCTCTTGTGGGGAACTGTGTCAAAGGCCTTCCTGCAGTCTAGGAAAACGCAATCTACCCAACCCTCTCTCTCGTGTCTTACTTCTGTTACCTTGTCATAAAACTCCAGGAGGTTTGTGATACAAGATTTGCCTTCCATGAACCCATGCTGGTTTTCATTTATAATCTTGTTCCTTTCCAGGTGTTCGACCACTCTCCTCCTGATAATCTTCTCCATGACTTTGCACACAATACATGTCAGAGACACAGGTCTGTAGTTTAGTGCCTCGTTTCTGTTTCCTTTCTTAAATATGGGGACTACATTAGCTGTCTTCCATTTCTCAGGTAGTTGCCCAGTTTCAAGGGATGTGTTGAAGATTGTGGTTAGAGGCACACACAGCATCTCTGCTCCTTCTCTAAGGACCCATGGGGAGATGTTGTCCGGTCCCATCGCCTTTGAGGTGTCAAGGTCACTTAAGAGCTTCTTCACCTCCTCCTCAGTTGTTCGTATGTCATCCAACACTTGTTGGTATATTCCCTCTTGATGTTCCCTTCTGTGCTGTCTTCCCACAGCCCTTCCTGTCTCTACTGTAAAAACTTCCTTAAATCTCCTGTTCAGCTCCTCACATACCTCCTGATCATTTCTTGTGAGTTCTCCACCTTCTGTCCTTAATCTGATCACCTGGTCTTTGACTGTTGTCTTCCTCCTGATGTGGCTATACAACAGTTTCGGGTCAGTCTTGATTCTCGATGCTATGTCATTTTCATACTGTCGCTGGGCCTCCCTCCTTACCTGTGCGTACTCATTCCTGGCTCTGCGACTGATCTCCCTATTTTCGTGTGTTCTCTGCCTTCTGTACTTTTTCCATTCTCTATTGCACTTTGTTTTTGCCTCCTTACACCGTCGGGTAAACCAGGGGCTTGTTCTGGTCTTCCCGTTGTTACTGTTGCCCTTGGGAATGAACCTTTCCACTGCCTCCTTGCATTTTGTTGCTACATATTCCATCATTTCATTTACTGGCTTTCCTGCCAGTTCTCTGTCCCACTGGACCTCCCGCATGAAGTTCTTCAACCCTATGTAGTCCCCTCTTTTATAGTCAGGCTTTTCCCATTCTACTCCTGTTATTCTCTCCACTTGCAGCTCTACTATGTATTCAAAGCACAGAACCACGTGGTCGCTAGCTCCTAGGGGACTCTCATACTTGATATCCTCAATGTCTGAGCTGCCCAGGGTGAACACAAGGTCCAATCTTGCTGGTTCATCCTCCCCTCTCACTCTGGTAGTGTCCTTAACATGTTGGTGCATGAGGTTTTCCAGCACCACGTCCAACATCCTGGCTCTCCATGTTTCGGGACCCCCATGTGGCTCCAGGTTTTCCCAGTCAATCTCCCTGTGGTTGAAATCCCCCATAACCAGCAACTTTGCTCTGCTGGAGTGAGCTCTTCTTGCCACCTCAGCAAGTGTGTCCACCATTGCTCTGTTGCTCTCTTCATATTCCTCTCTTGGCCTCCTGCAGTTCTGTGGTGGATTATACATCACTGCAATGACCACTTTGTGTTCCCCAGACTGAAGTGTACCTGCTATGTAGTCTCTTTCTCCTGTCTCATCTATTCCTTCCATTTTCTCGAATTTCCATCTGTTTTTTACGAGCAGAGCAACCCCACCTCCCCCCCTACCCCTTCTATCTTTCCTCATGATCTGGTATCCTTGTGGGAAGATTGCATCTGTTATTGTCTCCATGAGTTTTGTTTCTGTAACTGCTATGATGTCTGGGGACTTCTCATTGATTCTTTCTTGCCATTCCTCATGTTTATTCGTTAATCCATCTGCATTTGTGTACCAAACCTTCAACTTCTGTTCTAATACTGTAACTGTGGTGCGGGGGGTGGAAACAGAGGGATCGGTGTGTGATGGTTGGTTTGGAATGTTCAGTTGCCTTGGGGGTGTCGTGGCTGGAGTCCTTCTGCAGGTGTTTCTGGGGGGTGCGCTTGTCCTTCCATTTGATCCTGGGTTATTCTGCTCTCCTTTTTCATTTCCTCCCATTTCTCCTTTCGTTTTTGAACTCTCTCTTTCATTGTCTTCCTTTCGTCCTGTGTTCTGTCTCGGTCGAGGTACACACTCCGGAACTCCTGCTTGCCTCTCAGCCGTGCTTTCTCCTGCAGGATCATGGTTCGGGTTGATTCTGCCTTGAAAATTACTTTGAGAGGCCGATTCCTTTTCTTTGTGAACCACCCAATTCTCCGAAAATTGTGTGTGTGTGTGTGCGTGTGTGTGAAAGGGTGATTGCGTGAGGGTATATCCTCACGCAATCACCTGGAGGGAATACCCTCCAGGAAGACTCCAGGTATGCCGCAGTGATTTTTATTAATCCACATGAAGGTTATTTCGGGGGTCAACGCCCCCGCGGCCCACTCCATGACTAAGCCTCCTGGTGGATCAGTGCCTGATCGACCTGGCTGTATGAACCACAGCCTGGCTGATCGGGTACTGGCTTGAGGTATCTGTCTAGCTTCCCCTTGAAGGCATCCAGGCGTCTATTCGTAATTCCAGTTATGCCTGATGGGAGGCTGTTCAACAGTCTTGGTACTCGGACATTTATTGTCTTCTTAGTGTACTAATGACGCCCCTACTTTTCACTGGGAGTATGTTACAACGTTTGCCCAGTCTTTTGCTTACGTAGGGAGTGATTTCTGTGTGGGTATTTGGGACCCGTCCCTCTAGGATTTTCCAAGTATAGATTATGATGCACATCTCTCGCCTGCGCTCCAGTGAGTACAGGTCAAGGGACTCCGAGTGTTCCCAGTAATTAAGGTGTTTGATGGAACTTATATGTGCAGTAAAGGTTCTCTGTACATTCTCTAGGTCTGGGATTTCACTTGCCTTGAATGGCGATGTTAATGTACAGCAGTATTCCAGCCTAGAAAGAACAAATGATTTAAAAAATCATCATTGGCATGGTATCCCTTGTTTCGAAGGTTCTCATTATCCATTCTATCATTTTCCTCTCCCTCACTCTACCACTCCTTCCTCTCCCTCACTACTACCCCTTCCTCTCCCTCACTCTACCACTCCTTCCTCTCCCTCACTCTACCACTCCTTCCTCTCCCTCACTACTACCCCTTCCTCTCCCTCACTCTACCACTCCTTCCTCTCCCTCACTCTACCACTCCTTCCTCTCCCTCATTCTACCACTTCTTCCTCTGCTTCACTCTACCACCCCTTCCTCTCCCTCACTCTATCACCCCTTCCTCTGCTTCACTCTACCACCCCTTCCTCTGCTTCACTCTACCACCCCTTCCTCTGTTTCACTCTACCACCCCTTCCTCTCCCTCACTCTATCACCCCTTCCTCTGCTTCACTCTACCACCCCTTCCTCTGTTTCACTCTACCACCCCTTCCTCTCTCACTCTACCACCCCTTCAATGAGCTGAGAGAATTTATGGATGATAGAGAATCAATTACAACCAAAGTGTCAACTTTTGATACATGGACGAGTTTATGTGCTAGGAGCATGGCCAGCAGTTCTGCTTGAAGGACAGAGGCCCAGTTATTGGCGAGTGTTCCAATTTCTTAATGAGAAACCAGTTTGTATGACATCAGCACTACCATTTGCACCAGTGGATTGGTGAGTAGAATCAACAAAAATAATTTGTGAGAGTGTGCTGTGTGACTAAGTTATCATATCTGACATAGACAGGGATGTAAACCATAGCACAGTGTCTTTCTTTACAGATGACACCAGAATTTGCATGACAGTGTCCTCCATTGAAGACACTACAAGACACCAGGCGGACGTCAACCAAATCTTTAAATGGGCCGCAGAAAGCAATATGAAGTTCAATGAAGAGAAATTTCAATTACTCCGATATGGAAAACATTGGAAAATTAATATTATATCGAAGTATAAAACAAATTTCAACCACATAATGTAAAGGACCTGGGAGTGATAATGTCAGAGGATCTCACTTTCAAAAGCTACAACATTGTATCAATTACTTCTGCTAAAAAAATGACAGGGTGGATAATGGGAACCTTCAAAACTAGGGATGCCAAGCCCATGATGACACTCTTCAGGTCGCTTGTTCTATCTAGGCTGGAATATTGCTGCACACTAACAGCACCTTTTAAGGCAGGTTAAATTGCTGACCTACAAAATGTAAAGAGAACCTTCACGGCGCACATAACTGTGATAAAACATTTAAATTACTGGGAACGGTTGAAGTTCCTCGACTTGTACTCCCTAGAACGCTGGCGGGAGAGATACATGATTATATATACTTGGAAAATCCTAGAGGGACTAGTACCAAACTTGCACACGAAAATCACTCCCTATGAAAGCAAAAGACTCAGTAGACGATGCAACATCCCCCCAATGAAAAGCAGGGGTGTCACTAGCCCGATAAGAGACAACACAATAAATGTCAAGGGCCCAAGACTGTTCAACTGCCTCCCAGCATACATAGGGAGATTACCAATAGACCCCTGACTGTCTTCAAGAAGGCACTGGACAGACACCTAATGTCAGTACCTGACCAACCGGGCTGTGGTTCGTACGTCGGTTTATGTGCGGCCAACAGTAACAGCCTGATTGACCAAGCCCTGATCCACCTTGAGGCCTGATCATAGACCGGGCCGCGGGAGCGTTGACCCCCGATACCCTCTTCAGGTATACTCCAGGTAATACAGCTTATGGGATGCTGGTTGGCTTTAAAGCAAAGCTTTGATATTGATTAAAGAAGTTTTTTTTTTTTTGGGGGGGGGGGCGTAAAGCTGGGATAGTGATTTAGAATCTGGTGATTTACCATGCAGCGGCAAAGTGTCGATCATATATCTGGTTCATGCGGAGGTCAATTCCAATTTTTTCGATCCATCTGGAGGAGTGTTCACCAGTGCTGAGGAAAGTTTGGAAGGCTTATGTGCTGGGGTTTGAATGGGCTGCCTGAGCATATTAACCCCAATTAGGATATTTCTTTCAGTAACACGATCTGTGATGCTTGGAATATCAAGTTCTTTCCACATATTTAAAATTTTGGCAGTGCGAGGGCATCCAGGGATGATCCTCATTGCTTCGCTCTGCAGTTCTTCCAGTCATCCAGGGATGATCCTCATTGCTTCGCTCTGCAGTTCTTCCAGTCATCCAGGGATGATCCTCATTGCTTCGCTCTGCAGTTCTTCCAGTCATCCAGGGATGATCCTCATTGCTTCGGTCTGCAGTTCTTCCAGTCATCCAGGGATGATCCTCATTGCTTCGCTCTGCAGTTCTTCCAGTCATCCAGGGATGATCCTCATTGCTTCGCTCTGCAGTTCTTCCAGTCATCCAGGGATGATCCTCATTGCTTCGCTCTGCAGTTCTTCCAGTCATCCAGGGATGATCCTCATTGCTTCGCTCTGCAGTTCTTCCAGTCATCCAGGGATGATCCTCATTGCTTCGCTCTGCAGTTCTTCCAGTCATCCAGGGATGATCCTCATTGCTTCGCTCTGCAGTTCTTCCAGTCATCCAGGGATGATCCTCATTGCTTCGCTCTGCAGTTCTTCCAGTCATCCAGGGATGATCCTCATTGCTTCGCTCTGCAGTTCTTCCAGTCATCCAGGGATGATCCTCATTGCTTCGCTCTGCAGTTCTTCCAGTCATCCAGGGATGATCCTCATTGCTTCGCTCTGCAGTTCTTCCAGTCATCCAGGGATGATCTTCCAGCCATCCAACCTTCCAGTCACAAGAGAAAGTAGTACTATTATATTATTATAATAAAAAAGAAGCGCTAAACCACAAGGGTTATACAGCAGAGCAAGTAGTAGCGCAGCATAATCAGCCAATAATCTAACACAAGGGTCAGCGAAGCTTTTCTGGGTATTATCCCGAAACAAATTTGTATAGAGGGAAATTCCCCATTACACTTGAAAGTCCACAGAATCCGGAATTCACAAAGAGCATTCAAAAATAGTTTATTGAATCCATTTGTATGGAGAATAGTCAAGCTGAAGAGTGTGTATTATACACGATACAGCAATTTTAAAAATAAAATTCAAAATTAACAAAATAATAAAATGGAAAATAAACTGCATGAAATAAAAAATAGTAGCGGACGAATTTAATAAAAATCTCATTAAGAAATTAAAGAATTTAATTGAAAATATTAACACTTCAGGTTGTGGAGCATTGATGACCTTTCATTTTTGATACATCATCAAAACTAGAGCTTTTGACGTCAGAACAATTTTGATGTCAGAACAATTTTGATGTCAGAACAATTTTGATGTCAGATCAATTTTGATGTCAGAGCAATTTTGATGTCAGAACAATTTTGATGTCAGAACAATTTTGATGTCAGAACAATTTTGATGTCAGAACAATTTTGATGTCAGAACAATTTTGATGTCAGAACAATTTTGATGTCAGAACAATTTTGATGTCAGAACAATTTTGATGTCAGAACAATTTTGATGTCAGAACAATTTTGATGTCAGAACAATTTTGATGTCAGGACAATTTTGATGTCAGAACAATTTTGATGTCAGGACAATTTTGATGTCAGAACAATTTTGATGTCAGAGCAATTTTGATGTCAGAACAATTTTGATGTCAGGACAATTTTGATGTCAGAACAATTTTGATGTCAGAACAATTTTGATGTCAGAACAATTTTGATGTCAGAACAATTTCCAACTAATTTTAGGTCACTGATAATGAATATCATATTTAAAATTGTTTGTGAGCTCTACTTTTCAATATAGACCTACGTGTTACAACAGGTTCCAGCAGGTTTGCGGTTGAACATCGAAGACGTTCAACCAATTTCTGGACTTTGTTTTCAAGTTATTGAGAGTGGAAAATCCTTGTTCGCAAAGATAGGTAGATGCAAATTGCCAGAAAACCACCAGACATTTATATTATTGTTTGAGCACTTACAAATATCTATAAATGAATTCATAAATTCTAATTAAATATAAAATACAAATAAATATTACACTGTACACTCTTAATTTTTATGAAAAATCACAAAACACTACCTTACCTTGGTCATCGGAAGTCTTAAACCTACTAAGATAAACAATGAACTTCTACTGACTGCAGAGACAATTATTGATAGCTAGATAGGACACTAGGCCAAAAGTTTGGTGATGGTGTGTCAACAATGGGAGGTGTGGTTGTCGTGCCGGCTGTGATGTAGTCCAGCTGGGCTTGTGAGGTCTCTGGGGAGACCTAATTTAACCAATTATATGGTCACACCTTGCCTTGGCAAACGTCTGTAGCCACGCCCACGTCTGAGGTCTTTTGTTCTTGACGCCTCAGACCTAGGCGTCAGGTCGTACACGTGGTTGTGGAGGGTGCTTGGACCACCATAAAAGCCCAAGGAAGAGCATGATCAGGAGATTCGTGCGGAGCTGCTGCTGGGGTGCAGAGCTCCTGAGCAGAGACTTCGAGCGGAGCTGCTGCTGGGGTGCAGGGCTCGGGAGAAGGCTGCTGAAGTCTCTGGAGGAGACTGTTGGAGGCATTGGGCAGAGTACTGGCTTGGCGCAGTACTCGTGCTGTGTAGGTCTTGGGACCTGTGGCTTAGTTCCTGTAGTGAACTGTCCTCTGAACTATATTGTAAGTTACATTCATTTTGGTCACGTTGATTGTATTCCCTGTCTCACTGCTTATGTGTACCACCCCATTTATCTAAACCACAATAATGTTCTCCTGTTCCCAAATATATTATTGTACAAAGACTTAATAATAAACTGTGTTTGAGTAGAATAGTAACATTCACTGTCCCCGTTATTAGCTATTCCTATTTCTTATATTTTATTATGTTTATATGTGAGTGAAGAGTGGGCGAGGCATATGTTAGTGAGTAGTGTAGAGTTAATGAGAGTGTCGTGGTGGTCACCACTGACCTGTCATTACCTACCTACCTCTGCTAATCATCTCACTCCTAACACCTCGCCTGCCTCTCCCCTGCCTACATAATCCCTTGCTCCCATATTCCCCACTTATATTCATTCAGTCATCCCTCCCTACATGACACGGCTCCTGAGTCACTGCTGACACTTGCGGTGTTGCCAGCCACTGCAGTCCTTATCCGTTTTACATCATCGCCAACTTAAATGGTCCCTACAAATTAGATTTTTAATTTTATTAAGAAGTTAAAAATTATTTATTTGAAAAAATATAACTTTTGTAATTTGCCAATCGCACTTGCCTCGTTTATTAAATAATAAACTTTTGTGCAATTTTATATATATGTTTATTGAGCCTTCATTACCCCCGAGATTTTCATTTTTACCCCATCTGGGGTAATTTAACCCAGTTCCCCCGAGCCCTGATCTTATATAAGCAAAATACATCATTTTCACAATTTTAATATTAGCGTCATACCTGGGATGAAAACCTGCCACAACTCTAAGTGATCTCAGCCTTTCTTTGTATCGGCGATATTCTCATTACAACAAGTCCAAGTAACGGGACCTCAAAACCTATTATTATAATCATGGGAGAGCGCTAAACCCGTAGGATTATACAGCACATGTGGGGGGGATGGAAGGTATTCATTCAATTCAGGGAACCGGACCACAGATCCAATTCCCTAGATCAAGAGCCCCTCAGCAGCATCAAGGAACCTCCCTTGAGGGGACCTTAAAGCCTAGATACTTGTATCTGGTTACATATTCTAGAAGAGACCCATCATGCAACTGGATCTGACGAACTGCGCCTCCCTGTCGATACTCAGGTCCTGACACGAAGCTAATACATGCTTAAGGATGTTTTGGGTGATGGAGAATCCGTCGTGTGAATCATTATATCATCAGAGAAGCTAATCATATAATGATCGGGCTGGCTAGGCACAGCATTAAGTAAGGCATTTATTATAATACTGGATAAGATGGGACCGAGCACACCTCCCTGTGGGGTTCCTAACTGAAAGTCTTTAGTTATACTTCTGTGTCCCTGGAACAACACAGAAGACTTTTTGTTGGACATTATTATTACTGTTATTATAATCACGGGGAGCGCTAAACCCGTAGGATTATACAGTGCATGTGGAGACGGGGGATGGAAGATATTCAGGCTCAGTTCAGGGAACCGAATCACAGATCCAATTTCCTAGATCAAGAGCCCCTCACCAGCGTCAAGGAACCTTCCTTTAGGAAAATGGCATATTGCCTCTGAGGCCTAAAGAATGAGTTGTCATATGCCATTTCAATATTAAAAAAGACTGTGATAACAGAGTGGTTACTAGCAAAGGCATTACGAATATGCATATTTAAGCTGTAAGGGGTCAATGGCAGAGCGTCCCTTTCGAAGGCCAAATAAACTAGTAGAGAGACTGTTGTGAATCTCTAAATACCACATCAAACATCTATTTACTAGATGTTCCATAAACTTGCAAACTGCACTGGTAACAGCAATGGGACTATAGTGAGGTGTGCCCCAAAGTACCTGGTTTACGAAAATGCAGAACAATGGCAGATTTCCACAGTTGGGGAGAACTGCTTGCTACCACATTAGATTAAAGAAAATTTGAACTTAGGTGTTGGTTTAGACTTTATTGAAGTAGAGGGGGCGAAGAGGTGCAGTTGTGGGAGGCCTTTGTAGCCCTAGAAACATAAGAACGAAGGAACACTGCAGAAGGCCTACTGGCCCATGCGAGGCAGGTCCAAGTCTCCCACCGGCTTAAGCCAATGCACCCAACCTAGTCAGGTCAGGTCATGCGAGCGAGATGATTCCAGGACGGCATGAAGCCGACCTCTGAGACCAAGACTGCAAAAGATACAGAAGTGACTGGAAGGTGTGACCACAGAGGTTGGAGGCCTCTTAGTAACTGGAATAAGTAGTGGAAGTCTCCCATGGAGGCGGAGACGAGAGACTGCCATGGCCTAAGTAAAACTTTTTTCCTCGAGACAACGAATTTCTCATTCTCTTAGGTAAACTTGGCAAAGGCTGGAATAAGCCGGGTGAGCTTCATTACAATTAAAGCAAGAGGGAGGTAGACTGCAGGATGTATCGGTATGGTCATGGACATTCTGTTGTGGCCCTGCAATATTTCGCTGGGTGGCCAAAACGCCAGCAATTTCAATACTGTTGTGGTGTAGCCCCAGGTATGGTACTAATATTAAAATTGTGAAAATGATGTACCTTGCTTATATTAGATCATTGGTTGATTGTGCTGTGCCGCTACTTGCTCTCGTGTCTGACTGGAAGCTTGGAGGGCTGGAAAAACCTGCAGAACGAAGCAATGAGGATCATTCTAGGATGCCCTCGTACTGCTAAAATTTTAAATATGTGGAAAGAGCTTGATATTCCAAGCATTAGAGATCATGTTACTGAAAGAAATATCCTAATTGGGGTTAATATGCTCAGGCAAACCCATTCAAACCCCTGCACAGAAGCCCTCCAAACTTTCCTCAGCACTGGTGAACACCCCTCCAGATGGATCAAACAAATTGGAACAGACCACCTCATGAACCAGACACATGATATATGTCAAGTAAGGCAACAGCGGCACTTCCCTGCTTCAGGGAATATTACCCCATTCCAAACTACCATCCCTCCATTTCCCGCAAAAAAGTCACAAACCAAAGCTTCGCCTTGAAGCCAAACATGATGCTTTAATCACACAGCACACTTTCACAAATTATTTACGTTGATGGTTCCGTACACCAGTCTACTAGTGCAGCTGGTAGTGCTTCTGCTGTCATACGAATGATGGCTCTCGTAAAGAAATTGGAGCACGCATCAATAACTGGGCCTCTACCCTTCAAACAGAACTGTTTGCCATACTCCTTGTACCCAGATGCGTCCATGTATCTAAGGTTGACACTTTAATTGCAACTGATTCTCTGCAATCCATAAATGCTCTCAACTCATTAAGTATAAATTGTGGCATGCTTGTGTCAGAAGCCAGACACAGGTATGGTAAGATTGTGGACAGTGGAGTCAGAGTGCACATGCTGTGGATTCCATCTCACATTGGTCTTCAGATGCATGATAGAACTGATAAATTGGCTAAGCTGTATGCTTTCACAGAGTGCGTAGATTACAATCTTGGGTTGTCAGTTAGCAGTTTGAGAACAATAATACGAAGAGCTTCAACTTGACTTAAGTCTCAGGGAGACTGACACCAGTCAGTCCATCTATCATCATTCCATCATGCAGGAGGAGCCACATGTCTATGGTGCATCCAACAAGATAAGCAGACTCTTGGATGTCACTACCGCCCGGCTCCGGCTGGGTTACAAGTATCTTTGGCAGGTTAAATCACCACCACCAGAAGTAGACCAAACGAAATGTAAACTTTGCCAGATGGACTATTGTCACACCTTGCGTCATTATGTACTGGAGTGTGATCAAATTAATGAATTCAGAGACAATTCACTCAGAAATGTTTAATATATGTAAAAAAAAATTTATCCACAATGGTATATTACATACCATTCTGGAGAAATACCCTGACTCTGCTAGCTGTAAATAAAGCATTACTACGTATGTGTGTGTGTGTGTGTGTGTGTGTGTGTGTGTGTGTGTGTGTGTGTGTGTGTGTGTGGGTGTGTGTGTGTGTGTGTGTGTGTGTGTGTGTGTGTGTGTGTGTTTGTGTGTGTTTGTGTGTGCTTGTGCTTGTGTATTTGTGTACTCGTGTGTGTCCCAACAATCAATATTTGCACCGATAACTCATCACAGTTGTGACTGGGTGTGGATGTGTGAATTGCTCATTACTTTATAATTTGTTCATGATTGCAAAGAATAAACATAAATAAGTAAATTTACTTACATGGTTCATTATCTTTGTATCTTTTTCATCTGTCAGAACTTTGGAGCCCAGTCCCTGGACCCATTATGTACCTCTAATCTTTTGACTACCACCCACAGGATGGGTATGGGGTACACAATGAAGATACGAAACTGGTGTAGGAAACGACTCTCGGATTTGTAGACTGATCCGCAATATAAACTGATAATTGAGAAGGCTTGGAGCTCAAGTTGCTCCAGAATGTCTGCATCACGTGTCCGGAAACCACGCTGAACAATGGTATGAGGGAGAACTACAGTACCACAGCAAGAATTGAGAAATGTTTTCAAATTGTGACTGGAATATAGACTATGGGTAAGAAAGGAAAGATTGTGATCCTGGCCAGCATTTCGTATTGTGACGATGTATACACCACGTTTCAGAGCATGACAAAATATTTTGACCAACATGGCACAGTAGTGCCTTACTGATACTATGATCAGAAAGATAGTCTGTGGGAGATGTCGATTGCAGAGTGAAAAAAAAATTAGTCCATTGTGTACTTTGAAACGTAGTGTGTAAGGGAAGTGTATCGTGCTGGTCTAGGAAGAGAGGTAATTTAAGCAGTGTCATCAGCTAATAGTTGTGGTCGTTCAGGTGCAGGACCGGTGGTGGTCAGTCTTGAGATGGCTGGGAGATCGCACGATCGCACGTGCAAAGAAAATGATAGGATGGATAATGAGAACGTTCAAAACGAGAGATGCCAAGCCCATGATGATCCTTTTCAAATCACTTGTACTCTCTAGGCTGGAATACTGCTGTACATTAACATCTCCATTCAAAGCAGGTGAAATCGCAGATCTAGAGAGTGTACAGAGATCCTTTACTGCACGTATAAGTTCTGTCAAGCACCTTAACTACTGGGAACGCTTGGAAGCACTTGACTTGTACTCGTTGGAACGCAGGAGGGAGAGATATATCATAATCTACACTTGGAAAATCTTGGAAGGAATGGTCCCAAATCTGCACACAGAAATCACTCCCTACGAAAGTAAAAGACTGGGCAGGCGATGCAAAATGCCCCCAATAAAATGTAGTGGCGCCATTGGTACACTAAGGGAAAACACCATAAGTGTCCGGGGCCCAAAACTGTTTAACAGCCTCCCATCAAGCATTAGGGGAATTGCCAATAAACCCCTGGCTGCCTTCAAGAGAGAGCTGGACGGATACCTAAAGTCAGTGCCGGATCATCCGGGCTGTGGCTCGTACGTTGGACTGCGTGCGGCCAACAGTAACAGCCTAGTTGATCAGGCCCTGATCCATCGGGAGGCCTAGTCATGGACCGGGCCGCGGGGGCGTTGATCCCCGGAATAACCTCCAGGTAACCTATAAAGGGAGAAGCCAGAAGCGTGGCCAAAGACGTGCGGTGGTCTGATGCATAAAGGAGTCAGGCGGAACTTTGGCACCAGGAGCAAGTGACGAAGGTTACTCGCAGAAAGTACAGGAGTGTTAGAATGGTCCGATAACTAGGTAGGGTCGTAAGAGGGAGCCGCAGCAGAAAGGGACCCCGGGAGAAGTTTCATGGATGTGCGACTCCATGGTTATGCCACTTTCTATTCCGTAAAAAGGGAAAAAAGAGGATAAAGGGAACATGGAGGAACAGCCAAGAGGAATAAAATGGTCGTAAATCCCCTCCATGCTCAAGAGGACGTCAGTGCAACCAGTAGAGCAGATGCGGCATGAAACCCATGCCATACCCTACCCTTCATGCCAGTAAACTAACAATCCAGGATAGCAAAATCACATCTACGGAGCCACCTCTGTGGACAAAAGAGGGTGGTCTGATACCCGCCCTGTAAAGAGTTCCAAGGACTTGAGGTAACATACTGTACACTATAACACTTAAGAACCTGTACCCTTCAGTACTTCACTGCGATGAAATGTATTGAAAAGTACATTTATGTGTGTAAGTGTGTGTGTGTGCACGGTAGATTCGGCTTAAAAAGTGCCAGGTCCCTAGATAACACGATCTACGGAAAGCAGCATTCTCCCAGACAGACCAGAAAGACGTTATTACCTTGAGTAGGAGCTGTGTGAGAGTGCTGTCGAGGTAGGTCCTTCAGATACGTCCGGTGACATCTACAGGTTTACCTCACCACCAGTTATCAAACAAGTGAGCAGTTAGTTTACAGTGTAGGTAGCCAATCAAAACTCCTTTCCAACGAGCACAGTGTGTAGAGCGGTTGTTACATCCTACCTATATATACATAGCTGATGTGGAAATTTATTTGGTCCAAATAGTTCCACAGCTCAGATCCAGCATGAGCGTCTGGTCGTCTGAGCCGAGCGACCCTTAAACCCTCCCAAACAAGCAAGGCATTCTCTGGTTGGCGGTTGGTAAGCTTATTTAATTTATAGATTTACTCTTCAGGGAAGGAGTAGGTAGGTTTACTGGTAATACACTAATATTAGGTTTACTAAGGCATCTGTAGATAATGATAGAGTAGACCTAAGACCTTAACATAGGTAGTAATAGGCCGATAATGTAGGCAAACATTAGGATAAGTTAGCTAGGGAGAACTGGCAGCCCTAGCTTGAATGGCGGGGTGCAGGTCACAAAGACAGAATAGCGTCCTTCTTACGATAGACTTCGACTGGACAAGACGTGCCGTGAACATCAGGCGGCGCCCCCACGTGTCTTCACATCTGAGACCTGGGGAAATCTGGTAGAGACACCTCGATGTACCGTAGATGATCTCCTCCATCAGCCCATACAGTAAGACGAGATATTCACCCTTTCCCGTAGGATCTGGCCAGTGACTTAGGAGATCGTGAGTTGAGTTAACTGAGGGCTCGGCGTGCTACAGAGAGAGTATGCCCAGTAAGTACCAGCGTCTCAGAGTCGTCTGAAGCTAGCGTCTGAGTCTGCAAAGTTATACTAGGGGATACATACCCTCTTGGATATAGGAATTTCTGAGGTGCAGGCAGGACACTAATAACGATTGAATATTGCAGGAATTAATGCTCCCGGTTGCACGTGGTTCCCAAGGGGAAGTCCAAGGGGGCTAAAGCTAGGCTTAGGAAGTTGAAGATCAGGATATATGCTGCAACACCAAGTAAGTTAGTCCTTTATACGTGCATGCAGGCGAGGTTTCTTGCAATACCAATCATTTGTGAAAAAAATCTGTCCTATAAGCCACTTGTGAGGCTGAGGTACCCATCTCAGAGCTCGGTGTCAACAGAGTTTGCCAGGGTAGGCGACTCACTTGGAGGCAGCCCAGACAAATTTTCACAAAAGTGGTCCTTCGAAAACCGGATGTGGAATAGCTAGGTTAAGCTATCATAGCTAGGCCACAGTTAGGAACCAGTTTTACAGAGTTAGGTTAAGCTATCATAGCTAGGCCACAGTTAGGTTAAGCTATCATAGCTAGGCTACAGTTAAGAACCAGTTTAACAAAGTTAGGTTAAGCTATCATAGCTAGGCCACAGGTTAAGCTATCATAGCTAGGCCACAGTTAGGAACCAGTTTAAAAAAGTTAGGTTTAAGTTAGCACACCTAGGTCAAAGTTACTCAGAGGCTAGGCCAAGCTGACTATACACAGAAGTTGTTATTTGCAGTAATTTACAGGCAGGCCAGGTAGGCTAGAGAAGCTTGTGAATTTAATTATTTACAGTGATTACAAGTAATCCAGAGTAGGAGACTTGTGTGTTAATTACTTACAGTGGATTTGCAAGGTAGCCACAGTTAGGCTAGGCTTGTGCAATATTTACAAAAGGTTATAGTAGCTAGGACAGATTTAACCTAGTTATTATTTACAGGGAGTTATAAAGCCAGGTTTAAGTTATAGCACACTAGCTAGGTTAGGATTTACCTTATCCAACCATCCACGCTAAACAGAGTAAGCTGGGCACAGTTAGGCCAAGCTGTTTACATACATTATTTATTTACTGTTTCACAAGTTGAATTGTTGAATTTGCTTGTGTTAACCAAGTGATTTTAATTTGTATACTGCCCTATTAGTGTGTGATTTTCATTGTCTTTGATTCATGTTAATGTGGGATTTGTGAATTATACCTGAGACTAGGTTAAGTCCCGTAATTATTTGCTGGCATTGTACAGTTGAGTGCTAGATTAAGCTTTCACATCGATACACATTTTGATTGGGATTTGAGAGCTAACAGTGTACATTTTTGATTCATAGTAGAGTCAATATAACAAAGGGAATTGTTAAGCTTGTTGAGAAGCCTTAAGACTCGTTCATTCTCACCTAACACCGTGACGTGCTGTGGGGTGGACTGGGTAAAGTACAATTAGTGTCACACTCCTCATTAAACTTCGACAATGGCAGATGGGGGTTCAGGAGAGTCTGGTTCAGTGCTAACAAAATTAAAACGATCAGTAGCAGCATACAAAGGGCATCTGAACAGAACGCGTAACAGGTGCAAGGCTACTTGCCAACGCAGTAATGTAGACTGCGATGATTTGCAGAACTGCTTGAAGAGTTTGGGGGAAAAGTGGGAAGCCTATGAACAAGCATTCTCAGCATATGAGCTACAGGCTATTGAGGATGAGGAATCCCAGGGAAGTCTTCAGCAGGCTATGGACGAATTCACTAAGGATGATGTAGATTGTCACCAGGAGATGAATATGTACAGAGATAAGTTAAGTACATTAAAGGCTAGTATTCCAAGGATGGTGTTGAACACCGCAGGTACCCCAAACAACCACACACCTGTCAATATGTTGCCCAAGTTGCCCCAGCTGAATTTACCAACGTTTGACGGAACCTTAACAGAGTACATTGGTTTCTGGGATCAGTTTAGAGCCCAGATAGATGACAGAAATGATTTGTCAGATGCCGTCAAGTTGCAGTATTTGCGGTCGCAACTCAAGGGTAAAGCCTTAGATCTGGTCCGGCACTACCCGATTACTGACGCTAATTACCAACATGCCAAAGACCAATTAGAAGACATGTTTGGCAACACTGAGGAGATAAAGGTAGCTATACTTTATCGGTTGTTGGATCTAGAGGCTTGCCGACATGACCGTCAAAGTCTAGAGAAGTTCCGTATTGAGATTATGAGCTTGACCAATAGTTTCAGAGATCTGCATGGTGAGAATGATTCAAAATGGGTCCTTAGCCAGGTGATTCAGAGGAAACTGGCTAGCACGACAGTGCATGAGTTACACTTAAAATATCGGACGAATAGGTTCACGATAAGCCAAATTATTGAAGGGTTAGGGGATCTCATATCTCACCTGAGCATAGGTCAGGGGGAGAAATTACCTACCAAGGAGAAGTCGGTCGACTTCCCCAGACATTCGAGAGATAGACCTAAACCACCTCCCACTAAAGTAGGCACGTATTATGCCCAGGGCGAACCCTCCACCCACAGGGCCAAGGGAGAAGCCACTAAAGCGGCCAGTATGAGACGGTGCGTGTTTTGTGATGAAGAACACGCTAGTTCAGGGTGTTCAAGCTTCACCACCTATAACCAAAGGGTTCAACGGCTAAGAGAGTTGAGACTTTGTTTCAAGTGTTGTGGAGAACATTTTGCCAGGGACTGTAACACCATGCTCAGGGAGTGTCGGGGCTGCCGGAAGGGAAAGCACCACAGTGCACTGTGTCCTAATGATGCCGGATTAGCACAAGTTAAGGAGAGCAAACCGCAAGAAAGGGCGGAGAGCAAGAACAAGTCAGAAGTAACGATGAGTGTGGTGAGTACGGCACCGAGAATTTGTTCTGGTGAGCAGTTTCAAGGCTCGGTGGCCTTGCCCACCATAATGGCGGTGGTCGCGAACGGGAAGAAGTCTGAAACAACCCGTTTGTTCTTCGACAGTGGGGCACAGAGATCCTTCATAGCGGAGAGTCTAGCCACTAGGTTGAAGCTGGAGACAGTTGGTAAAGTTGACATGAAGGTGGAAGGGTTTGGTGGGGAAGTCCCACGCAGGTCTTATCCAGTAGTCAATGTGACGGTCAGGTTAGCCGGGCATCGACGGGAAATTTCAGCCTTGATGGTGAAGAGGCTGCCCAATATCATTACCACTAGGGGACTGGCTGAAGCAGTCAAACGTTTGAGGGAGTTGGGTGTGAAGCTAGCAGAACCAGACATTGCTACAGACAATGTTAGTAATGTAGGCATATTGGTAGGAGGGGATTACCTAGACGAGTTCGTGTCTACGAGAAGGGTTATCAAGGAAGGTGTGGGCCTGTACAGGACTCCAGCGGGGTACATCGTAGGAGGCAGAATACCAGCTCACTTCCCTGCGACCCCGGGAAAGGAGGGCTCTGGTATTACAGCGACTGAGGCTGTACTGGTGATGCAGATTGGTGTGCACGAAGGCCTGTCAGAGGCGCAAGTTGGCATATCCGACAGTGAGCCGGTCCATAAACTATGGGACCTGGATGTAGTAGGGATTAAAGGTGACCAGCCGCCCCCCGAACACGAAGAGACGTATCGAGATTACTTGAACCATGTGCAGTTCAGGGACGGGCAGTATTGGGTGCGACTCCCATGGAAACCGGGCCACCCAACGCTGCCCACTAATTTCAAGAGGGCACGTGGTCAGTTGAATTCATTGGTGAACAGCCTGACCAGGAAGGGTCTGGTGGGGAAATATGATGATATTATTAAGGAACAGCTGGCCCTTGGGTTCATCGAGAAAGTGCCCAATGCCAGCCCTGGGGAAAACACCCATTATCTTCCACACATGGCAGTCACCAAGGAGTCGGTAACCACTCCCATCAGAGTAGTCTTCAACTGCAGCTCGCAGGCGAGTCCCCGAGAGCCATCGTTGAACGACTGTCTGCTCACAGGGCCCTCCCTGACGCAGAAATTAGCAGATGTGTTGTTGAGATTCAGGACGGAACAGTACGCCTATGCGGCAGACATTAGCAAAGCCTTCCTACGTATTGGGTTGCAGCCACAGGATAGGGACTACACAAGGTTCTTGTGGCTGGCTAACAGGGAGATGCCCAAGCAAGGGTATGATACCTATAGATTCAGGGCAGTGTTGTTTGGTGCCACTAGTTCACCATTCCTATTACAGGCTACCATAGACTACCACCTTGTGAACTGTAACAGCCCGCTTAAAGAATTACTGAAGACCCTATTTTATGTAGACAACATGCAGGGTACCACCTCAGATGAAAGGCTGTTGATGGATATTTACCGAGAGTCTAATCAGGAGATGCTCTCAGCTAACATGCCATTGAGAGAATGGGTGACAAACAATCCAACGTTGCGGGGCATGGTGGAACATGACTATACTGGCTACTCAGTGCCTGAGGTAACATCGGTGTTGGGACTAGAGTGGGAAGTCAAGGAAGACAGACTTAGGCTAAAGAGGAAGCCTGATGGGGAAGGGAAGCTGACCAGGAGGTCTTTGCTGAGCAAAGTGCAGACTGCCTTCGATCCTTTGGGTTTGTTGACACCCATCACCATTCGAGGGAGGATGCTAGTACAACAGACCTGGGAGCTGAACCTAGGTTGGGACGACCCACTGCCAGAAACAGTCTGCCAGGAGTGGGATCTGGTTAACAAAGACCTAGCGGAATTGCACGAGTTCACATTCCCCAGGTCCATCGGGTGCACCGGGCGGGATTATGACTTGCACGTCTTCTGTGATGCCTCCTCCAGGGCCTATGGGGCAGTAGCGTATTTGGTGGCCGGGGACCAAGTCAATCTGGTCACCAGTCGTGCGCGGGTGACACCCCTGAAGGATTGCTCGATCCCAAAGCTAGAGCTCACGGCGATGTTGCTGGGAGCAAGACTGGGTAAGTACGTAGAGGAGGTGTTAAGTAATCTGAGGGTGACACACACCTATGTATGGACAGACTCGGAGGTGGCCTTACAGTGGGTCCAGAATGACAGGTCTAAGCTCCCCTATGTCAGGAATCGGGTAAAGGAGATACGGGAACTACAGTCAACATCAACAATTCTGTATGTGCCTACAGATCAAAACCCAGCCGACCTGATAAGCCGAGGGGTGACACACAGAAAGTTGAGTAAAAGCGAGCTTTGGTTCAAAGGCCCAGACTGGTTACCGGCAAGGGATTGCTGGCCGGAGCAGAAATTCGTGGAGACAATCAGCAGCATAGTACATTTCGTGGGGGAACACGACACTGAATTATTTGACCCCAGGCGCTACTCCTCGTGGAGAAAACTTATAGGAGTCACGGAAATGGTATTTCGATTCGTGAGGAAGCTGCATGACAAGGTAAGCCAGGGTCGACAGTTGTCTCTAGTGGGTCCCAGAGAATATTGGATAAGGCAGTACCAAAGGGGGAGGTTTCCAGGAGTGCTGGAAGTACTTGCGACCCGGCAGCAGGTTATGGCGTCAGGACGCGTGTCCAACGATGACGACTCAGGGAACAGCAAATTGGTTCACTCATTGGGATTGTTCCTAGATCATGCGGGGCTAATAAGATGCAGGGGAAGAATACAAAACTCTGAGCTCAGCTATGGGGCCAAACATCCCGTGCTGCTGGGAAAGGAGGGATGGGCGACAGAGCTATTGATACAAGATGCCCATCAGAGGACCTTACATGGGGGGTTTGGAGATACCCTCACCTGCCTACGTCAGAATTACTGGGTACTGAAGGGTCGAGCTGCCGTCAAAAGGGTGCTAAAGAGTTGCACGGTCTGCCGGCGGTACGATGGGAGGACCCTACCCTACCCAGGTCCACCACCGCTGCCTCAGGAGCGGGTACATAGTGACAGGCCCTTTGAGACTGTAGGAATAGACTATACGGGGGCTATCACATTGAAGAACCCAGGAGACGTTAAGGAGGGCCCTCAGAAAGTATATGTCTGCCTGTTTACCTGTGCCACTACTCGAGCGGTGCATTTGGAGTTGGCAGAAGATATGACGACAGAGACTTTCGTGAAGTTGTTCAGGAGGTTTACTGCCAGATTCTCGTGCCCGCGATTGATTATCTCGGACAATGGCACAAGCTTTAGGGCGGCCGATAAAGTTTTCAGGAATCTTAGGGACAACGGAGAAGTACGAGAACACCTGAAGAGAATAGAGTGCGAGTGGAGGTTCATAGCTCCCAGGGCACCCTGGCAAGGGGGATTCTATGAACGCATGGTGGGCACAGTCAAAAGGTGCATTCGGAAGGTCTTGCACGGCAGGAGGGTGAGCTGTGATGAACTGAGGACAGTGTTAGTTGAGATAGAGGCAAGAGTTAATAACAGGCCTCTGACCTACGTACAAAATGGGATTGACGAGCAAGAAGCTCTCACCCCCAATCACATGCTGTTTGGAAGAAGGATTGAGCCCTTCCCCGCAATTTTGAGTCAGTCTTCCAAGGAGCTGGATTATTATGGGCCAGATGGTCCCCCCATCAATGAAGAACTGCACAGGAGTCACAACAGACTGGTGAACATCCTGGACAAATGGAACCAGGTGTGGCGCAGGGATTACTTGACAACCTTGCGGGAACATTTCTATGGTGCCGACCCCGAGGCGAATAAGATGATGCTAAGTGAAGGGGACCTGGTGCTGGTAGAATCCGAGGCGCCGAGGGCATACTGGCCTCTTGGCCTGGTAGTGTCAACCCACCCAGACAAGGCTGGGCGGTTGAGAATGGTGAAAGTGAGAATGAACGGTGTCGAGACTATAAGACCCATCAACAGGCTTTTGCCTCTCGAGGTCCACACGGTGGGACCGGGACATGAGAAATCAGACCAGAGGTTGAGTGAGCTGAGCGGCCGGTCGACCCGTCGAACGGCGCTCGAGTCCAGGGCCCACTGGGGGGGCCTGCGGGAGGCAGACTTGATCTAGACTTAGCGCCTACCTTCGCCGGCGGGAGGATGTGGAAATTTATTTGGTCCAAATAGTTCCACAGCTCAGATCCAGCATGAGCGTCTGGTCGTCTGAGCCGAGCGACCCTTAAACCCTCCCAAACAAGCAAGGCATTCTCTGGTTGGCGGTTGGTAAGCTTATTTAATTTATAGATTTACTCTTCAGGGAAGGAGTAGGTAGGTTTACTGGTAATACACTAATATTAGGTTTACTAAGGCATCTGTAGATAATGATAGAGTAGACCTAAGACCTTAACATAGGTAGTAATAGGCCGATAATGTAGGCAAACATTAGGATAAGTTAGCTAGGGAGAACTGGCAGCCCTAGCTTGAATGGCGGGGCGCAGGTCACAAAGACAGAATAGCGTCCTTCTTACGATAGACTTCGACTGGACAAGACGTGCCGTGAACATCAGGCGGCGCCCCCACGTGTCTTCACATCTGAGACCTGGGGAAATCTGGTAGAGACACCTCGATGTACCGTAGATGATCTCCTCCATCAGCCCATACAGTAAGACGAGATATTCACCCTTTCCCGTAGGATCTGGCCAGTGACTTAGGAGATCGTGAGTTGAGTTAACTGAGGGCTCGGCGTGCTACAGAGAGAGTATGCCCAGTAAGTACCAGCGTCTCAGAGTCGTCTGAAGCTAGCGTCTGAGTCTGCAAAGTTATACTAGGGGATACATACCCTCTTGGATATAGGAATTTCTGAGGTGCAGGCAGGACACTAATAACGATTGAATATTGCAGGAATTAATGCTCCCGGTTGCACGTGGTTCCCAAGGGGAAGTCCAAGGGGGCTAAAGCTAGGCTTAGGAAGTTGAAGATCAGGATATATGCTGCAACACCAAGTAAGTTAGTCCTTTATACGTGCATGCAGGCGAGGTTTCTTGCAATACCAATCATTTGTGAAAAAAATCTGTCCTATAAGCCACTTGTGAGGCTGAGGTACCCATCTCAGAGCTCGGTGTCAACAGAGTTTGCCAGGGTAGGCGACTCACTTGGAGGCAGCCCAGACAAATTTTCACAGCTGAACATATAAGGCAAATAATATAAAAGCAAGATATTTTAGTTTTAGCTATTAACAAAAACATCAACAATATAATATTAGATAATAGAGAAAATATATAATAATGACTGTCTTTTTCTGAGGACGCTACACTACTTCCCTGTCTTCCTTACTCTACCACCCTGTCTTACTCTACCACCCTGTCTTACTCTACCACCCTGTCTTACTCTACCATCCTGTCTTACTCTACCACCTCGTCTCCCTTACTCTAGCACCCTCTCTTCGTCGCTCACTCATCCCTTCCCCTTAATTCTACTATTTCCTCTTTTAAGATCTTTTAATAAGTTAACGTTTTCAGAGATAACTTTATCTTCAGAATGAGTCCATTGTTAACCAGTGATAATATAAAGTGTCTTGTGTGGGACGGGGAAGACTCTTCACAGTGTACAAAAACAACTTGGGCAAGAATTTCATTCCTCTTATTCTTTGTTATTCATCTCTTTGGTCTGTGTCAAAGTTATCTCTTTAGATAATGTGAGATAACTTCGGTAACTCTACGATCTCTGTAATCACAATTGAGTATAAACAAACACAGAAAACGTTATGTCTAGCGGTAACTAACTTGTTATAGTTGTATGTACATTTTATAATCTCTTGTAAATGTCCTAGAATTAATAAAAGGAGAAAAATATTTATTGGAGTGTAACAGAAAACTTTCTGTATGGAAAAATTTCGAGAATAACATTTAAGAGATAATTTATTAGGTATCGGCGAATGGAAACCTTTGTGGGGTTGCCTAATTTTTTTTCATATTTTCTTCTTACTTTTTTTTTTCACAGATAACCCGTACATAGGAGAATGAAATTTATGACAACGTTTCGGTCCGTCTTGGAGCATTAACGATGTCCCGTGGCCTGGTAGGCAATGTTGTGGCCTCACACACTGAGTGTCCGTGATTCAATCCCAGGCCGTGTGGAAACAATGGACGTGTTTCTTTACACCTGCTGTCCTTGCTCACCTGGCAAGTAGGTACCTGGGTGTTAGTCGATTGTTGTGAGTCGCATCCTGCGGGACAAGACTGAAGGACCCAAGTAGGAATAAGACAGTCATCTATGACGCACTGACCTTTTCTGTTATCCTGGGTGACTAACCCTCCGGGGGTTAAAAATCTGAACAAAATCTTACCTTAACCAGTCACACAGCTTCCTCTTGTCCTCTCCAAGCCTTTGGGGAAATTGTCCCCTCTCTTTCTGATAGCCTTTACGAACACAAAAGAAGTGTTAGCCTTGACGACACTAACAACCCTTTTCCTGTCATATTAGATATCACAGTCATCCTATTAACTGGTCCTCTGAAACTATCTATCCTTTTTCGAGCCTTCACAGACGCAGCCTTGTTGAAGGATCCTTTATATACAACTTTTCTAACATGAATCTTAGTCTTGGCTTCCCTATTGGGTTTAGCGCTTCTTTTTTATTATGATAATAATAATTAGTCGTGGCTTTGTCTCTGTAGATGCCTTCCTCTCTCATTACATTGTCAGATGCTCCGAACTTCTGAACACTCGTGACTTGACTGATCTTTGTCTCCTCTCTTTATCTGTTCTCTTTTTTTCTATATTTTCTTTGCCTATTCTTTCTTCTACCTAGATATGTTCTATAATTTCCCCGTGTTTTTGTCCTGTGATGCTTCAATATAGACACTTTGTATTGTGCTAAAACAAAAGCATTCACATTGCTAAATTCACAAATTATGATGTAGTCACCTAGCCTTAATACCATAATCTGTAAGGATTTAATGTTAAGAATTAATCTAAGTCTGCCCGAAATGCCTAGCCATGCTAGGTGTCCTAGTGGCCCCCTCTGTAATTAGTGTTTTATAACATGTAAACCACACAATATCCAAATCCTGTAAACCCCACATTGTAACCCTTAAAGAGAATAAACTTGAATTTAATTTAATTGAATTAACTTTCCTGCAGTGCTCTTTTTTTGTCTTTAGACTACCTCCACTACTGCTGCTGCTGCTACGACTGTTGCTGCTACGACTGCTGCTGCTATGACTGCTGCTGCTACGACTGCTGCTGCTACGACTACTGTTGTTGCTACTACTACTACTACTACTACTACTACTACTACTACTACTACTACTACTACTACCACTACTTCTATCATTCTACTACTAACTCTCATTTTACCCCCTACCCCGCCCTCTTATATATACTGGCTCCCTTCCCTTCCCGCTTCTGTGTTACTAGTTGATGGTCCAAGTCAGACCCAAATGTCGTCACAAGTTTCATTCTCCTATTTGCGGGTTATTTGTGTATTGTTCCAGTCACGGTATTGTGCCTTTTTATTCTTCCTGCTTTTTTATTTTATTTTGATCATAACTCGAGACGCCTCTTCCAATCGGCTTCAAATTTTCGACACTTGTGTACGGTAACGAGCCTCAAATTCAAGGAACAATAAGCACGTTCACGAGCCCTATGATCAAAGTTAATGAACCTACTCCAAGCATCCTGAAATGGCTATGATAACTTCCAAAATCCTCAGAGAGTTAAAATCACATAATGGACAGACTCAAACAACGGCTGTGCCAGCTGTCAGGGCCACCTGTGGGAAGGGAGATGTGGGTCACAGCTGGTAACCTCTGACGCAGATAACTATACATTTGACGATTTTATATAGTGTAAAATAGTGTGAAATTTTTCTTAATATTAAATCACTTTACGTCTTCTGAACAGCGTCAATATTCAGTGACTGATGTATCTTAAAGTCAGGATAGTAACTATTATGATTCGTTTACGGGTTAGCAAATTCATTGATGTAGAATAACTGGAGAATGACTCATCTTATCGGCTTCAAATTTTGACCACTGGTGTGGTTTCATGAGCACAAGATTCATACTGCCATTGGCTGGCATAAGTCACAATTTGCCAGTCTTTTAGAATAGTGATATTATTTCTTAACAGTTAAAGAATGTTTCTTCTGACTGGCTGCAGACAATGCTTTCTCAAATAATAATGATAACCTACTGTTAAGGGGATCGATACATAAAGTGTATGGAAACAGTTGTTCATTGTTATAGAAGCCTTGTATTGGTAAACATTGCAGAGCCCAATTTATCATTATCTGCTAGGCTTGGTTAAGAGTGAGGGAGACTAGGCTTGGTTAAGAGTGAGGGAGACTAGGCTTGGTTAAGAGTGAGGGAGACTAGGCTTGGCTGAAAGTGAGGGAGGCTAAACTTGGTTGAGAGTGAGGGAGACTAGGCTTGGTTAAGAGTGAGGGAGACTAGGCTTGGTTAAGAGTGAGGGAGACTAGGCTTGGTTAAGAGTGAGGGAGACTAGGCTTGGCTGAAAGTGAGGGAGGCTAAACTTGGTTGAGAGTGAGGGAGACTAGGCTTGGTTGAGAGTGAGGGAGACTAGGCTTGGTTGAGAGTGAGGGAGACTAAGCTTGGTTGAGAGTGAGGGAGACTAGGCTTGGTTGAGAGTGAGGGAGACTAGGCTTGGTTAAGAGTGAGGGAGACTAGGCTTGGTTGAGAGTGAGGGAGACTAGGCTTGGTTGAGAGTGAGGGAGACTAGGCTTGGTTGAGAGTGAGGGAGACTAGGCTTGGCTGAGAGTGAGGGAGATTAGGCTTGGCTGAGAGTGAGGGAGACTAGGCTTGGTTAAGAGTGAGGGCTTGGTTAAGAGTGAGGGAGACTAGGCTTGGTTAAGAGTGAGGGAGACTAGGCTTGGTTAAGAGTGAGGGGGACTAGGCTTGGTTAAGAGTGAGGGAGACTAGGCTTGGAGTGAGGGAGACTAAGAGTGAGGGAGACTATGCTTGGTTGAGAGTGAGGGAGACTAGGCTTGGTTGAGAGTGAGGGAGACTAGGCTTGGTTAAGAGTGAGGGAGACTAGGCTTGGTTAAGAGTGAGGGAAACTAGGCTTGGTTAAGAGTGAGGGAGACTAGGCTTGGTTAAGAGTGAGGGAGACTAGGCTTGGTTAAGAGTGAGGGGGACTAGGCTTGGATAAGAGTGAGGGAGACTAGGCTTGGTTAAGAGTGAGGGACACGCGGCTTGGTTAAGAGTGAGGGAGACTAGGCTTGGTTAAGAGTGAGGGAGACTAGGCTTGGTTAAGAGTGAGGGAGACTAGGCTTGGTTGAGAGTGAGGGAGACTAGGCTTGGTTAAGAGTGAGGGAGACTAGGCTTGGTTAAGGCTTGGTTAAGAGTGAGGGAGACTAGGCTTGGTTGAGAGTGAGGGAGACTAGGCTTGGTTAAGAGTGAGGGGGACTAGGCTTGGTTAAGAGTGAGGGAGACTAGGCTTGGTTAAGAGTGAGGGAGACTAGACTTGGTTGAGAGTGAGGGAGACTAGGCTTGGTTGAGAGTGAGGGAGACTAGGCTTGGTTAAGAGTGAGGGGGACTAGGCTTGGTTAAGAGTGAGGGAGACTAGGCTTGGTTAAGAGTGAGGGAGACTAGGCTTGGTTAAGAGTGAGGGAGACTAGGCTTGGTTAAGAGTGAGGGAGACTAGGCTTGGTTAAGAGTGAGGGAGACTAGGCTTGGTTAAGAGTGAGGGAGACTAGGCTTGGTTAAGAGTGAGGGAGACTAGGCTTGGTTAAGAGTGAGGGAGACTAGGCTTGGTTAAGAGTGAGGGGGACTAGAAGAGTGAGGGAGACTAGGCTTGGTTAAGAGTGAGGGAGACTAGGCTTGGTTAAGAGTGAGGGAGACTAGGCTTGGTTAAGAGTGAGGGAGACTAGGCTTGGTTAAGAGTGAGGGAGACTAGGCTTGGTTAAGAGTGAGGGAGACTAGGCTTGGTTAAGAGTGAGGGAGACTAGGCTTGGTTGAGAGTGAGGGAGACTAAGTTTGGTTGAGAGTGAGGGAGACTAAGCTTGGTTGAGAGTGAGGGAGACTAGGCTTGGTTGAGAGTGAGGGAGACTAGGCTTGGTTGAGAGTGAGGGAGACTAGGCTTGGTTGAGTGAGGGAAACTAAGCTTGGTTAAGAGTGAGGGAGACTAGGGTTGGTTGAGAGTGAGGGAGACTAGGCTTGGTTGAGTGAGGGAAACTAAGCTTGGTTAAGAGTGAGGGAGACTAGGCTTGGTTGAGAGTGAGGGAGACTAGGCTTGGTTGAGAGTGAGGGAGACTAGGCTTGGTTGAGAGTGAGGGAGACTAGGCTTGGTTAAGAGTGAGGGAGACTAGGCTTGGTTAAGAGTGAGGGAGAATAGGCTTGGTTGAGTGAGGGAGACTAAGCTTGGTTGAGAGTGAGGGAGACTAGGCTTGGTTGAAAGTGAAGGAGACTAGGCTTGGTTGAAAGTGAGGGAGATGCCTGTGGCCAAGGTGCCTGGTTCAAACTAGGTTACGTGACTAGGTTTGACTAGGAAGCCTGTCTACAAATGATCTGTCACTAACACATTATATATATTACACAAATATTACACTGTTGACAGTGTCTGGTGGCCTCGACATAACACCTAAAAACTAGTACATAGAGCGGGCGACACATCGGTCAGACTCTGGGCCGAGTCTGTACAATGAAAGAAAACGTTGGACAACAAAACATATGACATACTAAAATATATTGCATTACAAATCATGGTGGATCATGGAAATAAATAAGAGTAAATGAGATTAAAGAAATTCGATCAATCATTATTCATGTGATCTACGGATTCTGAGGAAACTTATTTACAAAGAAGAAATTGCTTAACAGAAAAGACAAACTCGGTGTACTCATTTCTTTATACTTCTTTCTTACTGCTATTAATTGCTCATAATTTTGTGTTACAAGTCAAATCTTACTCCAAATTAATAATATTCATTATTCTTACCTGTCCATTTAATTTTGTTTATCACTACTTGTTTTTTAGTCACTTTTTATTGTGTATGCAATTAGTGTATATTCCAATTACTTTTTTGCAAGTACCAAAACTATCTTTTGCTAGCTAGTACCAACTACCTCATTTTTTTTACTTTTATTGTGCAATAAACTGCTCAATTTATTTAATATTACAAATCAGATCTTACTCCTAAACCAATATTATTTCATAGTGACCACCTGTCCATTTAACTTTGTTTACCATTACTTAATTTTAGTCCCTTATATATTTTCTCTTTTATTTTAGCTTTATATAACTACCCTAGTTTATATATTTACAATTGTTAAAATAATCAAGGTGCTATTCACAGGTGCTAAAGTGTAATAAGTTCACTATTTTGCCATTATATTCCAAAGCTCATTATTTGATTACCACTTTATTGTTCACCACAACTTATATTAGTCCCTTTTATATTATAATTTTATATTATAATTCTAACTTTAAAGAATTACCTTTATAGTACTACCTACTATCATATTCCCAAGCTCCATTATTTGATCATCACTTTATTTGTTCACCATAAATTATTTTAGTCCCTTTTATATTGTCTCCTTTATTTTAGCTTTAAAAAACTACCTTAGCTCATTATTTTTACATTTGTTAAATAATTCAGGTGCTATTTTTTAGCTTAAGACTATTTACTTTGTTTTATACTTAATTCTAACTATAGATTCACTACAAATCTTATGATTACAAGCATTGATCCTGATACCAACCTCTTATTTAATTACTTAAATGAATCAAACAGTTACTGTAATTACTACACTGCAGAACAATCAAAGGCACTTCTCAGTGCCAACAACAACATAACTATCTTTAACTACAATATCAGATCTTTAAGCAAGCATTACGATGACCTCATAGTATTACTAAATTCCTTACATGCCAATATGTCCATCATTACACTAACTGAAACCTGGCTAAAGCCTGATAGTACAGATGTCTATGCCATTCCTGGTTACACAGCCATACACAACTGTAGGCCAGACCAACAAGGGGGTGGCACAGCTATATACTACTCAGACCAACTAGAATGTATCACTAATACTTGCACAAGGGATGAACATGGGGAATATATAATAGCTAAATTCAAATCCAAATACCTACAAAAACCTCTCACATTGATAAACATCTACAGAGTTCCACAGTCAAACATTAGCCAATTTAGTCAAAATCTAGGAAGTATGATAACTGATGCACGCATGAACAAAGATCACTTACTACTCTCAGGTGACTTCAATATAAATCTCCTGCAAGACCAGGACCCACACGTTACTGAATTCACAAACACAATGAGTAACTGCATGTTGCTACCAACAGTAACAAAACCTACAAGAGTTACAGAGACTAGTGTTTCCCTACTTGACCACATCTGGACCAACACCATATCCCCTTTAAAATCAGGCATAATTACAGATAATACCACAGACCACTACCCTACTTTCCTCATAACAACTCTTGGTAAAATACCCCAAGACACTACTAAAGTCACCTTCAGACTTCACAATGAGGCAGCCATTAATAACTTCACAACAGCAGTAACAAACATTGACTGGCACACTGAGCTAGAAATCTATACAGATATTGACGAATGTTTTAATAATTTTCTAAAAAAGACCCAATACCTCTATAACAAGCACTGCCCTAAAAAAACTAAACAGATGACAGCTAAGAGACTGAACAGTCCCTAGCTAACACCCAGCATTCTCAAATCCATAAATACAAAACACCGATATGAAAAACAGAATGGGTCACATAACCAGAGACCAAACAAAACGTTACTCGTCAATCCTAACCAGCCTGATAAGAAGGGCAAAAAAATTGTATTATGAGAACAGATTATCCAACTTACGAGGTGATATAAAAAAGACCTGGAAAGCCCTATCAGAAATTCTGGGAACAAAAAAGATATCACGAAATAGCGAAATAAAATTAGCAAAATCAGATGAACCCCAACTCCCACCAACAGAAACAGCAAACAGACTCAATGATTTCTTCTCCACTATAGGACAAAACCTTGCCAATAAAATCCCAATCTCAGATACCCCACCAAATGACTACCTCACTGGCAACTACCCGAACACACTGTTCCTAGCTCCGACTAACCCATACGAAGTCTCCCTTATTATCAACACACTAAAAAACAAGGCAGGAGATTTAAGTACCTTACCACCCTTTATATACAAAAAAGTGTCACAAGTACTATCACCAATCATTGCAACACTCTTTAACAAATCCATTGAATCCTCCACCTTCCCTACAGTTCTCAAAATAGCAAGGGTCACCCCGATCCATAAGGGAGGAGACCAAACAGAGTTGAATAACTATAGGCCAATATCCAATTTACACCCTCTCTCAAAAATCTTCGAAAAATTAATTCATAAACGAATCTACTCCTACCTAATCTCCCAAAACATACTCAACCCCTGCCAATTTGGATTCAGGCCTAATAAAAATACTAATGATGTTATTATACACATGCTAGAACATATATACACTGCAATAGAGAAAAAAGAAGTCCCACTGGGGATCTTCATTGACTTACGTAAAGCTTTTGATACAGTTGACCATGACTTGCTCCACGTAAAATTGTCACACTATGGTATAAGAGGGCACTCCCTCAACTACCTCAAGTCATACCTCAGCAACAGAAGCCAAAATGTGTACACAAATGGGGCAAGCTCTTCCGCTCAACCAATTACAGTTGGTGTCCCACAGGGAAGTGTCCTTGACCCTCTTCTCTTTCTCCTATACATAAATGACCTACCAAATGCTTCGCAATTACTCAAACCCACACTATTTGCAGATGACACTACATACGTCTTCTCTCACCCGAGCCCAGTCACGCTAGCCAATACTGTAAATACCGAATTACAGAAAATATCTACCTGGATGAGGACTAACAAACTTACACTAAACAGTGACAAAACCTACTTCATTCAGTTTGGTAACAGAGCTACAGATGTCCCTCTTAACATAATGATAAACGGATCACCTATCACAAAGCTAACAGAGGGAAAATTCTTAGGAATCCACCTTGATAATAGACTCAAATTTCATACACATATACAACAAATTTCTAAGAAAATTTTCAAGACTGTAGGCATACTATTGAAGATACAGTACTATGCTCCACAGTCAGCCCTCCTGGCCCTATATCACTCTCCTATTTACCCCTATCTCACCTATGGAATTTGTGCATGGGGCTCAACAACAATTAACCATCTCAGACCACTAATTACCCAACAAAAGGCTGCAGTTAGAATGATAAATTCTCACTACAGGTAGCACACTCCACCAATATTCAAAACACTCAACCTACTCACCATACAAAACATCCATACTTATTATTGCACCTATTACATACATAGAACACTTAACTCTGATATTAACTCTCCCCTCAAACATCTCCTTGCCAACCTCAACAGAACACATGACCATAACACAAGGCACAGGTCACTCTTTGATGTTCCTCGTGTCCATCTCACGCTATGCAAAAACTCAATGCACATAAAAGGCCCTAAAATCTGGAATTCATTACCTGTAAATATAAAAGAAACACTACCTGTTTATAAATTCAAGTCTCTTCTCAAAGATCACTTACTCACCCAAAACCAAATAAATACTGAATAACTGAACCTTATAAATTGTATATCTTAAATGTTTCTCACAATTATATCACATAAATGTTAAACCTAAAACCCAATCTAACAGAATACTCCATTCGACTGAATGTACAGCAATGCATGCAACCATATGACCTGTCTTTGTAATACTCATTTGTGCTTTATAGTTATCTGTTTACAATAATGTCTTATCACTGATTTCATCATTGCTTAGTTAATCTTAAGTTAATTTTAAGCCAGCCCGTAATGCTATGCATATAAGTGGCTTTGGCATGCTGCTCTTACCTGTATTTTTTGTACCTCTGTATGTATGTTCAAATTACTGTTAAATCTCGGAATTCTGAGAGAATGTGAACACTTAAAAAAAACAATTTTGATCCACCAAATACACCGACATAATGTACAACTTACAACACACGGTTGAGTATTAATTGGATTATATTAATCATTTATACACGTTATTAACATTTAACCCCAACTCTGCTAGGGTGAGATTTACATATACAGTGATCATCATCTCTAGGGGGGTCAAATTCTGTGGCAACAGCTAAGACATGCCGTGACTCAGGAGGATTAACATTAGTGTTAACAACTGAAAGTTGAGGATTCCTCATCACTTGTGTATGTGTAGAAAACGACAGTCAGGTTTGTACGTCAGTCAGGCTGTTAGTGGTGGAAGGTAGTGGGTCAGAAAGATTGTCAGAGTTTGGCTTGTTCGTCTGGATGTCAGGTACCTCATCAACATCGTCACATACTAACTTCATATGATCTAAATGTTATTTTTTGTACTGACCACTACTAATTCCTCTAACTTTATACTATTACTACTTATGTGCTCAACTACTCGGTAGTGACCAACGAATTTTTGGTCGAGTTTATTGAAATTAGGTAACATAACTCTCGAACCTACTTGAATTTTGGTTGGGTTTGTTCGAGTGTTAGTAACTCTTGTAAATTCTGCTACTGACTTATGAAATGTTTCTCGCATTTTCTGAAGACACTTTGGAATAAGCTGGTTTGGGTGAATCATGCTCGTGTCACGGGATCTGTTGGTAACTCCAGTCAGATCTCACCTTTACCTATTAGTTGCAACTAACGTAAGATGTGGGTATGACTGAACTTACCTGGGTATTATAACTGACCCAATTTTCCCTAGTTTGTTGTAGGGGAGATATTATCCCAGTATCGTTGTTTTGAGTAAGCTGCTACAGATGCGTAGTTATTTGTCCTCACTCGCTGATAGAAAGTCATTTTGGCCATTCGTTATGCGATAGTGATATCTTGTCCCTTTGTTCATAACACCTGAATGTATACTGCAACACAAACTTTTATACTATCAGGATTACACCACGGATTAATACACTAGTGTTTCCTGTTAACAATAGTTTTCTTAGTGGAGATTGACAGTATTTCAGAGTTTACTATACAAAGTCATTATTTTCTTTGTTCTCAGCGGGAGATTTCTGACGTGTTTACACTCTGATGTCTGAATTCACCCTAGCTTGTCGCCATGACCAGCACCCGCAAGTTCATCATCCCCACAAAAGCTGAGTTCAGCTTTATATATATTCGTTGCTACACATTGCAACAAGGAATAACACAAGAATGTTGTTTCCTTCTGTTTAGCCGTGGGCTAGAAGTCATAATGTCTCCGACTTGTAGACGAAGTGGGTCACAGGTTTTCTCTTAATTTTCTTGCTATGGGGAAAAGAGTAATTACCCTCGTTCAACTCTCATTTTATAGTTGATCAGAAATTCTAGCAAGGAGAGAAAGACGTGGTACATATATGTTTCTCATTAAAGATGTGCCAGGAAGAGAGAGTCCACTAATCCTTTGTGAGAGGGCTAAGTCCCTCAGAGGGTTGAGGGGGCTGAGAGATACCCTGTTTACTGGAGAATTTTCTCCACCCCACTAGTCATGAATACCTTAATACGTAAAACAGGGGTTAAAGTAACTCTCAATGTATACACTCAGAGATATACACCTTAAGGTGTATGATATCCGTACCACTTCAACTGAATGTATAAACCATAGGTGGCAGCGTACCCTGCGTACGTCAGTCAGGGCGCCTGAAGAGTGAGAGAGGTGGCAGGGTACCCGGCGTAGGCCAGTCAAGGCTCCTGGAGAGTGAGAGGTGGCAGGGTACCCGGTGTACGCCAGTCAAGGCTCCTGGAGAGTGAGAGGTGGCAGGGTACCCGGTGTACGCCAGTCAAGGTTCCTGGAGAGAGAGAGGTGGCAGGGTACCAGGTGTACGCCAGTCAAGGTTCCTGGAGAGGGTTAAGAACCTGCTCACGACAAAACACATCTGTTTACCTTTTCATAATTCACTTTTCTCCTGTCATAAACTCTACTTTATGTTCTATATATTTACTATCCACGTGAAGTCCATCGCCAAGAAGGGAGGAGGACTATCCTAGCATTATTTTACTGTGTTAACAGCCAGTAGATGGCAATAGTAACGTGGGTGTCATGTTAAAGGGGTTAGTAGCATGACAACATAGCCTACTGAGGTTCCATCATGTCTTTTTCCAAAACTTTAATACTTTGTCATGGACGGAGTGCTTACGGAGATGTAAACTTCACACCACTTAGTTTCCTATAATCCATTATAGCTGTCTAGCTGCGCTGTCAACATTATATAGCAGCTAGTAATCTAGAATGGAAGTTTGCTGGGGAATTATTTTATCTGTGATGAGTTTTGTCTCTTGGCACCTCGGTATTTTCTCAAGGTCTTGGACGGCAGGTGTATGAATGAGCTTATTTTTTATGAATGGTGTAGTGGAAGGATGTATGAATGATGTGGTGGAAGGTTGTATGAATGATATGGTGGAAGGTTGTATGAATGATGTGGTGGAAGGTTGTATGAATGAAGTAGTGGAAGGTTGTATGAATGATGTAGTGGAAGGTTGTATGAATGATATGGTGGAAGGTTGTATGAATGATGTGGTGGAAGGTTGTATGAATGATGTGGTGGAAGGTTGTATGAATGATGTAGTGGAAGGTTGTATGAATGATATGGTGGAAGGTTGTATGAATGATATGGTGGAAGGTTGCATGAATGATGTGGTGGAAGGTTGTATGAATGATGTAGTGGAAGGTTGTATGAATGATATGGTGGAAGGTTGTATGAACGATGTAGTGGAAAGTTGTATGAATGATATGGTGGAAGGTTGTATGAATGATATGGTGGAAGGTTGTATGAATGATGTGGTGGAAGGTTGTGTGAATGATGTAGTGGAAGGTTGTATGAATGATGTGGTGGAAGGTTGTATGAATGATGTAGTGGAAGGTTGTATGAATGATGTGGTGGAAGGTTGTATGAATGATGTAGTGGAAGGTTGTATGAATGATATGGTGGAAGGTTGTATGAATGATATGGTGGAAGGTTGTATGAATGATGTGGTGGAAGGTTGTATGAATGATATGGTGGAAGGTTGTATGAATGATGTAGTGGAAGGTTGTATGAATGATGTGGTGGAAGGTTGTATGAATGATGTAGTGGAAGGTTGTATGAATGATATGGTGGAAGGTTGTATGAATGATATGGTGGAAGGTTGTATGAATGATGTGGTGGAAGGTTGTATGAATGATATGGTGGAAGGTTGTATGAATGATGTAGTGGAAGGTTGTATGAATGATATGGTGGAAGGTTGTATGAATGATATGGTGGAAGGTTGTATGAATGATGTGGTGGAAGGTTGTATGAATGATATGGTGGAAGGTTGTATGAATGATGTGGTGGAAGGTTGTATGAATGATATGGTGGAAGGTTGTATGAATGATGTAGTGGAAGGTTGTATGAATGATATGGTGGAAGGTTGTATGAATGATATGGTGGAAGGTTGTATGAATGATGTGGTGGAAGGTTGTATGAATGATATGGTGGAAGGTTGTATGAATGATGTAGTGGAAGGTTGTATGAATGATATGGTGGAAGGTTGTATGAATGATATGGTGGAAGGTTGTATGAATGATGTGGTGGAAGGTTGTATGAATGATATGGTGGAAGGTTGTATGAATGATGTGGTGGAAGGTTGTATGAATGATGTGGTGGAAGGTTGTATGAATGATATGGTGGAAGGTTGTATGAATGATGTAGTGGAAGGTTGTATGAATGATGTGGTGGAAGGTTGTATGAATGATGTGGTGGAAGGTTGTATGAATGATATGGTGGAAGGTTGTATGAATGATGTGGTGGAAGGTTGTATGAATGATATGGTGGAAGGTTGTATGAATGATGTAGTGGAAGGTTGTATGAATGATGTGGTGGAAGGTTGTATGAATGATGTGGTGGAAGGTTGTATGAATGATATGGTGGAAGGTTGTATGAATGATGTAGTGGAAGGCTGTGTGAATGATGTAGTGGAACGGATATTAAGCTCATTTTATTTTGTGTTAACTTAAACGACATATTCTAAAATTTTCTAAACATTACTTATGTCAGCTAAGTGATTGTTCCATACTTGTCGAAGTCATCAACTCCTCGATGAATTCTTTCTCAGAATTTTGTACTTGTCGTGGTGTGAACGTGTATGGGACAACAGAGGCGTATTTGATAGTTCCATTGCAGAGTCGAGGGTGGAATTCCTTGAGAAAGATTGTGTTCATGTTCGTAGGTGCGGTGTAGAGTATATACCTTTGATGAGTTTCTAGAGTTTCACTACTCTCGGAGCTCGGCCATGGGCCAGTCTTCTCTGATGCTAGCCTGGCCAACCAGGTTGCTGCTGCTGGAGGGCCTCTGCCCCACATATCCATCACAGCCTGGTTGATCTGGCACTTGGTAAAAATACTTGTCCAGTTTCCTCTTGACGGCTTCTACACTTGTTCCAGCAGTGTTTCTGATATCTTCTGGTAAGATGTTGAATAGTCTGGGGCCACAAATGTTGATACAGTGTTCCTTTATTGTCTCCACCGCGCCCCTACTCCTCAATGGGTTTATTTTGAATTTCCTCTCATACATCTCACTACAACATGTTGTTATGGTAGTGTGCAGATTTCGGATCCGGCCATCGAGTACTGTCGAGATATTTATTATCATGTATCTCTCTCTCCTCCTCTCCAGTGAGTACATGTTCAAGACTAAGGCGTTCCCAGTAATTTAAGCGGTTTACTGTAGATTTTTCCAGGTTAGGCCGGGGTGTGGCTGTTGGCTTCAATTTCTTCGTCAGAGTTTAAAGAGTCTGGATCGTCATGTGGAGTAGCCGTGGCTATTGAGGTGGTGGCAGGTTGGGCAGGCGGAGTGGCTTTTGCAGCTGGTGGGTCAGGAGTGGACTGTTCTGCTGTTGGAGGATTTGAGGGGACGGTGATGCCTCCTGCGTTGGAGAAGATTTTTTATGTTTGTGCTGGTGGTGTGGTGTCAGGAACGCTGAAACTGCGCAGGTTGTTGAGGCAAAAGAGTTCTTTGTGGGAATAACAGCTCCGTGGGAGGCGCAATCCTTCATGTAAGTATATAACATGCAGTACATAACCATGGTTGGAGCGTCATCTGGGAGTGTTGGAATGAAGTTGACTTCAAAAGGAGGATGTTGGGTAAGTTGGAGAATTTCTTGAGTGTAAGTTGAAGTATAGTAATTGCAGCATAAATGAATAGTTTTTTTTTTTCCTCCAGTTTTTTCTTACTGATGATTGTCTTCCTGAGAGAGCACTTGGCTTCAAGAGCATTATGATCATTCTCGCAGTTGAGGCATTTTGGTTGAGAGACAGAAGTGCAGTCCTTATGAGTGTGTCCTTCAGCGTCGCAGTTGGAGCAGTAAGTCTTTTCCTACAGTTGTGGATGAGTGGAACAAACTCCCGAGTACAGTTATTCAGGCTAAAACGTTGTGTAGTTTTAAAAATAGGTTAGATAAATATATGAGTGGGTGTGGGTGGGTGTGAGTTGGACCTGACTAGCTTGTGCTGCTGGGTCTGGTGCAGTGCTCCATCCTTGAGTGGAGATGACCATACTGGGTGGGTCATTGGGCTAATCCGGGGGGAGGGGGGTCATTGGTCTAATCCGAGGGGGGACATGGGCCTGCTCCGCATGGGTCAGTAGGCCTGTTGCAGTGTTCCTTCTTTCTTATGTTCTTATGTTCTTATGTTCTTAAAAGACAATCATTGACGAGATGGGTATATGCATAGGAATTCCAACATGGCCTGATGGGAAATCGTTTAGGCTATATTTTCCTGGGTTTACTGTAGTAATATGAGATGCGTAGACCTTCACAGAGTGCCTGAGATGCCATGAAGATTTCAGCAAAGGTGACCTTGACCATCAAGTTGGCAGTTAGAATTTTTGTATGCAGTCGACAGTCGCCCTGTCGTTTTAATCTTCATTGAGTCGTTCCACGTCGCCGCCTGTGTTTTTTTTTTTATAGAAGTCAACCCAGTTCTTGGCCCTCATCACGGGGAAAGGAGCCACTTCAAAGTTAAGGTCCTTGAGAACGTTCATGACCGAGGTGGTGATGATTTTGTCGACTTCAACATCGTTAAAGCAGACGGCGATGAGAGTCATTAGTAGAATGACCCGGAAAAGAAGAAACACTTTCATCATCACTCATCCCTCATTCAGAGAGCAAGCACTATATTTCACACCTCCAGGACTCAAGCCCGGCTAACCAGTTTCCCCCTGAATCCCTTCATAAATATTACCTTGCTCACACTCCAACAGCAAGTCAAGACATAAAATCTATTTACCTTTACTCACTCCTAACACGCTCACATACGCCTGTTGGAGGCCCAAGCAACTCACAAAATTTCCTTTACCCTCTCCCTCCAACTTTCTTAGGACGACCCCTGCCTCTCCTTCCCTCTACTTCGGAATTCATACACCCTGGATACCTGGATTACCTGGAGGTTATTCCGGGGATCAACGCCCCCGCGGCCCGGTCCATGACCAGGCCCTCAGGTGGATCAGGGTCTGATCAACCAGGCTGTTACTGCTGGCCGCACGCAGTCCAACGTATGAGCCACAGCCCGGCTGATCCGGCACTGACTTTAGGTATCTGTCCAGCTCTCTCTTGAAGGCAGCCAGGGGTTTATTGGTAATTCCCCTAATGCTTGATGGGAGGCTGTTGAACAGTCTTGGGCCCCGGACACTTATGGTGTTTTCTCTTAGTATACCAATGGCGCCCCTACTTTTAATTGGGGGTATTTTGCATAGCCTGCCCAGTCTTTTGCTTTCGTAGGGAGTGATTTCTGTGTGCAGACTCGGGACCATTCCTCCAAGTCATCCTAATTTGCTTCATCCTCTCTTAATACCAAACCATCTCAACCCATCCTCAACCCTCTGGATAATACTTTGAATAACCCCACACTTCCTGCTGTTTATCTCTAAACTAAGAATTCTCTACATAATATTCACACCACACATTGCCCTCAGATACGACATCGCCACTGCCTCCAGCCTTCTTGCTTCAACATTTAAAACTCATGTTTCACACCCATATAATGTTTGTATCACTGCTATACTTAATACATTTCTCTTTTTGCCTCCATGGATAACGTTCTTTGTCTCCACAGATGCCTCAGTGCACAACCCACCTTTTTTCCCACGTCAATTCTACAGTTTATCTCGTCTTTTCATAAACCAGTCTGCCAGCAAGTCCACTCTCAAATATCTGAAAACATTAATTTTTCCTTATTCTTCCCTATCAATTTGATATCAAATCTTTTGTTACCAAAATTTTTCGTTACTCACATCACCGTACTCTCTCCAATGTTCACTTTCAATTTACTTCCTTTACCCACCATCCCAGCTTCGTACACCAACTTTTGTAACGTCTCTTCAGAAACTTCCAGGAACACTGTGTCATCAACAACAGCAACTGTGACAATTCTCACTTTGTATCAGAGTCGATTTATTTTAACCACACACCTCTCCCCAACACTCCTGCATTCACTTCCTTCACAGTCCATCTACAAATATGTTAAATAACCATGGTGACATCACGCATCCCTGTCTAAAACCTACTTTACTGGGAAATAATCTCCCTCTCTTCAACATACTTTAACCTTAGTCTCACTATCCTCGTAAAAGCTCTTAACTGCTTTAAGTAACCTACCACCTGTTACACACACTTGCAATATGTGCCGTATTGCTTCCCTAACCACCCTATCATATGTCTTTTCCACATCCACAGATGCATCGAAATTTTTTTTTAACTTTTATCCAAATACTGTTCAATTATATCCTTCAATATAAGCACCTGGTCTACACATCTCCTACCAATTCTAAAGCCTCCTTGTTCATCTGCGATCCTGCGCGATCCTGCTCTCTCATTAAAAACTCTACCATACACTTTATCTGGGATATTCAATATGCTTTATTTTACCACACCGGCCGTCTCCCACCGAAGTAGGGTAATCCCCCCCCCCCAAAAAAAAAAGCTTTTACCATCACTCACACCATCACTGTCTTGCCAGAGACGCGCCGATACTGCATTTCAGATGCCCTTCCAATCTGCAATACCCCATCCCTCCTTTAAAGTGCAGGCGCTGTACTTACTACCTCAGGACTAACCGGTTAACTGGTTTCTCTTTTATCCTCTTTTCTTTATACAGACGAACTATGCACGCTCTCTGCCAATCCCCAGGTACCTATCCCCTTTTCACACATTTATTGAAAAGTACCAACCACTCGACAACTATATCCCCACCAGGTTTTAACATTTCTGTATTGATCCCATCAATACCATCTGATTTACGCCCCTTCGTTCTACTCACAGCCTCACACACCTTCCCCACACTCACAGCCTCACACACCTTCCCCACACTCACAGCCTCACAC
>NC_091362.1:6593474-6784232 GCF_038502225.1 Cherax quadricarinatus | reverse complement strand
CCCCACACTCACAGCCTCACACACCTTCCCCACACTCACAGCCTCACACACCTTCCCCACACTCACAGCCTCACACACCTTCCCCACACTCACAGCCTCACACACCTTCCCCACACTCACAGCCTCACACACCTTCCCCACACTCACAGCCTCACACACCATCCCCCACACTCACAGCCCTCACACACCTCCCCACACTTACATCCTCACACACCTTCCCCACACTCTCACCCAGCCTCACTCACCGTCCCCACACTCACAGCCTCACACACCTTCCCCACACTCACAGCCTCACACACCTTCCCCACACTCACAGCCTCACACACCTTCCCCACACTCACAGCCTCACGCACCTTCCCCACACTCACAGCCTCACACACCTTCCCCACACTCACAGCCTCACACACCTTCCCCACACTCACAGCCTCATGCACCTTCCCCACACTCACAGCCTCACACACCTTCCCCACACTCACAGCCTCACACACCTTCCCCACACTCACAGCCTCACACACCTCCCCACACTCACAGCCTCACACACCTTCCCCACACTCACAGCCTCACACACCTTCCCCACACTCACAGCCTCACACACCTTCCCCACACTCACAGCCTCATGCACCTTCCCCACACTCACAACCTCACACACCTTCCCCACACTCACAGCCTCACGCACCTTCCCCACACTCACAGCTTCACACACCTTCCCCACACTCACAGCCTCACACACCTTCCCCACACTCACAGCCTTACATATCTTCCCCACACTCACAGCCTCACGCACCTTCCCCACACTCACAGCCTCACACACCTTCCCCACACTCACAGCCTCACGCACCTTCCCCACACTCACAGCCTTACATACCTTCCCCACACTCACAGCCTCACGCACCTTACCCACACTCACAGCCTCACACACCTTCCCCACACTCACAGCCTCACACACCTTCCCCACACTCACAGCCTCACACACCTTCTCCACACTCACAGCCTTACATACCTTCCCCACACTCACAGCCTCACGCACCTTACCCACACTCACAGCCCCTCACACACCTTTCCCACACTCACAGCCTCACACACCTTTCCCACACTCACAGCCTCACACACATTCCCCACACTCACAGCCTCACACACCTTCCCCACACTCACAATCTTACATACCTTCCCCACACTCACAGCCTCACACACCTTTCCCACACTCACATCCTCACGCACCTTCCCCACACTCACAGCCTCACACACCTTCCCCACACTCACAATCTTACATACCTTCCCCACACTCACAGCCTCACACACCTTTCCCACACTCACATTCTCACGCACCTTCCCCACACTCACAGCCTCACACACCTTCCCCACAATCACAGCCTCACACACCTTCCCCACACTCACAGCCTCACATACCTTCCCCACACTCACAGCCTCACGCACCCTCCCCACACTCACAGCCTCACACACCTTCCCCACACTCACAGCCTCACACACCCTCCCCACACTCACAGCCTCACACACCTTCCCCACACTCACAGCCTCACACACCCTCCCCACACTCACAGCCTCACACACCTTCCCCACACTCACAGCCTCACACACCCTCCCCACACTCACAGCCTCACACACCTTCCCCACACTCACAGCCTCACACACCTTCCCCACACTCACAGCCTCACACACCTTCCCCACACTCACAGCCTCACACACCTTCCCCACACTCACAGCCTCAAACACCTTCCCCACACTCACAGCCTCACACACCTTCCCCACACTCACAGCCTCACGCACCCTCCCCACACTCACAGCCTCACGCACCCTCCCCACACTCACAGCCTCACACACACTCCCCACACTCACTGCCTCACGCACCCTCCCCACACTTACAGCCTCACACACCGTCCCCACACTCACAGCCTCCCGCACCCTCCCCACACTCACAGCCTCACACACCTTCCCCACACTCACAGCCTCACGCACCCTCCCCACACTCACAGCCTCACACACCTTCCACACACTCACAACATCACACACCTCCCACACACTCACACAGCCTCACACACCTTCCTCACACTCACAGCCTCACACACCTTCCCCACACTCACAGCCTCACGCACCCTCCCCACACTCACAGCCTCACACACCTTCCCCACACTCACAGCCTCACGCACCCTCCCCACACTCACAGACTCACACACCTTCCCCACACTCACAGCCTCACACACCTTCCCCACACTCACAGCCTCACGCACCCTCCCCACACTCACAGCCTCACACACCTTCCCCACACTCACAGCCTCACGCACCCTCCCCACACTCACAGCCTCACGCACCCTCCCCACACTCACAGCCTCACACACTTTCCCCACACTCACAGCCTCACGCACCCTCCCCACACTCACAGCCTCACACCCCTTCCCCACACTCACAGCCTCACGCACCCTCCCCACACTCACAGCCTCACACACCTTCCCCACACTCACAGCCTCACGCACCCTCCCCACACTTACAGCCTCACACACCTTCCCCACACTCACAGCCTCACGCACCCTCCCCACACTCACAGCCTCACACCCCTTCCCCACACTCACAGCCTCACGCACCCTCCCCACACTCACAGCCTCACACACCTTCCCCACACTCACAGCCTCACGCACCTTCCCACACTCACAGCCTCACGCACCCTCCCCACACTCACAGCCTCACGCACCTTCCCCACACTCACAGCTTCACACACCTTCCCCACACTCACAGCCTCACGCACCATCCCCACACTCACAGCCTCACACCCCTTCCCCACACTCACAGCCTCACACACCTTCCCCACACTCACAGCCTCACGCACCATCCCCACACTCACAGCCTCACGCACCATCCCCACACTCACAGCCTCACACACCTTCCCCACACTCACAGCCTAACACACCTTCCCCACACTCACAGCCTCACACACCTTCCCCACACTACTTTAGTGTGTTTACCAACAATTAACAGTTCGTCAAAAATATTCTAACAATCTTCCCAATACTTCCACCTACCATTTAATAACTGTAGGCTTTCTCAACTTATTCATCTCACTCCAAAACTTGTTTTTATTCTCAGCAAAATAAGTTGACAGCATCTCGCCCACTCTCTCATTTACTCTCCATATAATCCAACCTTATATCACTTGTGCTGTGTAAAAGTCTCTCACGTGATAACTTATACTCTCTCACATGCTAACTTATACTCTCTCACATGCTAACTTATAGTCTCTCACATGCTAACTTATACTCTCTCACATGCTAACTTATACTCTCATGCAACTCTCAATACCTTGTTATTCCACCAGTCGCTCCTAATTCCTTCCACACTCACCCTCTTATACCCACAAACTTCTGCTGTACACTCTAACACTACATTCTCAAAGTTGTACGTCTTCGACCTCAGTACCTGTACTCTCACTAGTCCATCTTTCTCACAACAATTATTTATATTTTACACTAACTTCCTTCTCCTTTAATTTATAAACTTCTACTTCTCTCTTACTCAATGATAAATTGTTCTTACTCTCACTGTGGCTGTAACTTATTGATGATATGATGATTATTGCGTCTCTTAAAACATGCACATTTAACAATTCGACCTATCAACCTATTACTAATACAGTATAAGAACTATTGTCATTACACCACGTCGTGTGATTTTCGCTCACCATGAGGCGGGCTAAAACGACGTAGGTTCGAGTCCTCGGCCAGTCGCAGTGTTGTTTAAGTACCACTCGTTCGTGTTTACAGTAATATATATATATATATATATATATATATATATATATATATATATATATATATATATATATATATATATATATATATATATATATATATATATATATATATATATATATATATATATATATATATATATATATATATATATATATATATATATTAGGAGAATGAAAATCAAAGAATTAGACATATGTACAACCTCTGGGTATCCTTATTTATAGACGTTTCACCATCCAGTGACTTTATCAATACAAATTCAAGGACATAATGGAAATACTTTAGAAGTATAAACACAAGACGAGGTAATCAGTTCCTCAACCTTGGAGTTGGTGATGAACATTGAAGCCCTGAAGAATCTGAGGCAGAGGCATGAAGACTGATTCTTATATACCAGCGTCAGACGAGGGACGTGTAGCAGACGAAGGTGTTGTCCCTGGTTGGCGGGATTACCCGGTGGAAGTAGGTCGTACCCGGTGGAAGTAGGTCGTACCCGGTGGAAGTAGGTCATACCCATGGGATGGGTCAGTCTTCCCATTATGTTCTTCAATTTGTACTGATAAAGCCACTGGATGGTCAGACGTCTACAAATAAGGACACCCAGATGTACATTTGTCTAATTTTTCATCTTGTCGGTATTGTGTACCATTCACGTACAGAACGAAAGTTTGTTTTTCCCATAAATCAGCGGAAATCAATCTTAACATAACGAAAAAAAAATATATATATGATTGATTTTAAGTAATATTAAATAAATTTAAACTGATCTATGCTACATAAAGCAAAATTTAGCTTTAAAGAATTACGTTAAAGTTAGATTAGGTGAAGTTTGTAAGTTAAGTTTGGTCCAAAAATAAATCATTTAATATTATTGTCAGTGAAGAAAATATCTCAATCTGGAGAAAATTTCTGGGAAAAGATAAGTTTTTAAGTTTGTTTACCAAGATCTGTTTGAGAGAGAATCACGTTCCTTTTAATAAAGTATTGAGTCTTTATACTACAGTATTTTATAACTGTAGTAAGCAAATAAATACTTATAAAATATAACGGCAATAAAGTTAGGTTTACTTGTAATTAAAGAGGTGGGGCCCAGGAGATGGAGCTCCCTACCGTAAACAATAAAGCAAGTGCGCAAAATTTCCGTTAAGGGTAGCGGGTGGTCCTGTTGGTGTTACCATCACCCGGGAGGTCTCGACCGTCCTCGTTACATAATCCTTCCTCGCCGCCCACTCACCGTTACGTTTAAGAGGCAAATCTTAGCTGCTTGCCTCTTCCCCTCTCCCCATACCTCCTTTCCCCTGCATTCCCTCTCCTTAACCCTCCCTCCCCCACACGAGCAGTGTGGGTAGGACGGCGAGTTACCCCATCTTGGGTAATCCAGCTTTCTAATTCTCGAGGTTATTGGAGCTGGGAACAACACGGCTGATCCACAACAACATCCCCAGCGGGACCTTCACGGAGGAAATAGTTTTGAGGATCGGGTTAGTCAGCCGTCGTTAACACACCGGTGAACTAGTTCAGTAACTGGTGAACTGATGCACGAGACAACTGGTGCACTAGCTTCTGAACTTATCTTGTTGGGTATTGATACAGCAGCTTGTGAGTTGGTGTATAACTTGTTGACTAGTGTAGTAGTCAACTGAACGAGTACTGAACTGGTGTAGTAGTCAACTGGACGAGTACTGAACTAGTGTAGTAGTCAACTGAACGAGTACTGAACTGGTGTAGTAGTCAACTGAACGAGTACTGAACTAGTGTAGTAGTCAACTGAACGAGTACTGAACTGGTGTAGTAGTCAACTGAACGAGTACTGAACTGGTGTAGTAGTCAACTGGACGAGTACTGAACTAGTGTAGTAGTCAACTGAACGAGTACTGAACTGGTGTAGTAGTCAACTGAACGAGTACTGAACTGGTGTAGTAGTCAACTGAACGAGTACTGAACTGGTGTAGTAGTCAACTGAACGAGTACTGAACTGGTGTAGTAGTCAACTGAACGAGTACTGAACTGGTGTAGTAGTCAACTGAACGAGTACTGAACTAGTGTAGTAGTCAACGGAACGAGTACTGAACTGGTGTAGTAGTCAACTGAACGAGTACTGAACTAGTGTAGTAGTCAACTGAACGAGTACTGAACTGGTGTAGTAGTCAACTGAACGAGTACTGAAATGGTGTAGTAGTCAACTGGACGAGTACTGAAATGGTGTAGTAGTCAACTGGACGAGTACTGAAATGGTGTAGTAGTCAACTGAACGAGTACTGAAATGGTGTAGTAGTCAACTGGACGAGTACTGAAATGGTGTAGTAGTCAACTGGACGAGTACTGAAATGGTGTAGTAGTCAACTGGACGAGTACTGAAATGGTGTAGTAGTCAACTGAACGAGTACTGAACTGGTGTAGTAGTCAACTGAACGAGTACTGAAATGGTGTAGTAGTCAACTGGACGAGTACTGAACTGGTGTAGTAGTCAACTGGACGAGTACTGAACTGGTACATTAGTCAAGTGGAGCAGTACTGAACTGGTGTAGTAGTCAACTGGAGCAGTACTGAACTGCTGTATTAGTCAACTGGACGAGTACTGAACTGGTGCAGTATTCAACTGGACGAGTACTGAACTGCTGTATTAGTCAACTGGACGAGTACTGAACTGGTGCAGTAGTCAACTGGACGAGTACTGAACTGGTGTAGTAGTCACCTGGACGAGTACTGAACTGGTGTAGTCAACTGGATGAGTACTGAACTGGTGTAGTAGTCAACTGGACGAGTACTGAACTGGTGTAGTAGTCAACTGGACGAGTACTGAACTGCTGTATTAGTCAACTGGACGAGTACTGAACTGGTGTAGTAGTCACCTGGACGAGTACTGAACTGGTGTAGTCAACTGGATGAGTACTGAACTGGTGTAGTAGTCAACTGGACGAGTACTGAACTGGTGTAGTAAACTGGAGCAGTACTTAACTGGTGTAGTAGTCAACTGGAGCAGTACTGAACTGGTGTAATAGTCAACTGGACGAGTACTGAACTGGTGTAGTAGTCAACTGGACGAGTACTGAACTGGTGTAGTAGTCAACTGGAGCAGTACTGAAGTGGTGTAATAGACAACTGGACGAGTACTGAACTGGTGTAGTAGTCAACTGGACGAGTACTGAAGTGGTGTAGTAGTCAACTGGACGAGTACTGAACTGGTGTAGTAGTCAACTAGACGAGTACTGAACTGGTGTAGTAGTCAACTGGACGAGTACTGAACTGGTGTAGTAGTCAAGTGCACGAGTACTGACCTGGTGTAGTAAACTGAACGAGTACTGAACTGGTGTAGTAGTCACCTGGACGAGTACTGAACTGGTGTAGCAGTCAACTGGACGAGTACTGAACTGGTGTAGCAGTCAACTGGACGAGTACTGAACTGGTGTAGTAGTCAACTAGCGAGTACTGAACTGGTGTAGTAGTCAACTGGACGAGTACTGAACTGGTGTAGTAGTCAAGTGCACGAGTACTGAACTGGTGTAGTAGTCAACTGGACGAGTACTGAACTGGTGTAGTAGTCACCTGGACGAGTACTGAACTGGTGTAGCAGTCAACTGGACGAGTACTGAACTGGTGTAGCAGTCAACTGGACGAGTACTGAACTGGTGTAGTAGTCACATGGACGAGTACTGAACTGGTGTAGTCAACTGGAGCAGTACTGAACTGGTGTAGTAGTCAACTGGACGAGTACTGAACTGGTGTAGTCAACTGGACGAGTACTGAACTGGTGTAGTAGTCACATGGACGAGTACTGAACTGGTGTAGTCAACTGGACGAGTACTGAACTGGTGTAGTAGTCACATGGACGAGTACTGAACTGGTGTAGTCAACTGGACGAGTACTGAACTGGTGTAGTAGTCAACTGGACGAGTACTGAACTGGTGTGGTCAACTGGACGAGTACTGAACTGGTGTAGTCAACTGGACGAATACTGAACTGGTGTAGTAGTCAACTGGACGAGTACTGAACTGGTGTAGTAGTCAACTTTAACAGTGTGGAACTGGTGCAATAGCGAACTGGTGCAGTAGTTAAAGAACGGGAAATTAGACGAAGCCTTTTTGCTAAAGTGGTTATCAAAGACATGCTAATAAAGGCAGCCATGATTGCTTCAAACAAACCAGCTTGGCTATATCCATAACCATGCTGAAAATTAATCAATAATATAATTAGACTTCAAAAATGCTTTTAATTTACAGAAAATAGATGAGATATCAGCAGCTGTTCAAACATTCGTCTCTGGTCTCTTCGTTTCACTTTCATACAGCGAGAATTCGATGCTGCTGTTTCAGGTTAGAAGCCATTTTGCCGGAGGGTATTTAGCAAGGCGATCCTCTGGCCATATTTCTCTTCTGCATAGCAATTAGGGAACTCACCATCAGATTCATCAGCCAGATAAACATTTGGTTCCTGGTTTTCATCACTTTTGGCAGGCATAAAGGAGTCACCATTACAGAATCGTGAGCGGATGGCGACCCGGGGACATCCTTCCAAATCTGAAATCATCTCAAGAACGCCAAATGACTTAAGTCACTTTGACTTTTTTTTTTATATTACTCCAGGTAATTTACACATAAGTTACTTATGTATGATAATTGTATAACTGTATTTATGTGTACCTGTACTTAAATAAACGTGCGCTCATACTAGTGCACTCATACTAGTGCACTCATACTAGTGCACTCCCACCAGCACACAAACTCTAGTGCACACCCTCAAGTGCACTCCCTCCAGTGCAGTCTCGCTAGTGCACTCGCTCCAGTGTACTCCCGCCAGTGAACTCAACTGTACTCTCTCCAGTGCACTCTCAGGTGTCCTCCCACCAGTGCACTTCATCCAGTGCATTGGTCCATAATTACTATCGCATTTACTGTCTGCTTTCCTAAGGTGAGGTCCAGGATCTTTCCTAGACTTCTGCAACACAATTGTCCTCAAAGATTTGTTAAGTTATACCATGAATTAAGGATGGATCCTATACTTCACCTTACGAAACAGACAAAACAAATGCTATAGTAATTATAGACAACGTAGATTATAGTGGAAAAATGAACATGATATTAGAAGACGGGGGAACTTACGTGCCTCTTAGTGAGAGTCGGTCACCATGGTAACTACAGTGTTCTTATCTTCCATTAACTTCCTCCGAAGATTTCAATTATAACTTCAAAATGCCTTATCTGATCGGATTCAAATTTTTCGACCTTGGTCATGTATAATTAGGTGATGGCTCCTGGAACAATTAGCGAGTGTAGCTTTCTCTTTCTCTCTCTCTCTCTCTCTCTCTCTCTCTCTCTCTCTCTCTCTCTCTTTACACAGGGTTTGACAAGGTTAAGGATCCGTAGCTTTATTGACAAGCTATTCGCAGGTTAAGGATTCATAACTTTATTGACAAGCTAAGAGCTGTTACCTACATCAGCTCATTTGAAAGCATTTTTATTGTTATGAGACATACAAGTAGGGAACAGGATGTAGTTGGAGCCATCTGTGGGCCAGCATTTTCATATGATCAACTGACTTTATCTCGTTGACATCATAATGCTGTACGAATGTATTCCAGACTCGAGTCATCCTGGGGATAAATGATCTCAGATGAAGTGATGTTCTGGAGGAGGGTGCAGCCAGAGTGAAGTTGCTGCTTTCTGCCCGTCTTGTGGTATAGAAGCTTGCTTCACTTCTTGCTTGCTTCTCTCTCTCTCTCCCTCTCTCTCTCTCTCTCTCTCTCTCTCTCTCTCTCTCTCTCTCTCTCTCTCTCTCTCTCTCTCTCTCTCTCTAATTAGTTTTATAAAGATTATTACTGAAATTAATTTCCATTTGATAATTTTAGAAAGTCTCTTTTGATCGGTTTCAAAAATTTCTCTTCTGGTGCGTCCAACTTAGAAGTTGTTAATGGACTGTCTAGGTTCCACACTCACACAGTAATATTTTGCAGTACATACCGTATTTTCCGGCATATAAGGCGCCATTCCCCCCCGAAAAAAGTCTTGGAAAATCATCCTGCGTCTTATATGCTCAAGGTCAGGGTTAAGGGTGGTCTTTGTGTTACGCTTTATCAGTTGTTTATTAACGTTACGTTACAGCTGCTGAGAAACATCGTCTGACATGTCTTATGCTCGTGCGCCTTATATGCCGGAAAATACGGTGACTGTATAGTGCTGCTTGATGGCAGGGAAGGGGGGGGACCTTGATGATGGTGAAGGGTTCTTGATCCAAAGAAATTAACCTCTCCTCGCCTTCCTTGGATCGAATCTGAATTCCTCTCATTGTCCAGCCTTTATAGGACCCCTATGGGTTTAGTGCTTCCCCATGATTAAAATAGAGCATTTGTGAACAGCATCATTCGTTAATGGATGACGCATTTATGTGTTTGAGAAGATATAGGCAGTTTAAGAACAAACTTGGTTGGATTCTGGGCAATACCTAGAGAATGTTTACTCTGGTCGGCTTCAAATTTTTGGTGCTGACGTGTTTTTCTCAAGGGAAACTTTCCTTTTATTTTTAAGTTGTGTAAGTTTAAATGTGACAGTTTTATTAATTAAATTTTTTTCTATGAAATAACTAGAGAATGTCTCTTCTGGTCAGAAATAAGTCACAGTGTTTAACTTTGCTGGTTTATCTTAGGTTAAACATACTTAGTGATGTTTTTCTATCCTTAAAACATGTTTTTTTTATATGCCTATAACCATTGTTATATATTTGTATCTTACATACCTTAAGCCTAAATAAAGTTTACTTAATTACTTATCTATTTCTTAACTTAAACCTTAAACGCTGGTCAGTCTTACTCAGAGAAAAGTTTGGATTTATTTTGCTTTGTAAATCCCAATTTGCTTTTTTTTAATCGAATAAATCGGGATAATTTAAATAGTGCTTTTCATTCGAAATTTTCTGAATGTCTCATCCAATTACCTTCAACTCTTCAACATTGATAACTTCATAATGCAACTTCTGAGTAATTTTAAGTAATTTAAATGCTTTATTGGCTCTGTGTGGGTCGTAAATAATCTCTGTATCTGTTCCAGCTCTGATATCGTTCTTGCACTGGATGGGGCCGTCAACACTGAACAATATTCTAAGCTTGACAGCACAAGTGATCTGAAAAGCTTCACCACTGGCACTGTTTCCCTTGTTTAGAAAGTTATCATTATCCATCTCATCATCTTCCTGTCGTGACCTTGGTTTTATTGTGGTCTTTGAAAGAAATGTCAGCTGACATAATAACTCCCAGGTCTTTCACATGTTCCTTTTCTTCTGTTTGATGATCCTCTTGAGTTTTGTATACAATATTTCTTTTGAGTTCTTCATTCTTTCCATACCTAAGCAGCTGGAACTTAACACCATTGAACGTCATGTTGTTCTCCACTGCCCACTAGAAAACACTGCTTATACCTTTCTGTAATTTTTCAGTGTCTTCTACGGGAGTGACTTTCATGCTTATTTTAGTGTCATCTGCAGATGATGATACAAAGCTGTGACGGGTGTTTTTATCTCTGCTATGAGGATGAGAAACACCAGAGGTGCCATGACACTGTCCTGGGGAACTGAGCTTTGTACCTCGCTGATGCTGCATTTTGCTCTGTTTACTAATATTTTTTTGTGATAATCTATTTGCCTACTTTCTCCGTTATATTTAGCGTCCTTATTTTATGCGTCCCTCACACACCAGGTCATGCGTCCTTCACACACCTGGTTACCTGGAGGTTACCTGGAGGTTATTCCGGGGATCAACGCCCCTGCGTCCCGGTCCATGACCAGGCCTCCCGACGGATCAGGGCCTGATCAACTAGGCTGTTACTGCTGGCCGCACGCAGTCCAACGTACGAGCCACAGCCCGGCTGATCCGACACTGACTTTAGGTATCTGTCCAGCTCTCTCTTGAAGGCAGCCAGGGGTTTATTGGCAATTCCCCTAATGCTTGATGGGAGGCTGTTGAACAGTCTTGGGCCCTGGACACTTATGGTGTTTTCTCTTAGTGTACCAATGGCGCCCCTACTTTTAATTGGGGGCATTTTGCATCGCCTGCCAAGTCTTTTACTTTCGTAGGGAGTGATTTCTGTGTGCAAATTTGGGACCATTCCTTCCAGGATTTTCCAAGTGTAGATTACGATATATATCTCTCTCTCCTGCGTTCCAACGAGTACAGGTCAAGTGCTTCCAAGCGTTCCCAGTAGTTAAGGTGCTTGACAGAACTTATACGTGCAGTAAAGGATCTCTGTACACTAGATCTGCGATTTCACCTGCTTTGAATGGAGATGTTAATGTACAGCAGTATTCCAGCCTAGAGAGAACAAGTGATTTGAAAAGGATCATCATTGGCTTGGCATCTCTCGTTTTGAACGTTCTCATTATCCATCCTATCATTTTCTTTGCACGTGCGATCGTGGCACTGTTGTGATCCTTGAAAGTGAGATCCTTAGACATTACTACTCCCAGGTCCCTTACATTATTTTTCCGCTCTATTCTATGGCCAGAGTCTGTAGTATACTCTGTTCTAGTTATTATCTCCTCCAGTTTTCCATAACGGAGTAGTTGGAATTCGTCCTCATTGAACATCATATTGTTTACCGTTGCCCACTGGAAAACTTTGTTTATATCTTCTTGGAGGTTAACCGCGTCCTCAGCAGATGACAGCCTCATGCAGATCCTAATATCATCCGCAAAGGATGATACGGTGCTGTGGTGTATATCTCTGTCAATGTCTGATATGAGGATGAGGAATAAGATGGGGGCGAGTACTGTGCCTTGTGGAACAGAGCTCTTCACTATGGCAGCCTCCGATTTAACTCCGTTGACCACTACTCTTTGTGTTCGATCTGTTAGGAAGTTGAAGATCCATCTCCCCACTTTCCCAGTTATTCCTTTAGCACGTATTTTATGGGCTATAACGCCATGATCGCATTTGTCAAATGCTTTTGCAAAGTCTGTGTATATTACATCTGCATTCTGATTTTCTTCCAGTGCATCCAAGGCCATATCATAGTGATCCAGTAGTTGTGAGAGGCAGGAGCGACCTGCCCTGAACCCATGTTGCCCTGGATTGGGCAGATTTTGGGAATCCAGGTGATTTGCAATCCTGCTTCTTAGCACTCTTTCAAAGATTTTTATGATGTGGGACGTCAGAGCTATTGGTCTATAGTTCTTAGCTAATGCTTTGCTGCCACCTTTATGAAGTGGGGCTATACCCGTCGTTTTAAGTGACTGTGGAATTTCACCTGGTCATGTTCCTCACACATTTGGTCATGCGTGCCTCGCATACCTGATAACGCGTCCCTCACACACCAGGTCATGCGTCCTTCACACACCTGGTCATGTTCCTCACACATTTGGTCATGCGTGCCTCGCATACCTGATCACGCGTCCCTCACACACCAGGTCATGCGTCCTTCACACACCTGGTCATGTTCCTCACACATTTGGTCATGCGTGCCTCGCATACCTGATCACGCGTCCCTCACACACCAGGTCATGCGTCTTTCACACACCTGGTCATGTCCCTCACACACCTGGTCATGCGTCCCTCACACACCTTCTCATGCGTCCATCACACACCTGGTCAGGCGTCCCTCGCATACCCGGCCATTCGTGCCTCGCATACCTGGTCATGCGTCCCACATACACCTGGACATGCGTCCATCACACACCTGGTCATGCGCGCCTCGCATACCTGGTCATGCGTCCCTCACACACCTGGTCATGCGTTCATCACACACCTGGTCATGCGTTCATCACACACCTGGTCATGCGTTCATCACACACCTGGTCATGCGTTCATCACACACCTGGTCATGCGTCCCTCACACACCAGGTCGTGTGTCCCTCATACGCCCGATCGTGCGTCCATCACACACCTGGTCATGCGCGCCTCGTATACCTGGTCATGCGTCCCTCACACACCTGGTCATGCGTTCATCACACACCTGGTCATGCGTTCATCACACACCTGGTCATGCGCGCCTCGCATACCTGGAGTTTACCTGGAGAGAGTTCCCGGGGTCAACGCCCCCGCGGCCCGGTCTGTGACCAGGCCTCCTGGTGGATCAGAGCCTGATCAACCAGGCTGTTGCTGCTGGCTGCACGCAAACCAACGTACGAGCCACAGCCCGGCTGGTCAGGAACCGACTTTAGGTGCTTGTCCAGTGCCAGCTTGGTCATGCGCCCATCACACATTTGTCATGTGTCCCTCGCATACCTGGTCATGCGTCCCTCACTCACCTGGTCATGCGTCCCTCATACAGCTGGTCATGCGTCCATCGCACACCTGGTCATGCGTCCCTTAACACCTGGTCATGCGTCCCTCACACACACCCCTGGTCACGCGTCCCCTCACACTCCTGGTCATGCGTCCTTCAAACACTTGGTTATGCGTCCCTCACACACCTGGTCATGCGTCCCTCACACACCAAAACATGCGTCCCTCACACACCTACTCATGCGTCCCTCACACACCATGTCATGCCTCCTTCACACACCTGGTCATGTGTCCCCCACACACCAGGTTATGTCCCCCACACACCAGGTTATGTCCCCCACACACCAGGTTATGCGTCTTCCATATGATTAGCATTAAGTAGTTTGTAAGGTCCAGAATTAGTTTGCTAATAATTCCTCGAGTAAAAATGGGCTTTCCAAGGAATATGTTGGGTGACGTAGCTGTAACCAGTCTGTAGTCAGTGGACAGACTCATCCACTGTAACGCCTATGTATCTTCATATTACAGAATAATAACGATTCACTCCATATGTTATGTTTATTAGCTGGTTCATGGCATAGCAGTGAGCACTTGGGGAGCGTCAAGAAGTGCGTGTCTTCCGGACCTGGGTGGGAATCAGAGGGTATTGATGCGCCGGGGAATAGTCGAGCTAATTTCCGTAGAGAGTATATTATGTAGATGTGATGAACGCCTGTCACGCATTGAGTGGGTGGGGGCGGCGACGCCCTGAATGGGTGGGGGCGGCCCGGCAGTGGCTGGGTGGGGGCGGCCCGACAGTGAGTGGGTGGGGGCGGCCAGGTGCGTCTACCAGCCTTCACCATCCATGGGAACACTCGCCAAATCATCTCAGAGGATGACAAATCTTCCAGTTTGGCTTCTTTGGATTCACATTTTATCTTGTATCTCACTGTTGTATGCAAGAAGAAAATATTTTTTTCATTAACTATAAACTTTTGGCCTAAGAGAACCACTGCATTGTGTAGGGTAGATATATAAACAAGAGTGAGATGAGTGTGGGTGAGGGAGGCTGGCTGGCCGGGCTACACTACACAACACCACCCGGTCCTCTTTGATCGGTGTTCCCTTTCGGTTAGTTTTTGTCAGTACTTGTCATATCGGCTGCCACCCCCTCATTCCAGCCACGATTTTAAAAAGCCGTGGGAAAGGTTGGAGGGATGGAAACTTGTGGAGCCGTCCCTGGTTTCTTACCCAGGAACCACTACCCGCCCCCACACAACCCACCCACCTACACATTCTCACCCGCCCCCACACACCGTCCCACCCACTACTCCAAAACCCCATCTCTGGGGGCTTTTGTGTGGGTTTTTATGATGCCCAATACATAACCCAAATCCAACCGTTGTCGGTAATTTGTTGAGTGTCCTGCGGTACCCCATGATGGGGGTGGAGGAGGAAGGCGGGAGGAAAATACTGAGGAAGATGATGTGGAAGATGAGAAAAATCAGTGAGAAAGATTAGGTTAAGTTAAAATATGTTAGAACTTGCTGTTGAAGCTGCTGTGTAGTGTGCAGCGTCGTATCCATCCTGTGGGGGGGGGGAGGGAGCGCAAAAGTATGTCTGGCCACTGACACAATATTTCTATCTGTTATAATCAGATATAAGATACTTGATAAACAATTCTGGCATTTTAATTTCAGTAGTAAGATACCTTGACGTATGTTATCTCTACAAGACTCAATAAGTGGACAATAAAATACATAGTGTTCAAGATAGTGACCATAAGGCTGACCACATATTTTGAATTTAGTTAGATCATCGTCTGTGTTTGACAAACTGTCAGAAGTTTGCCTGGACTTTACCTGTAGTTGCTTCCGTAGATCACGGCCTCCTGGATGCTGGCCTGATCGATCGAGCTAGATCTAACAAAAATGATCCCAAATGGATGAACAATAGATTAAAACATCTCATTGGTCAAAAGAGAGGCATATATAGACGTATCAAAAGAGGGGATGGGCAGTTAAGAAATCAATATATTCAATTAAAGAGAGAAATAAAGAAAGGAATAAGAAAAGCAAAAAGGGATTATGAGGCTAAGGTCGCAAGGGATTCAAAGACTAACCCAAAAGGGTTCTTTCAGGTATACAGAAGTAAGATTAGGGACAAGATTGGCCCACTTAAGAGTAACTCTGGTCAGATAGATCACTGACAGTGATAATGATGTGTGAAATTCTCAATACCTACTTCCTCTCAGTTTTCACCCAAGAAAATACTAGCGATATTCCTGAAATAACAGATTATGTAGAACAGGATAATAAACTATGTCCTCATACAAATAGAGAAACTAAAACCTAGCAAATCCCCAGGTCCTGATGAACTGTTTGCAAGGGTGTTAAAGGAATGTAAAGAGAAACTTAGCATACCTTTGGCTAATCTTTTTAACATATCACTACAAACTGGCATAGTGCCTGGTAAGTGGAAAATGGCAAATGTAATACCTATTTACAAGGCAGGTGACAGGTCCTTGGCTTCGAACTATAGACCAATATGCCTTACCTCCATAGTGGGAAAATTTATGGAATCAATAATTGCCGAAGCAATTCGTAGCCATCTTGATAGGCACAGATTGATTAATGAATCTCGACACTGTTTTACAAAGGGGCGTTCCTGTCTTACGAATTTACTAACTTTTTTCACTAAGGCGTTTGAGGAGGTAGATCATGGTAATGAATATGATATTGTGTATATGGACTTCAGTAAGGCTTTCGATAGAGTTCCACATCAGAGGCTATTGAGGAAACTTAGGGCACACGGAATAGGAGGAGAAATTTTTTCCTGGGTAGAGGCATGGCTGACAAATAGGCAGCAGAGAGTTTGCATAAATGGGGAGAAATCAGAATGGGGGCACGTCACAAGCGATGTTCCTCAGGGGTCAGTGTTGGGCCCGTTGTTGTTCACAATTTACATAAACGACATAGATGAGGGAATAAATAGCGATATAAGCAAATTTGCTGATGACACCAGAATAGGCCGTCCAATTCATTCTAATGAGGACACTAGAGCACTCCAGGATGATTTGAATAGATGAACATCAAAATGGTATACAATACCGGCAGGTTGGTAGGTAAGACACATGGGCAACAGTTAGGCAACTTTATTCCGAAACGTTTCAGAATAAAGTTGCCTAACTGTTGCCTATGTGTCTTACCTACCAACCTGTCGGTATTGTATACCATTTTGATGTTCATCTTGTCAGACACTGCAACACATGGCCTCTTGGTACAGAAAACACCTTGGACAACCCTTTCAAGTGAGAACTGTTGGATCTGAGAGGGACCTGACCTCTCAGTGGCTACATTCTCACTACTACTACTACTCTGCACCTCTCCTTCCGACAGTATTTAAGTCTCCGCACTGTCGCTTGATCTTCAGATAGTTCCTGACTATCGAACCGAACTTCTCCAGGCTGAGGGACTGACAACCTCAAATTCTGCGACTTCAAGGGTGATGGACTGATTACATCGTCTTCACATCTCTACTGTTCCTGCCTACTTTCTGTATTCGACTGAAGAAGCCTACTGTGTAGGCGAAACGTTTCGGAATAAAGTTGCCTAACTGTTGCCTATGTCTTACCTACCATGATTTGAATAGACTGATGCAATGGTCGGAGAAGTGGCAGATGCAGTTTAATATTGACAAATGCAAAGTTCTAAATGTTGGACAGTTAAATAACCATGCCACATATAAAATAAATAATGTAGATCTTAATACTACTGATTGCGAAAAGGATTTAGGAGTTCTGGTTAGCAGTAATCTAAAACCAAGACAACAGTGCATTAGTGTTCGCAATAAAGCTAACAGAATTCTTGGCTTCATACCTAGAAGTATAAATAATAGAAGTCCTCAGGTTGTTCTTCAACTCCATATATCCTTGGTTAGGCCTCATTTAGACTATGCTGCTCAGTTCTGGTCACCGTATTAGAGAATGGATATAAATGCTCTGGAAAACGTACAGAGGAGGATGACAAAGTTGATCCCACGTATCAGAAATCTTCCATATGAGGATAGACTGCGGGCCCCGAATCTGCACTCTTTCGAAAGGCATAGAATTAGGGGGGATATGATCGAGGTGTATAAATGGAAAATAGGAATAAATAAAGGGGATGTAAATAGAGTGCTGAAAATTTCCAGCCAAGACAGGACTCGCAGCAATGGTTTCAAGTTGGAAAAATTCAGATTCAGGAAGGATATAGGAAAGCACTGGTTTGGTAATAGAGTTGTGGATGAGTGGAACAAACTCCCGAGTACAGTTATTCAGGCTAGAACGTTGTGTAGTTTTAAAAATAGGTTAGATAAATATATGAGTGGGTATGGGTGGGTGTGAGTTGGACCTGACTAGCTTGTGCTGCTGGGTCTGGTGCCGTGTTCCATCCTTGAGTGTATACTAAATCTACATTCCATTTTTCTTCCAGTGCATCCAACACCATATCATAGTGGTACAGTAGTTGCGAGAGGCAGGAGCGACCTGCTCTGAACCCATATTGCCCTGGATTGTGCAATTGTTGGGAGTCCAAGCGGTTTGCAATCCTGCTTCTTTGAACTCTTTCAAAGATTTTTATGATGTGGGACGTTAAAACTATTGGTCTATAGTTCTTAGCTAATGCTTTGCTGCCACTTTATGGAGTGGGGCTATATCCGTTGATTTTAATGACAGTGGAATTTCACCTGTGTCTATGCTCCTTCTCCATAGCATACATAGTGCCCGTGAGAGGGGTTTCTTGCAGTTCTTAATGGGCACAGTTCCGCGAGTCTGGGCCTGGGACTGAGTGCATGGGCATGTTGTCAATGCTGATCCATGCTATTCCCTCCTCCGTTGACTCATACCTGGAGGGGGTTTCGGGGGTCAAAGCCCCCATGGCCCTGTCCATGGCCAAGCCTTGCGGTGGATCATGGCCTGATCAACCAGGCTGTTACTGCTGGCCGCATGTAAACTGACGTACAAACCACAGTCCGGCTGGTCAGGTACTGACTTTAGGTGCCTGTCCAGCGCCTTCTTGAAGACAGCCAGGGGTCTATTGGTAATCCCCCTTATGTATGCTGGAAAGCAGTTGAGCAGTCTTGGGCCCCTGACACTTAATGTGTTATCTCTTAGCGCATTCGTCCAGCCGCTGTTGACCCATGCTGACCCTCCCTGACCCATGATGACCTTACCACCCCATCCCCCACCCCTGCCCCAGTACCCCCCCTCCTCCCCTCCAAATCTAGATTGCCATAATAATTATATTATAGTATTACAGTATCATAATACGAGGAAGCACTAAAGCCGTAGGAGTCGCTCATCGCCAGGGAACTGGGAGGTAATCAAGGTTGATCCGAGGAAAGGAAAGGTCATTCAGATTACTTCAATGAAGAGTTCTGCACCATTATGGCACCTTACTAGACAATCATGCAGTTATCATGGTTATCAAAGAATTATCACAGTTAATATATAGTTATCACAGTTAACACAGAGCTATCACAGTTATTGCAGAGTTAGTTATCATGGTTATAGTTATCGCAGGGTTATAACTCTCACTGTTATAATTATTACAGAGTTGTAGTTATTACGATTATAGTTATCGTAGAGTTATAGTTATCACAATTATAGTTATCGTAGAGTTATAGTTATCACAATTATAGTTATCGTAGAGTTATAGTTATCACAATTATAGTTATCGCAGAGTTTTCACAGTTATCACATAGTTATAAAAATTATCATTGAGTTATCACAGAGTTATCAGAGTTTCACACAGTGGCAAGAGGATTTAGGTAAACAAGTGGAGAATAAACATAAATAAAGGAGACATAAACAAAGTTAGGAAGTTTGAATGTTGGTGGATGTAGTGCAGATGATAGAAGTGACTGCCAGTGTTATGAATGAAAAGAAGTTGGATGTTGTAGCTCTAACCGAAACAAAGGCGAAGGGGGTAGGGAAACCTGAGTGGGGAGAAATAAATGCGATTAGGTCAGGAGTATCTGAGAGAGTTAGTGTTAAGGAAAGAGTAGCAATAATGTTGAAGGATCAATTACGGAGGGAGAAGAGGGAATATAAATGTAGAAATTCAAGGATTATGTGGATTAAATGAGGGTCGGATGAACCCGGAGGAGAGAGGAGTGTAGAGGAGAGAGATTTCTAGAGATGTTAAGTGATTGTTTAGGGAGTTTTGAAGCAAGTGAGAGTAATTGTGGTAGGATATATGACTGTTAAAGTGGGAGAAACTGTTACAGAGGGCATGGTAGGTACGTTTTGGGTGCCAGGGGTAAATGATAATGATGGGGACTTTGAACATTGTCTAGAAAGAGTCTTGATAATTGGTAATACATATTTTAGGGAAAAAAAGGATTAATAAGTGTACGAAATATGTTTATAGGGTGTGACAGTAGTTTGTTTGATTATGTATTGGTGGATAAAAGGTGATGGGTAGACTTCAGGAGAAAAATGGGCTGGTAAGAGTATAGGCAATGAGGTTGAAGATGTATGGGGTAGTTCTTAGAATGCAGTGTATATAGGAGGGTGGATGTGGGAGCGAAGAGGAGCGATTGGTGGAACGATGAGGTAAAGGGAATAGTAAGAGAGAAAAGGTTAGCATATGAGAAGTTTTTACAAAGTAGATGTGATATAAGGAGGGAGAAGAATATGGAGAGAAAAAGAGAGGTTAAGAATGGTGAAGGAAAATAGGTGAGATGCTGTGAGATTAATAAGCTGAGAAAGTCTAGGAAACGAACGGATTTGACAGTTAAAAACAGAAGAGCAGAGGGAATATTTGGGAGAACGGTTAAATGTTGAAGATAGGGAAGCAGAGTTATTATAAAGATAGCAAGACTCAAGTTAGGATAAGTAAGAGAGAGAGAGAGAAAGAGATTATTTCCCAGTAAAAGTAGGCCTTAGACAGGAATGCGTCATCATGGTTGTGTAATATATATATAGATGGGGTTGTAAGAGAAGTAAATGCTCGGGTCTTGGCAAGAGGTGTGGGATTAAAAGATAAACAACCTAACATAAGTGAGAAGTGTCACAGCTGCTTTCTGCTGATCACGATGCTTTTGGGAGATTCTGAAGAGAAGTTGCAGAGGAGGTTAGTGGACGAATTTAGAGGGGTATTTAAAAGAAGGAAATTAAATGGGAATATAGGTGAATAAAGATAACAAAATATTTAGAAAATGAAAGATTGAGGAAGTGAAGATGGAGGAAGTGAATGTATTCAGATATTTGGGAGTGAACTTGTCAGCAGCTGGACCTATGAAAGACGAGGTGAATCATAGAATTAATGAGGAGATAAAAGTGAGTAGTGCACTGAGGAGTCTGTGGAGAGAATAAACGTTATCCATGGAAGCAAAAAGGGGAATGTAGGAGAGTATAGTTGTACCGCTGCTGTTATATGGGCTTGATGCATGGATGGTGAATGTTGCAACATGAAAGCTGGAGGCAGTGGAGGTATCATGTCTGAGGGCAATGTGTGGTGTAAATATTATGCAGAGAATCCATTGCTTGGGGACTAGAAGGAGGTGCAGGGTTTCTAAAAGTATTATTCAGAGGACTGAAGAGGGGATGTTAAAGTGGTTAGGACATTTAGAGAGAATGAAACAAAATAGAATGACTTGGAGGGTGTATAAATCAGTAGTGGAAGAAAGGCAGGATAAAGGTCATCTAAGGAAAGATTGAAGGGAAGGGGTAAAGGAGGTTTAGTGTGCAAAGGGGCTTAGATTTCCAGTGAGCGTGCCTGAGCATGTTAGAATGGAGTGAGTGGATGCAGACGGTTGTTACGTGCTGTTGGAGTGTGAGCAAAGTAACATTTCTGAAGGGATTCAGGGAAACCAGTTAGCAGGACTTGAGTCCTGAAGATGGGATGTATAATGCCCTGCACTCTGAAGGAGGGAGGGGGATATGTTGCCGTTTTGAACTGTAGTATTGGCATGCCTCTGCAAAGACAGTGATGGTGAAGGTGTTTCTTCTTTTTCGGGTCACCCTGACTCGGTGGGAAACGGCCGATGTGTTAAAAAAAAGGAAAAAAAAAAGCCCAAAATAGGCTAAAAGAAGAGAAGTCTCAGCCATAGGCTCAAGGTGGATCAAATTAGATTATAACACTAGAGGTGAAGATGATGTAACAGAGAGCGCAGGACACCTAAGGTGAGTACACTGAGAGAGAGAACTCATTAAGTGTTAGGTGACCACGACTCTTCAACACCCTCCCTTTATACACAGGAGGGATTACGGACGAACTCCAAGCTGTCTTCTAGAAGGAGCTTTACAAATTGCTGAAAGCAGTACCTGATCAGCCGGGCTGTGGAGCAACCTTGCGGGAAGCAGGCATTAACAGCCTGATCGATCAGGCCAACACCCAGGAATTGGAGCAAATTGTCAACGAGAAACGCTACAACGAATTCATTTTAAGAACTTAAAAAATACATTAAAATGAATACGTAAATAGAAGCACTGGAAAGCATAGGCCAGTAGGCCTACTGTACCGCTTGTAGGCAGTGACCACAGTGGGTGTACTGTCTTGCTACACCGCTACAGATGACAGGAGACAGTGACCACAGTGGGTGTACTGTTTTGCTACACCACCACAGATGACAGGAGACAGTGACCACAGTGGGTGTACTGTCTTGCTACACCACCACAGATGACAGGAGACAGTGACCACAGTGGGTGTACTGTCTTGCTACACCACCACAGATGACAGGAGACAGTGACCACAGTGGGTGTACTGTCTTGCTACACCACCACAGATGACAGGAGACAGTGACCACAGTGGGTGTACTGTCTTGCTACACCACCACAGATGACAGGAGACAGTGACCACAGTGGGTGTACTGTCTTGCTACACCACCACAGATGACAGGAGACAGTGACCACAGTGGGTGTACTGTCTTGCTACACCACTACAGATGATAGGAGACAGTGACCACAGTGGATGTTCTGTCTTGCTACACCACCACAGATGACAGGAGACAATGACCACAGTGGGTGTACTGTCTTGCTACACCACCACAGATGACAGGAGACAGTGACCACAGTGGGTGAACTGTCTTGCTACACCACCACAGATGACAGGAGACAGTGACCACAGTGGGTGTACTGTCTTGCTGCACCACTACAGATGACAGGAGACAGTGACCACAGTGGGTGTACTGTCTTGCTACACCACTACAGATGACAGGAGACAGTGACCACAGTGGATGTACTGTCTTGCTGCACCACTACAGATGACAGGAGACAGTGACCACAGTGGGTGTACTGTCTTGCTGCACCACTACAGATGACAGGAGACAGTGACCACAGTGGATGTACTGTCTTGCTGCACAGCCACAGATGACAGGAGACAGTGACCACAGTGGGTGTACTGTCTTGCTACACCACCACAGATGACAGGAGACAGTGACCATAGTGGATGTACTGTCTTTCTGCACCACTACAGATGACAGGAGACAGCGACCACAGTGGATGTACTGTCTTGCTACACCACTACAGATGACAGGAGACAGTGACCACAGTGGGTGTACTGTCTTGCTGCACCGCCACAGATGACAGGAGACAGTGACCACAGTGAGTGTACTGTCTTGCTGCACCGCCACAGATGACAGGAGACAGTGACCACAGTGGATGTACTGTCTTGCTGCACCACTACAGATGACAGGAGACAGTGACCACAGTGGGTGTACTGTCTTGCTGCACCACTACAGATGACAGGAGACAGTGACCACAGTGGATGTACTGTCTTGCTGCACAGCCACAGATGACAGGAGACAGTGACCACAGTGGGTGTACTGTCTTGCTACACCACCACAGATGACAGGAGACAGTGACCATAGTGGATGTACTGTCTTTCTGCACCACTACAGATGACAGGAGACAGTGACCACAGTGGATGTACTGTCTTGCTGCACCACTACAGATGACAGGAGACAGTGACCACAGTGGGTGTACTGTCTTGCTGCACCGCCACAGATGACAGGAGACAGTGACCACAGTGAGTGTACTGTCTTGCTACACCACCACAGATGACAGGAGACAGTGACCACAGTGGGTGTACTGTCTTGCTGCACCGCCACAGATGACAGGAGACAGTGACCACAGTGGGTGTACTGTCTTGCTACACCGCCACAGATGACAGGAGACAATGACCACAGTGGGTGTACTGTCTTGCTGCACCACCACAGATGACAGGAGACAGTGACCACAGTGGGTGTACTGTCTTGCTGCACCACTACAGATGACAGGAGACAGTGACCACAGTGGGTGTACTGTCTTGCTGCACCGCCACAGATGACAGGAGACAGTGACCACAGTGGGTGTACTGTCTTGCTACACCACCACAGATGACAGGAGACAGTGACCACAGTGGGTGAACTGTCTTGCTACACCACCACAGATGACAGGAGACAGTGACCACAGTGGGTGTACTGTCTTGCTACACCACTACAGATGACAGGAGACAGTGACCACAGTGGATGTACTGTCTTGCTGCACCACTACAGATGACAGGAGACAGTGACCACAGTGGGTGTACTGTCTTGCTGCACCACTACAGATGACAGGAGACAGTGACCACAGTGGATGTACTGTCTTGCTGCACAGCCACAGATGACAGGAGACAGTGACCACAGTGGGTGTACTGTCTTGCTACACCACCACAGATGACAGGAGACAGTGACCATAGTGGATGTACTGTCTTTCTGCACCACTACAGATGACAGGAGACAGCGACCACAGTGGATGTACTGTCTTGCTACACCACTACAGATGACAGGAGACAGTGACCACAGTGGGTGTACTGTCTTGCTGCACCGCCACAGATGACAGGAGACAGTGACCACAGTGAGTGTACTGTCTTGCTGCACCGCCACAGATGACAGGAGACAGTGACCACAGTGGATGTACTGTCTTGCTGCACCACTACAGATGACAGGAGACAGTGACCACAGTGGGTGTACTGTCTTGCTGCACCACTACAGATGACAGGAGACAGTGACCACAGTGGATGTACTGTCTTGCTGCACAGCCACAGATGACAGGAGACAGTGACCACAGTGGGTGTACTGTCTTGCTACACCACCACAGATGACAGGAGACAGTGACCATAGTGGATGTACTGTCTTTCTGCACCACTACAGATGACAGGAGACAGTGACCACAGTGGATGTACTGTCTTGCTGCACCACTACAGATGACAGGAGACAGTGACCACAGTGGGTGTACTGTCTTGCTGCACCGCCACAGATGACAGGAGACAGTGACCACAGTGAGTGTACTGTCTTGCTACACCACCACAGATGACAGGAGACAGTGACCACAGTGGGTGTACTGTCTTGCTGCACCGCCACAGATGACAGGAGACAGTGACCACAGTGGGTGTACTGTCTTGCTACACCGCCACAGATGACAGGAGACAATGACCACAGTGGGTGTACTGTCTTGCTGCACCACCACAGATGACAGGAGACAGTGACCACAGTGGGTGTACTGTCTTGCTGCACCACTACAGATGACAGGAGACAGTGACCACAGTGGGTGTACTGTCTTGCTGCACCGCCACAGATGACAGGAGACAGTGACCACAGTGGGTGTACTGTCTTGCTGCACCGCCACAGATGACAGGAGACAGTGACCACAGTGGGTGTACTGTCTTGCTACACCACCACAGATGACAGGAGACAGTGACCACAGTGGGTGTACTGTCTTGCTGCACCACTACAGATGACAGGAGACAGTGACCACAGTGGGTGTACTGTCTTGCTACACCGCCACAGATGACAGGAGACAGTGACCACAGTGGGTGTACTGTCTTGCTGCACCACTACAGATGACAGGAGACAGTGATCACAGTGGGTGTACTGTCTTGCTGCACCGCCACAGATGACAGGAGACAGTGACCACAGTGGGTTACTGTCTTGCTGCACCGCCACAGATGACAGGAGACAGTGACCACAGTGGGTTACTGTCTTGCTGCACCGCCACAGATGACAGGAGACAGTGACCACAGTGGGTGAACTGTCTTGCTGCACCGCCACAGATGACAGGAGACAGTGACCACAGTGGGTGTACTGTTTTGCTACACCACCACAGATGACAGGAGACAATGACCACAGTGGGTGTACTGTCTTGCTACACCACCACAGATGACAGGAGACAGTGACCACAGTGGGTGAACTGTCTTGCTACACCACCACAGATGACAGGAGACAATGACCACAGTGGGTGTACTGTCTTGCTACACCACCACAGATGACAGGAGACAGTGACCACAGTGGGTGAACTGTCTTGCTACACCACCACAGATGACAGGAGACAATGACCACAGTGGGTGTACTGTCTTGCTACACCACCACAGATGACAGGAGACAATGACCACAGTGGGTGTACTGTCTTGCTACACCGCCACAGATGACAGGAGACAGTGACCACAGTGGGTGTACTGTCTTGCTACACCACCACAGATGACAGGAGACAGTGACCACAGTGGGTGTACTGTCTTGCTACACCACCACAGATGACAGGAGACAGTGACCACAGTGGGTGTACTGTCTTGCTGCACCGCCACAGATGACAGGAGACAGTGACCACAGTGGGTGTACTGTCTTGCTGCACCGCCACAGATGACAGGAGACAGTGACCACAGTGGGTGTACTGTCTTGCTGCACCGCCACAGATGACAGGAGACAGTGACCACAGTGGGTGTACTGTCTTGCTACACCACCACAGATGACAGGAGACAATGACCCCAGTGGGTGTACTGTCTTGCTGCACCGCCACAGATGACAGGAGACAGTGACCACAGTGGGTGTACTGTCTTGCTGCACCGCCACAGATGACAGGAGACAGTGACCACAGTGGGTGTACTGTCTTGCTACACCACCACAGATGACAGGAGACAGTGACCACAGTGGGTGTACTGTCTTGCTGCACCACCACAGATGACAGGAGACAGTGACCACAGTGGATGTACTGTCTTGCTGCACCGCCACAGATGACAGGAGACAGTGACCACAGTGGGTGTACTGTCTTGCTACACCACCACAGATGACAGGAGACAGTGACCACAGTGGATGTACTGTCTTGCTGCACCGCCACAGATGACAGGAGACAGTGACCACAGTGGGTGTACTGTCTTGCTGCACCGCCACAGATGACAGGAGACAGTGACCACAGTGGGTGTACTGTCTTGCTGCACCGCCACAGATGACAGGAGACAGTGACCACAGTGGGTGTACTGTCTTGCTGCACCGCCACAGATGGCCGCCACCTTCCTGTCGACCCAGCTGGGGACATGTTCAGATAGGTTACATCAAGGCACAATGCAGGTTACCTTGCCAAGCGTGATGCTGGGACGAGCACTGATGAACATGTCATGGTTGTGTCCGCCCACGCACCCGCCCACACACACACACCCACCCACCTCCTCCCCCACTCTCTCTTTTTCTCCCCACCTTCAAACAGTTGCTGGCCTGCATCACCACCACCGCCACCTCTTATTCACAAATCTCTTTCATTTTTAAACATTTTACCCTCTTTTTCCAGTGAATGGGACCCTTTATGAGGCGGTTCTGTTGTTGTTCCCGAACTCTCGTGCCATCCGCTCACATAGGCAACTCTCTGCCTGATGACGCGGAAGGTAACATGCGTGGGTGGGGAGGCCTCCCAACCAACTAGGCCTTAGACCTACATGCAATAAGGCCAATACTGCTCTGCCAGCCTCTCAACAGCAGTACGCGGGAAGGGTCCACGGTATAATCGATTTTTTGCACGGTGTCCAGTAGGTAGAAATACCCGTGGGTTAGCAGCAGTGCCGGTAGCGGCTGGATAAGCTGGTTCTGGATATACATCCAATGGAACACTCTTCTTAAGGACGATAATTACTTGAGCAAATAGATGTATTGTTGCTACTCAATATAATTAGGGTTGGCCGCAAGATTCTTGTTGGTATTCAAATATGGAAAAGATTTAATAACCTGACGGAGGTTGCCCGACCTTCCTTACACATAAAACCTGCCATTATCCTACCTTACTAAAGATCTCTACCACACATACCTCTACCATACGTACCATCTACCATACGTACCATCTACCATACATATCATCTACCATACATATCATCTACCATACATACCATCTACCACACATACCTCTACCATACATACCATCTGCCATACTTACCATCTATCATACATACCATCTGCTACATATGCCATCTGCCATACATATCATCTACCATACATACCATCTACCACACATACCATCTACCATACTTACCATCTATCATACATACCATCTACCATACATACAATCTATCACACAAATTTATGAACGACATACCGGAAGGAATAGACTCCGAAGTGTCCCTGTTTGCAGATGATGTGAAGTTGATGAGAAGAATTCAATCGGACGAGGCCAAACAGAACTACAAAGGGATCTGGACAGGCTACAGGCTTGGCCCAGCAATTGGCTCCTGGAGTTCAATCCCAGGTAACCTCCAGGTCCACCAAGTGCAAAGCCATGAAGATTGGGGAAGGGCAAAGAAGACCGCAGACGGAGTACAATCTAGGGGGCCAGAGACTACAAACCTCACTTAAGGAAAAAGATCTTGGGGTGAGTATAACACCAGGCACATCTCCTGAAGCGCACATCAACCAAATAACTGCTGCAGCATATGGGCGCCTAGCAAACCTAAGAACAGCATTCTGCCATCTTAATAAGGAATCGTTCAGGACCCTGTACACCGTGTACGTTAGGCCCATATTGGAGTGTGCGGCACCAGTTTGGAACCCACACCTAGCCAAACACGTAAAGAAACTAGAGAAAGTGCAAAGGTTTGCAACAAGACTAGTCCCAGAGCTAAGAGATATGTCCTACGAGGAGAGGTTAAGGGAAATCAACCTGACGACACTGGAGGACAGGAGAGATAACAACATATAAAATACTGAGAAGAATTGACAAGGTGGACAGAGACAGAATGTTCCAGAGATGAGACACACCAACAAGGGGTCACAGTTGGAAGTTGAAGACACAGATGAATCACAGGGATGTTAGGAAGCATTTCTTCAGTCACAGAGTAGTCAGGAAGTGGAATAGTTTGGGAAGCGATGTAGTGGAGGCAGGATCCATACATAGCTTCAGGCAGAGGTACGATAAAGCTCATGGTGCAGGGAGATTGACCCAGTAGTGGCCAGTGAAGAGGCGGGGCCAGGAGCTATGAATCGACCCCTGCAACCACAACTAGGTGAGTACATACCTCTACCATACATACATGATGAGATCTTTTGTTATGATGATGTCTTTGTTATGATGATGTCTTTGTCATCATGATGTATTTGTCATGATGATGATGTCATTGCCATTATTTTTACTCAGTGTCATCATGACTACAGTTCTGCTTTTCTGTCGTTTTGACGCTGCTAACAATCTCATTCCATCTATCAAGTTGAAGACTCATTGCCGATCCAACTCATTATTTCCTTGACCATCCCCTTCCTGTCCACAGCTCAGAGACAGTCTCTTAATTTTCCCGTCTACCAGCGGGCAGTGCACAGCGGCAGAATTTAAACTAGATTACGAGAAGGACTCACAAGTAAGTACCCGCTAGGGGTGAGGGGATAGTTGAAAAAATAGTTTGGGTAGAAGAACTACAGAGAAAAAGTGCCGGTCAAAACCCAACAATAGCATTTACTGGTTTTATTATCATAATTCTCCTGTCAGGTGTTTTTGTTTCTCTGTTCCTCCGTGTTCACCGCGTCTGTGAGTCTCACTCTCTCTCTCGGCGTTAAAATTACCACTTTTTGCAGATGATTCCGTTCGTTTGGCTGTCTTTTCTGTTTCATTAATGCTGTCTGCTGCTGTCATGCTGATCGGGTCATGATCTCGCTTAAATATAATTGTCCTGCTGCAGCTGTTGTGCTTTGTCTCACCTGTGTCAGTAATGATGTGCACATGTGTCAGTAATGATGTGCACCTGTGTCAATAATGATGTGCACCTGTGTCAATAATGATCTGCACCTGTGTCAATAATAATGTGCACCTGTGTCAATAATTATGTGTACCTGTGTCAATAATAATGTGCACCTGTGTCAATAATAATGTGCACCTGTGTCAGTGATGTGCACCTGTGTCAGTAATAATGTGCACCTGTGTCAGTGATGTGCACCTGTGTCAGTGATGTGCACCTGTGTCAGTGATGTGCACCTGTGTCAGTGATGTGCACCTGTGTCAGTGATGTGCACCTGTGTCAATAATAATGTGCACGACCACCAGGTGTTGCGAAGCACTTTACTCATGCAGTTAATATTACATCAACTGTGTGGCATACTATACTTGTGGATGTGAAGGTGTCACTGTCAGTGTCAGTATCATTATCACTGTCATTGTCACTATCTTTGTTACTATCATTGTCAATGTCTTTGTTACTGTCATTTTCAGTGTCCTTGTCACTGTCATCTTCAGTGTCCTTTTCACTGTCATTGTCAGTCATTGTCACTGTCATTATCACTGTCACTGCGTTGTCACTGTCATTGCCACTGCTATTGTCGTTGCCACTGCTATTGTCATTGTCACTGTCATTGTAATTGTCACTGTTATTGGCATTATCACAGTCATTATAATTGTCACTTATTGTCATTGCCATTATCACTGTCATTGTCAGTCATTGTCATTGTTACTGTCACTGTAACTGTCATTGTTACTGTTATTATGACTGTCACTGTCACTGGATCCTCTGCTCATCCTATAAGAGGCAATGCTAAAAAAAATTAAAAGCATTACAGGGATCAATAATTATTAATTAAGGATCAATAAGTCTTTATCAAACTTCACCGGTTAATTATTGTTACGTCTTAACAAATATTAGTTATTTAAGACATTACAATTAACTTTTATGGCTAATTTAGACAATACAATATGATGATCCAGTCTCAAGAATTTTGTACGCTAGGTAAAAGGACACAATTGCAAGTGATGTGTATCACGCCCCCTAAATGGATCTCAATGTATATAATGTAAATTTTCTGGATATATTTATATTTTCATACAATTTTATACTGCCGATATTTGACTTATTATATTGGCTATGTATGTAGGTAGGATGTAACAGTTACACTTCTCACTGTGCTCGCTGTTGAAGCGTTGTGACTGGCTGTCCGCCCTCGCAAACTGCCTTGCTAACTACCGCTTGTTTGTGTCAGGCTGTACCTCGCGCTGTTGCTAGAGTAGTAAGAGCGAGTCACTTGATATCACCTGATGTAAGGTATGTAGTCGAGAAATCGCTCTCTCCACAGCTGGTTATCACTCTGCCAGCACCTCTCTCTCTCTCTCTCCATCTCTCCAGGGATCTCTCTCGTCTCTGGCTGTTTGTTCGTTATTTAGACTCTGTTTTGGTAGAATATGGTTTCTTGTAACTCTGTGTAACTCTGTAACTCTGTTCACAGAGGTTTGTTCAGATTTAGTGATTTTTGACGTTTTGCTGAGGTTGCGTGTCATAATGACACTCAAAGTCAACCCAAGTCTCAAACTAAAGGTTCTGACCTTCTTTTTGTGGCATCTACGCACCGTTGTAGTCGGGGATTTGGTTATGATAAACTTAGATTCAGTATTAAGGGAGTTTTATGACTTTCAAGGAGGATCTGCTGATGGTCCACAGTTAGGGTCCTTATTTTGTCTCCTTGTTCCTGACGCTGTGCTGCTGCTTGCTACATTACTGTGGTTCGGAGAATCGTTCGTCTTATGGTTGATCAAGAAGATAGATTCTTTGAGGACGTTTAGGACGTCACTTTTTAAGTCTAAGTCGAGTCTAGCCTTACTGAGACATAACGAACAACTTTGAGCACATATACACATTCTCACACACACGCTTGTATATGCTAGAATTTTTATAATTGATAACAAGATACCAGACGGTACTTAAGAGTCATACTGATATGAGATGTGCTGGAGCTTATATAGGCCTGGTGGCTATAGCTCCCGCTTCACACACTGAGGGCCCGGGTTCGATTCCCGGCGGGTGGAAACATTTCGACACGTTTCCTTACACCTGTTGTCCTGTTCACCTAGCAGCAAATAGGTACCTGGGTGTTAGTCGACTGGTGTGGGTCGCATCCTGGGGGACAAGATTAAGGATCCCAATGAAAATAAGTTAGATAGTCCTCGATGACGCACTGACTTTCTTGGGTTATCCTGGGTGGCTAACCCTCCGGGCTTAAAAATCCGAACGAAATCTTATCTTTTCTCTTATCTTATCAAATTCATTTACTTTGATTTTGTCCACCTAGACAACTTTGTTAATAAACATAAAAAAAATTTTTCATTAGTTAGCATCTTATCAGTAGCAATCCTAAAAAACTATTAAAATTTACCGTAATTTTAAAGGATAACTGCACAAGAATACTTTCTGTCAAGTTGTTATAAAAAGCAGAAACAGTCTGGTTGCCAGAGGGGGAGACCTTCTAGTGTTCTCTGGAGATGTCTATACTTTATACATATCGCCTTTTTGTAATAATGTGGCATTTTATTGTGGCAACGTTTCGATTGAGAGCGAAACGTTGCCACAGTAAAATGTCACATTAGCTGCACTTGTGTCCTTTTTCCTAACATATTGTCGGTAATTCTACCAACATTAATACAAGAATTTTTGAATATTACTTTACTAACAACACTTCTTAGTGACCTACTTAATGCCTCTTCTGTTGTTACTGATGCTTCCCGTGTCCACTCCATGTCTTGTTCCTCCCGTCCACTCCATGTCTTGTTCCTCCCGTCCACTCCATGTCTTGTTCCTCCCGTCCACTCCATGTCTTGTTCCTCCCGTCCACTCCATGTCTTGTTCCTCCCGTCCACTCCATGTCTTGTTCCTCCCGTCCACTCCATGTCTTGTTCCTCCCGTCCACTCCATGTCTTGTTCCTCCCGTCCACTCCATGTCTTGTTCCTCCCGCCCACTCCATGTCTTGTTCCTCCCGTCCACTCCATGTCTTGTTCCTCCCGTCCACTCCATGTCTTGTTCCTCCCGTCCACTCCATGTTTTGTTCCTCCCGTCCACTCCATGTCTTGTTCCTCCCGTCCACTCCATGTTTTGTTCCTCCCGTCCACTCCATGTCTTGTTCCTCCCGTCCACTCCATGTCTTGTTCCTCCCGTCCACTCCATGTCTTGTTCCTCCCGTCCACTCCATGTCTTGTTCCTCCCGTCCACTCCATGTCTTGTTCCTCCCGTCCACTCCATGTCTTGTTCCTCCCGTCCACTCCATGTCTTGTTCCTCCCGCCCACTCCATGTCTTGTTCCTCCCGTCCACTCCATGTCTTGTTCCTCCCGTCCACTCCATGTCTTGTTCCTCCCGTCCACTCCATGTCTTGTTCCTCCCGTCCACTCCATGTCTTGTTCCTCCCGTCCACTCCATGTTTTGTTCCTCCCGTCCACTCCATGTTTTGTTCCTCCCGTCCACTCCATGTCTTGTTCCTCCCGTCCACTCCATGTCTTGTTCCTCCCGTCCACTCCATGTCTTGTTCCTCCCGTCCACTCCATGTCTTGTTCCTCCCGTCCACTCCATGTCTTGTTCCTCCCGTCCACTCCATGTCTTGTTCCTCCCGTCCACTCCATGTCTTGTTCCTCCCGTCCACTCCATGTCTTGTTCCTCCCGTCCACTCCATGTCTTGTTCCTCCCGTCCACTCCATGTCTTGTTCCTCCCGTCCACTCCATGTCTTGTTCCTCCCGTCCACTCCATGTCTTGTTCCTCCCGTCCACTCCATGTCTTGTTCCTCCCGTCCATTCCATGTCTTGTTCCTCCCGTCCACTCCATGTTTTGTTCCTCCCGTCCACTCCATGTTTTGTTCCTCCCGTCCACTCCATGTCTTGTTCCTCCCGTCCACTCCATGTCTTGTTCCTCCCGTCCACTCCATGTCTTGTTCCTCCCGTCCACTCCATGTCTTGTTCCTCCTCCAGGCTGAGGGACTGATTACCTCAAACTTCTGATTTTCACCATTGTTTATATAGTACCGATGAAGCCACTGTGTGGAGAAACACATCATCAATAAAGATACCTAAGTGTTGCGGATATATGTAGTTCATCATCTTGGTTATAAATGACCATAATTTTTAAAGGGGTGGACCGGTAAGCCAGCGGAAGGCCTCGGTCAGATGACCAAAAGCTCCAAAGGCGGGTCATCATCTGACTAAGACCCGCGTCAGGAAACATTTGTCCTGTTTCCTGACGAACCTTACCTAACCTAACCTATCATCTTGTGTCCAGACTCCATAACTTAAGGTTTCTGATGGTGTATTTTCTGCATCATTTTTTTTATTAACGTAAAGCTGAAAAAGCCTCAGCCTGAGGCAGTGTCTGGGTATATCATCAATGGCTTCCTCTGTCAGGTAGTGCTAAGGTTACAGAACTTCTAAATTTTGGGGGGGATGTTAGCGGAATCTGAGACCTTATTTGTGGCAAAATTCATTAGGCTTGTCAGTCTGGAGGACATGTTCACTGGACACACCCATACTTAAGTCTTCAGTATTTCGCTCACATCTTCAGTGTGCGTAACATTCCCTTCAACCAGGAGCATTCATTACTCAACCTTATTTTCAGATTTACGTTTTCCATACGAGAAAAGTATGTTATAATTCTCTCATATGGAAAATGTAAATCTGAAATTAACCAATTACTTTCAACTACACATTTTTCCCCCTAGTCTTCTCTGTAAATCTGAAATTAACCAATTACTTTCAACTACACATTTTTCCCCCTAGTCTTCTTCTCTGTAAATCTGAAATTAACCAATTACTTTCAACTACACATTTTTCCCCCTAGTCTTCTCTGTAAATCTGAAATTAACCAATTACTTTCAACTACACATTTTTCCCCCTAGTCTTCTCTGTAAATCTGAAATTAACCAATTACTTTCAACTTCACATTTTTCCCCCTAGTCTTCTCTGTAAATCTGAAATTAACCAATTACTTTCAACTTCACATTTTTCCCCCTAGTCTTCTCTGTAAATCTGAAATTAACCAATTACTTTCAACTACACATTTTTCCCCCTAGTCTTCTTCTCTCGGGTGCTGTTATCGTGAATTATTATTACCTCGATGTTTTCTAGCTCTATGACTAGAATATTTTTCTTCTTCCTTGAGTAAATCTGACGCCGCTGAAATGTTTAAGGGTTTATTTTGTCTCTGTGGAGGTAACGTCTCTTACCTGTTGTCGTCTATCGTTTCTGTCTTGAAGGTGTGAGTCAGGAGCACACTGAGAGTACCTCACTGTTTATCTTGAAGGTGTGAGTCAGGAGCACACTGAGAGTACCTCACTGTTTATCTTGAAGGTGTGAGTCAGGAGTACACTGAGAGTACCTCACTGTTTATCTTGAAGGTGTGAGTCAGGAGTACACTGAGAGTACCTCACTGTTTATCATGAAGGTGTGAGTCAGGAGCACACTGAGAGTACCTCACTGTTTATCTTGAAGGTGTGAATCAGGAGCACACTGAGAGTACCACACTGTTTATCTTGAAGGTGTGAGTCAGGAGCACACTGAGAGTACCACACTGTTTATCTTGAAGGTGTGAGTCAGGAGCACACTGAGAGTACCACACTGTTTATCATGAAGGTGTGAGTCAGGAGCACACTGAGAGTACCTCACTGTTTATCTTGAAGGTGTGAGTCAGGAGCACACTGAGAGTACCACACTGTTTATCATGAAGGTGTGAGTCAGGAGCACACTGAGAGTACCTCACTGTTTATCATGAAGGTGTGAGTCAGGAGCACACTGAGAGTACCTCACTGTTTATCTTGAAGGTGTGAGTCAGGAGCACGTCTTGAAGGTGTGAGTCAGGAGCACACTGAGAGTACCTCACTGTTTATCTTGAAGGTGTGAGTCAGGAGCACACTGAGAGTACCTCACTGTTTATCTTGAAGGTGTGAGTCAGGAGCACACTGAGAGTACCACACTGTTTATCTTGAAGGTGTGAGTCAGGAGCACACTGAGAGTACCACACTGTTTATCTTGAAGGTGTGAGTCAGGAGCACACTGAGAGTACCTCACTGTTTATCTTGAAGGTGTGAGTCAGGAGCACACTGAGAGTACCTCACTGTTTATCTTGAAGGTGTGAGTCAGGAGCACACTGAGAGTACCACATTGTTTATCTTGAAGGTGTGAGTCAGGAGCACACTGAGAGTACCACACTGTTTATCTTGAAGGTGTGAGTCAGGAGCACACTGAGAGTACCACACTGTTTATCATGAAGGTGTGAGTCAGGAGCACACTGAGAGTACCTCACTGTTTATCTTGAAGGTGTGAGTCAGGAGCACACTGAGAATACCTCACTGTTTATCTTGAAGGTGTGAGTCAGGAGTACACTGAGAGTACCTCACTGTTTATCTTGAAGGTGTGAGTCAGGAGCACACTGAGAGTACCTCACTGTTTATCTTGAAGGTGTGAGTCAGGAGCACACTGAGAGTACCTCACTGTTTATCTTGAAGGTGTGAGTCAGGAGCACACTGAGAGTACCTCACTGTTTATCTTGAAGGTGTGAGTCAGGAGCACACTGAGAGTACCTCACTGTTTATCTTGAAGGTGTGAGTCAGGAGCACACTGAGAGTACCTCACTGTTTATCTTGAAGGTGTGAGTCAGGAGCACACTGAGAGTACCTCACTGTTTATCTTGAAGGTGTGAGTCAGGAGCACACTGAGAGTACCACACTGTTTATCTTGAAGGTGTGAGTCAGGAGCACACTGAGAGTACCTCACTGTTTATCTTGAAGGTGTGAGTCAGGAGCACACTGAGAGTACCTCACTGTTTATCTTGAAGGTGTGAGTCAGGAGCACACTGAGAGTACCTCACTGTTTATCTTGAAGGTGTGAGTCAGGAGCACACTGAGAGTACCTCACTGTTTATCTTGAAGGTGTGAGTCAGGAGCACACTGAGAGTACCTCACTGTTTATCTTGAAGGTGTGAGTCAGGAGCACACTGAGAGTACCTCACTGTTTATCTTGAAGGTGTGAGTCAGGAGCACACTGAGAGTACCACACTGTTTATCATGAAGGTGTGAGTCAGGAGCACACTGAGAGTACCACACTGTTTATCTTCTCAAGTACTGCTTGCAATTCATTATATCATCAGACCAGCAGTATCCCACCGAGACAGGGTGACCTAAAAAGAAAAACGAAAGTATTTCTTTCTAAATTTAGTAATTTTATACAGACGGGGTTACTAGCCACTTGTTTCCGGCATTTTAGTCGCCTCTTAAGACACGTATGGCTTACGGAGGAAGGATTCTTCTCCACATCCCATGTTATACTCAATTGACAGTTTAATTATGGGACTTAAACCAAGATTTCAATCTGTGATTTAAAATTATAAGATGCTGAAATTTTTTTCAAAAAAATATTTAAGAAAATATGACTTTCACTATGTGATATTTCTTAAAGTACTCAGGGAACGGGTGGCGTTTGAACCTATGGCAAGTGAATCTTAAAACTCACAGGCCAGTACGTTAACTATTGGGCCAGCTGACTCTGATAAGATTCATCCAACTATGTATGTTTCTATACATCCGTCTCGTGGTTCATCACTGCAAGACAGGAGGAACATCCGTCTCGTGGTTCATCACTGCAAGACAGGAGGAACATCCGTCTCGTGGTTCATCACTGCAAGACAGGAGGAACATCCGTCTCGTGGTTCATCACTGCAAGACAGGAGGAACATCCGTCTCGTGGTTCACTGTCAGAGGAGAGTGTACATCCGTCTTGTTTGTAGAGCGTCAAAAGCAACAGGAGAGGAAGATAGGGAGGATAGGCAGGATAGGGGGTGGATGGATGGATGGGTAGAAGAGACTTGGTAATCCTGTTTACCGTCGCACTTCCGCTAGTCTCTCGCGCCTTTCAGATACATGAACACTTGCTGCTGACGACCCGTACAGCAGACCTGTTCTTACCTTGGTGTTCTTACCTTGGTGTTCTTACCTTGGTGTTTTTTTACCACCTTAGTCTACCCACGACGTGTTCTGAGCGGTCATCACGACGTCATAGTCTGTTCTGGCGACGTATTCCGACGACCTGCCTCTGTCAGCGGCTGTGCTGTAGTTGTGACTACTGTCAGGCTGGTAGTTCAGCAGTCTCAGCAGGTCAGTATTGTTTAGCAGTAGTTATACATGTAGCAGAATACTTAACTTACCGGCTGCAACTGCTTCCAAGAAAGAAATATTTACCTTGGAGTTAGTCGACTGTTGTGGGTCTCATCCTGCGGGAGGCCTTGATTCAATCCCCTGCCCTGGGAAAAAGGTCACAGCACTGCTGTCTTGGGTCATCATGGGTTTTTAACTTGTTTAAATTACTGTTTCTAGTGAAGTATTCTTACTTCCACTGCTGACTAGATGGTTGAGAATAGTAGGCCAAGTGGCTCTTTTAACTTTACCCTCAACACCCACCACCCCATCCACACCCACCACGCCCTCCACGCCCACCACGCCCTCCACACCCACCACGCCCTCCACGCCCACCACGCCCTCCACATCCTCTTAACGCTCCACACCCACTCAGCCCTACATACCCACCCTGCCCTCCACACCCTCCCAATCCTCCACATCACCCTCTTCCTCCACACCCTTCCCTCCCTCCACACCCAGCCCTCCACACCCTTCCAGCCCTCCACACTCTTCCAGCCCTCTACACCCTCCCAGCCCTCTACACCCTAATCGAAGTCCAGACTTATATGCACAGAGGTGCTATCCAACAAAACGGAAAGAGTTACGAGAGTATCTTCACCAAATTCAACTTAATAAGAACATCAACTAAGATGAAATATACCAAGTCCTTAATATATGTTGGAAAGACATTTTAAATAATATGGATCGGAACTAGTGTCTAGAAAGCATCATCTCCCCTAAAGAAAAAGAAGAGAAGATGTAAACTAGAGAGAGAGAGACGCTCCCTCTACAGGAGAAGGCAAAGAATCACAGCATCTCAAGAGGGCCAAAATGTCAGAAATGCGGAAATACCGACTAGGGAAAATAGAAAACATTGAAATAAAGTTATATGGATTAGACAGGGTCCAGAAGAGACAAAAGGAGCTAAAAGCAATCAATGAAATTGAAAGGAATCCAAAATATGTTCTGATATGCCAAATTTAGGGCAACAACAACATCCAGTGTTGAGTCCTTGCTTAAACAAGATGAGATTTACACCGATGACAGCAACGAAATGAGTGAGATACTGAAGTTTCAATATAACTGTATTTAATGAGCCATTCATCAGACTAAGGGTCGACAATCTGAACGAAATTGTTATGAACGAGATTTAGAATCTTGCCAAAATCTCCAAAATGTCTGACATAACCTTAACACCACTGGACTTTGAAAAAGCCATTGACAATATACCCATGGACTCTGCCCCAGATACAGACTCGTGGAACTCCATGTTCATCACGAATTGCAAGAAACCCCTTTCACGTGTCCACAGCCACTAAAAACAATGGAACAGTCCCAGTCCACAAAGATGGCGGCAAAGCAATAATAATTATACAACGATAGCACTAACGTCCCACATCATATAACTTTTCGGAAGGATTCTAAAATTCAAGATCGCTAACCATCTGGACTCCCAAGAAGTGCACAACCCAGGGCACCAAGAAGTGCACAACCCAGGGCACCAAGAAGTGCACAACCCAGGGCACCAAGAAGTGCACAACCCAGGGCACCAAGAAATGCACAACCCAGGGCACCAAGAAGTGCACAACCCAGGGCACCATGGATTTAGAGCAGGTCGCTCCTACCATTAATTTCTACAGACATTCCATTTTCACAAACACCACAAGAATAGACTTCTTATATTTTAGGCACTTACAGTCACTGTCACTTATAGTTACTTAGTCATCTACAGGCACTTACTGTCACTTGATGTCACTGTCACTTACAGTCACTTTCACCGTCACAGTCACGTACTGCCACTTAGTCATTTACTGCCACAGTCAACTATAGGATCTTACTGCCAATTAGTCACTTACTGTCCCCTACTGGCATTTACTGTCACAGGCACCCACTGTCGCCGACATTCACTGTCACAGTCACAGTCACTTACTGTCGTTATCACAGTCACTGTCATAGTCACTTATTGTTTCTGTCACTTACAGGCGCTTACTGTCACAGGCATTTACTGTTACTGGCACTTACATTCACTTACAGACACTTGCTGTCAGTGTCAATCACAGGCATTTATAGTCACAGTCACTTAGTCACTAATGGGCACTTACAGACTGTTACTGTGACTTAGTTACAGTCATTTACTGTCACAGGCACTTACTGTCACAGGCACTAACAGGAAGGTAGTTACTGTCACTTACAAGTATCTTGTCACTTATAGGTACATACTGTAACTTACAGGTACTTACTGTCACTTATAAGTACTTACTGTCACAGGTACTTACTGTCACTTATAAATACTTACTGGCACAGGTATATACTGTCATTAACAGATACTGTAACTTACAGGTACTTACTGTCACTTACAGGTACTTACTGTCACTTTCAGGTACTTACTGTCACATGTACATACTGTCACTTGCAGGTACTTAGTAACATCATGGGTTCGAGTCCTTGGCTAGTCACAGTGTTGTTATTGATTAATATATATACAGATATAGGATGGGGTCCACCTCTGGTGTAAATTGTGGGACCCATAGCCTCGGAGAAGTGGATAAAAAGGCTTTAAGGAAGAATATTTGGATTTCTTCCTGAAGCCGTTTGAATATTCCACTTCCCCTACCGCCTCATCTTTTCATTCATTTTTACCAATAGGAATATTTTATTACATAATATGGTACAAAAGGTTTAAGAGATACATTGTTGATATAAAGATGACATATACAGTACATGAGATGTGAGAGATACATGTCTAGTACATATTGTTACGTGTTTGTCCCCTCAAGGAAGGTTCCTTGATGTTGGTGAGGGGCTCTTGATTTAGGGAATTGGATCTGTGCTCCAGTTCCCCGAATTAAGCCTGAATGCCTTCCACATCCCCCCCCCAGGCGCTGTATAATCCTCCGGGTTTAGCGCTTCCCCCTTGATTATAATAATAATAATAATACGTGTTTGTCACTGATTATAATGTGAAAATCTCATCCAGCTCCTCAGAGCTGGGGCTCGTGCCCAAAATACAGCAGGCATTACCCCTCTGAACAGCAGCGCTGAGCGCTGGAACAGAAAACTAGCTGCCCTGGGACCCCTAGTTACCCTGATGAGTCTTTTGCTTAGCTCCTTAAGGAACTTAGATGCACTCTTTCCCCATGAGCCAAGGGTCTCTGAGCCTATTGGAACAAATATATAATGATGGGCAAGTTCTCCATATTTTCTTGACTTCTGGGACTCCCTGAAGCTGGCAGCTGCCCCTCCTTCCTCCCTGGTGTATTGGAGATAGGTATCAGCCAAGGTAGATGCACATATGTAGTCCCACACCACCTGCTTACCGTCTGTCCAGGCTTGAAGGGTGATACCATCTGGACGCTTATGGCTGCCATCAGATCTGCATAGTTGGGGTGGCTCCCTTACTGCTGGGCATCCAGCTGTTGTGAGGCTAATCTTGATAATGTTATTAACCTCCTCATGTCTTGCAATCTTTCCCTCGGATTTACGGCACACAAGACCATGGTACCCGAATCAATCTGCTGCTTCACTGCCACAAATACACCTGTGTTCGGCGAGAATAGGGCTGCTTTTCAAGATTGATAGACTGATTACATCGACTCAAGGCTGAAGGACTGATTACCTCAAACTCCTCTTCTTCTTCACCATTCTCCTTTGTATGGACTGATGAAGTCACTGGCAAAACGTTTCCTAATTAAAGATACCTAAGTGTTGCACATGTGTCTAATTCATCAACTCATCGGTTCTCTGAACCATTTATCTACAACATCTGACATTTTATGATGATGTAGGTAGGTAGTCAGTGATCCCAGAAACACACTTCATATTCTACCCAAAAATTTGTCTAATGTATCTTAAATTTTTCCTAAATTTTACTAATTATAAATGAATCCAGTTTATATAAACCAAAAGCAATATTCATATTATTTTCAAAACTACTTTTTATGAAACATGATTCTGTTTTATCCCTGTCAACACTGAACTTGCTTGACACAACTTTCTCAACCTTTGAAAAATTAATTGGATGGTTAAACTCTTGTCCACTTCTAATGCTATATTTATGTTGTTTTAACCTTAGTTCAAGACTTTTATCATACACACACACACACACACACACACATTGGAGTATGCGGCACCAGTTTGAAACCCACACCTAGCCAAGCACGTGAAGAAACTAGAGAAAGTACAAAGGTTTGCAACAAGACTAGTCCCAGAGCTAAGAGGTATGTCCTATGAGGAGAGGTTAAGGGAAATCAACCTGACGACACTGGAGGACAGGAGAGATAGGGGGGACATGATAACGACATACAAAATACTGAGAGGAATTGACAAGGTGGACAAAGACAGGATGTTCCAGAGATTGAATCCAGATGAATCACAGGGATGTTAGGAAGTATTTCTTCAGCCACAGAGTAGTCAGTAAGTGGAATAGTTTGGGAAGCGATGTAGTGGAGGCAGGATCCATACATAGCTTTAAGCACAGGTATGATAAAGCTCACGGCTCAGGGAGAGTGACCTAGTAGCGATCAGTGAAGAGGCGGGGCCAGGAGCTCGGACTCGACCCCTGCAACCTCAACTAGGTGAGTACACACACACACACACACACACACACACATATATATATATATATATATATATATATATATATATATATATATATATATATATATATATATATATATATATATATATATATATATATATATATATATAAATATATACATGTCGTGCCAAATAGTTACCTGGTCAATTAACAAGAACTCATTTAAAATTAAAGTCCTTTTTAAAATTTTCCCTTATATGTTTAGAGATATATTTTGTGATTTATGTTAATGTAAAAAAAATATTTTTTTTTTTACCAAAAGAACCTTAAAAAACTTGCCTAACCTTATTATAACAAGCGCAATTTAATTTAGCCTAATCAAACTAAATATATTTTAGATAAGTTCATAATAATTTAATAATAAACACAATGAAATAATTTTTTTCCGTTAGGTTCAAAATGATTTTTGCGAAATTATTGTACACACATTTTCGACGGCCGTGTCTGGCAAGAAAGGCGTTCCTATTTAAGCCAAAATCGCAAATTTTACCTATTCGGAACGACGTATATGTATATACCTGGAGGTTACATGGAGGTTATTCCGGGGATCAACGCCTCCGCGGCCCAGTCCATGACCAGGCCTCCCGATGGATCAGGGCCTGATCAACTAGGCTGTTACTGCTGGCCGCACGCAGTCCAACGTACGAGCCACAGCCCGGCTGATCCGACACTGATTTTAGGTATCTGTCCAGCTCTCTCTTGAAGGCAGCCAGGGGTTTATTGGCAATTCCCCTAATGCTTGATGGGAGGCTGTTGAACAGTCTTGGGCCCCGGACACTTATGGTGTTTTCTCTTAGTGTACCAATGGCGCCCCTACTTTTAATTGGGGGCATTTTGCATCGCCTGCCAAGTCTTTTACTTTCGTAGGGAGTGATTTCTGTGTGCAGATTTGGGACCATTCCTTCCAGGATTTTCCAAGTGTAGATTACGATATATATCTCTCTCTCCTGCGTTCCAACGAGTACAAGTCAAGTGCTTCCAAGCGTTCCCAGTAGTTAAGGTGCTTGACAGAACTTATACGTGCAGTAAAGGATCTCTGTACACTCTCTAGATCTGCGATTTCACCTGCTTTGAATGAGATGTTAATGTACAGCAGTATTCCAGCCTAGAGAGAACAAGTGATTTGAAAAGGATCATCATTGGCTTGGCATCTCTCGTTTTGAACGTTCTCATTATCCATCCTATCATTTTCTTTGCACGTGCGATCGTGGCACTGTTGTGACCCTTGAAAGTGAGATCCTCAGACATTAGTACTCCTAGGTCCCTTACATTATTTTTCCGCTCTATTGTATGGCCAGAGTCTGTAGTATACTCTGTTCTAGTTATTATCTCCTCCAGTTTTCCATAACGGAGTAGTTGGAATTTGTCCTCATTGAACATCATATTGTTTACAGTTGCCCACTAGAAAACTTTGTTTATATCTTCTTGGAGGTTAACCGCTTCCCCAGCAGATGACAGCCTCATGCAGATCCTAGTATCATCCACAAAGGATGATACGGTGCTGTGGTGTATATCTCTGTCTGATATGAGGATGAGGAATAAGATGGGGGCGAGTACTGTGCCTTGTGGAACAGAACTCTTCACTACGGCAGCTTCCGATTTAACTCTGTTGACCACTACTCTTTGTGTTCGATTTGTTAGGAAGTTGAAGATCCATCTCCCCACTTTCCCAGTTATTCCTTTAGCACGTATTTTATGGGCTCCTACGCCATGATCGCATTTGTCAAATGCTTTTGCAAAGTCTGTATATTACATCTGCATTCTGATTTTCTTCCAGTGCATCCAAGGCCATATCATAGTGATCCAGTAGTTGTGAGAGGCAGGAGCGACCTGCCCTGAACCCATGTTGCCCTGGATTGGGCAGATTTTGGGAATTCAGGTGATTTGCAATCCTGCTTCTTAGCACTCTTTCAAAGATTTTTATGATGTGGGACGTCAGAGCTATTGGTCTATAGTTCTTAGCTAATGCTTTGCTGCCACCTTTATGGAGTGGGGCTATATCCGTTATTTTAAGTGACTGTGGAATTTCACCCATGTCCAAGCTCCTCCTCCATAGTGTACTTAGGGCATGCGAGAGGGGTTTCTTGTAGTTCTTAATGAAAACAGAGTTCCACGAGTCTGGTCCCGGGGCTGAGTGCATGGGCATGTTTTCAATGGCTTTTTCGAAATCTATTGGAGTTAGGGTAATGTGGGAAATCTGGCATACATTTATGGAGTTTTGAGGCTCATTCATGAAGAAATCATTTGGGTCGTCGATCCTCAGACTGATTAGTGGTTCACTATTCAATATTTCACTCATTTCCTTGTTGTCATCTGTGTAAGTCCCATCCTGTCTGAGTAAGGGCCCGATACTAGATGTGGTATTTGCCTTGTTTTTGGCATATGAAAAAAAATATTTTGAATTTCTTTCAATTTCACTAATAGCTTTAAGCTCCTCCTGTCTCTCCTGGTTCCTGTAAGGGTCATTTAGCTTAAGTTCGATAGTTTCCACTTCCCTGGTCAGCGCCTCCTTTCGTATATCAGATATTCTAGCACTACTGGGGAGCTCAGTGACTCTTTGTCGTCCTCTGTAGAGGGAGCATCTTTCTCTCTCCAGTTTACTCCTGCTCTTCTTCTTTCTTAGGGGAATATGCCTAGAACATGCTTCAGCTGCCAGGAAGTTGATCCTTTCAAGGCACTGGTTTGGATCCATGTCATTTAAGACATCTTCCCAACATGTTTCGTTTAGGACATGGTTTACCTGGTCCCAGTTGATGTTCTTGTTGTAGAAGTTGTATTTTGTGAAGACACCTTCACAGGTACATGCATTCTGCTGATCAGAACCCCTATGCATGTACGTCTGGAATTCGATTAGATTGTGATCCTAATTAGTTGTTTTTGATATTCTTATGTCTTTTATCAGGTCCTCATTATTTGTGAAGATAAGGTCAAGTGTGTTTTCTAGTCTTGTTGGCTCCACTATCTGCTGACTTAAGGTGTGTTTTTCGCAGAGACTTAGTAGCTCATGTGTGTGTGACCTTTCATCTGCACTACCTCCGGGGATTGTTTCAGCTATAACATTATTTGCTACATTCTTCCATTTTGTATGCCTTAGGTTGAAATCACCACGCAGTAAGATGTTTGGGGATGGAGCTGGAAGGTTTTCCAGACAGTAATCAATTTTCAGGAGCTGTTCCTTGAATTGTTGGGAGGTTGCATCTAGTGGCTTATATACAACCACAATGACTAGGTTTTGGTTCTCGATCTTTATTGATAGAACTTCAACTACCTCATTTGTGGTGTTCAGCGCACACACACACACACACACACACACACACACACACACACACACACACACACACACACACACACACACACACACACACACACACATATACACACATACATATATATATATATATATATATATATATATATATATATATATATACATACAGTGGAACCTCAAATATCGAACTTTCTTCGGTCCAGAAGGCTGTTCGAGTGCCTTTACTGAATGAATTTATTCCCATCAGGAATAATGTAAATTAGATTAGTCCATTTCAGACCCTCAAAAATACACTTATAAAAGCACTTACAAAAATACACTTACATAATTGGTCGTGTTGGGAGCAGTTCGATTTCTGAGGTTCCACTGTATATGCATTTTTATTTTTTCAACAAACCGGCCGTATCCCACCAAGGCAGGGTGGCCCAAAAAAGAAAAACGAAAGTTTTTCTTTTTAAATTTAGTAATTTGTACAGGAGAAGGGGTTACTAGCCCCTTGCTCCCGGCATTTTAGTAGCCTCTTACAACACGCATGGCTTACGGAGGAAGAATTCTGTTCCACTTCCCCATGGAGATAAGAGGAAATAAACAAGAACAAGAACTAGAAAGAAAATAGCAGAAAACCCAGAGGGGTGTGTATATATATATATATACTTGTACATGTATGTGTAGTGTGACCTTAGTGTAAGTAGAAGTAACAAGACGTACGTGAAATCTTGCATGTTTATGACACAGACAAAAGACACCAACAATCCTACCATCATGTAAAACAATTACAGGCTTTTGTTTTATACTCACTTGGCAGGACGGTGGTACCTCCCTGGGCGGCTGCTGTCTACCAACCTACTACCTAATATATATATATATATATATATATATATATATATATATATATATATATATATATATATATATATATATATATATATATATATGTGTGTGTATATATATATATATATATATATATATATATATATATATATATATATATATATATATATATATATATATATATATATATATATATATATATATAATGTGTCTGTGTATAGTTAGATTATTTGTGAACAAACACGAAAAATATGAGTAGGAAAGAGCTTGAGCGGAAATGTGTTGTGATAGGATAGTGTGAGGAAGTGGTAAATCAGAGAGAGCATCTCAACATTATGGGTTTACCAGCAACACCATCCTTATGACTTTCATGTACCAGGAAGAACAACTTCCTGACACACTAAGATACAGTATTTAGATATTATGAACTTGACCTTTTTCTCTCTCCAGATATTGATATATTGCTGTGTTGTATATTATATTATGCCTTGTTAGGGTTATGTCCGTCAAATGATTCTGTTTTATCTGTATTTAGTAACATAAAAATATTGTAATTAAGTCTGGTTATAGTGCCGGTGAATATTCTGGAGATTGTTCAGGAAATATATTGTACAACGAAATATTGTGAATATTAGCAAGAGTAACCCGTCCGTGCCTTACTTTTTCATTTATTGAGCATGCCATAATAAGAGCACTGTGGCCGTGGCTAAGAGACAGCTACTGAACGATGTTTCAGACGTTTACTGTGACTCTTCAGTGTGCTGGCTGGAGAGGCTATGTGCAGAAGGCCTTAGCTCAGCTGGATAAGCCTTGTAGGATGCCACTGTCTGGCTGCAAGGGTTTGACTGCTAAGATTAGTGTGAGAATTTTGGGGTAGTTGGTCATTGTTACCACCCCCGCCTGGACCAGCACCCCCGCCTGGCCCAGCACCCCCGCCTGGCCCAGCACCCCCGCCTGGCCAACACCCCCGACTCGTCCCAGGCCTCTCATTCGGCTTCGGCTAGGCCTTATTTACTGCTACAAGTCAATGAACTCTTGTACTGTGTATGTTAGTGTGTCCCTATGTCAATGCAACTTGTAAATAAACTGTTTCTACTTATTTTTAATAAAAGTATGTGAATCACGTTGTATCTTGGGTGCGCCTATGATGGCGGTGTTGATGTGAGCGGTGCAGCGTGTGGTGGCTGCCCACGCACATCCACACATAGGCCAGCCCATGACTGAGAGAGAAATGGACAAATTCAGTTGATCTCCCGAGCCTTAACGGTGAGGAGGGCGAGTGTTGGAGTACACACAGCAGCGCTCTGGATGTGTTGGAGAGACGGAGAGCGTAGTAACACGCAGTAGTGCCGTTGGAGTGCTGGAGGTGCTCCCGCTGGAGAGATGTACGACCACTGGACGCCCTTGCTTGTGTAGGCTGAATAAATTGTTTCTAAAAGGTGACATCGACGCGATCCACAGTATGTGGTTGTGTGTGTGACAGTTGTGGCGCTGAGCTGCTGCTGCTGCTGCAGCTCCGTCAGTGTGGTGCAAGTCATTAGCACAGAGCTAGTTCAACCGACCCACTGACCACCCACCATAAACCCCGCCAGGTGACCAGATACTAGGGTACGCCGAGTGACGCAAACACATCCAAGAAGTAAACACAGCGCTGGGTCATAAATCTGAGTGACAGTAAGATCGCGAGGCGTGGCTTGTTTACACCTCCTGCGTGGCCAGTGTCTGCCGGAGCAGGGGGCCTTGTCTGCACCTCCTGCGTGGCCAGTGTCTGCCGGAGCAGGGGGCCTTGTCTGCACCTCCTGCGTGGCCAGTGTCTGCCGGAGCAGGGGGCCTTGTCTGCACCTCCTGCGTGGCTAGTGTGTGCCGGAGCAGGGAGCCTACCTGTGTCTTATCTGCGCCTCCTGCTTAAGTATCAGGGAAGAGAGCATCCTGTGTTTGGAGAGGGGAGGGAGCCTACTCCTGTATGAGTGTGAGGAGAGGGAGCCTGCTTCTGAGTTAGGAGAGGGAGCCTGCTTCTGAGTGAGGAGAGAGGAAGGAGCCATATCCTGTGGGAGTTTGAGTGAAGAAATCCTCCAGTGTGGATGTGAGGGGAGGGAGCCTCTTCCTGCTACCTGAAGGGGCGCTCATGCTGTTCCTTCCCTCCATCACGCACTCTATTACTACCCTAGACCCTCACCTGACCATTCTACCGCCCACGCAACCCCCCATTCACCCTCTTTCCTCCTCACGCTCAACGCACCCTCCCTCCCCTCCCACCAACATTCCCACCCACAACAAGGCTCCCACATACACACTGCTAGTAAGTGTTACTTTGATGTTGGTTGATTCCTCAGAGACTCCCAAGTCCGGTCTTTTACATATCAAGATGATTTTCTCATTGATGTCTTAACAGATTTATAATCCTTCCATAATGACATTCTTTGGTAAGTTATGGGAAAGACAGATAATTCGACGTAGCTGATTGGTTAAAGAACCTCATCCGAATCAGACTCCAATGGAAATAAATCACTTTGAATTTTTTGGGTTATCCTAGGTAATTTACACATGTTAGTTAGTATAAGAGATAATTGTACTTATGTGTAGCTGTACCTAAACAAACTTACTGCCTCCTCTGACCAGAGAAGTCTGGGCATCAGTTCTCAAGTAAATTTTGAATTCTGTGGCCATGCGAAGATCACCAGAAAAATTTCTTGCACGAGGTGGAGGTCTGAGCAGTCTTCAGTGTCATGGGTTGTTGTAGGTAAAGCAGCCATACGTGTTTCTGGTGCACTCAAGTGTAGGAGTGCAGAAGGTTTGGCTGGATTCCTTTGCGACGATGGTGAGGGACACACACACGCACACACACGCACACACACACACACACACACACACACACACACACACACACACACACACACACACACACACACACACACACACACACACACACACACACGAGGAGACAGAAAAGAGGCACTAAACTATAGACCAGTGTCACTGACGTGTATAATATGCAAAGTCATGGATGAGATTATCAGGAGAAGAGTGGTGGAGCACCTGGAAACGGAACAAGAGTATAAACGCCAACCAGCACAGATTTATGGAATTCAAATCTTGTGTCACAAACCTATTGAAGTTTTATGATAAAGTAACAGAAGTAAGACACGAGAGAGAGGGGTGGGTTGATTGCATCTTCTTGGACTGTAAAAAGGCCTTCGACACAGTTCCTCACAGGAGATTAGTGCAGAAGCTAGAGGATCAGGCGCTTATAACAGGAAGGGCACTGCTATGGATCAGAGAATACTTGACATTGAGGCAACAACGAGTCGTGGTACGTGAAGAGGTATCATAGTGGGCACTTGTGACGAGCAGGATCCCACAGGGGTCGGTCCTAGAATCAGTGTTTTTTCTGGTATATGTGAATGACATGATGGAAGGGTTAGACTCAGAAGTGTCCCTGCTCGCAGATGATGTGAAGTTAATGAGGAGAATTAAATCAGATGAGGATCAGGTAGGACTTCAAAAAGACCTGGACAGGCTGAACACCTGGTCCAGCAACTGGCTTCTCGAATTTAACCCCGCCAAATGCAAAGTCGTGAAGATCGGGGAAGGTCACAGAAGACCGCAGACGGAGTATAGGCTAGGTGGCCAAAGACTGCAAACCTCGCTCAAGGAGAAAAATCTTGGGGTGAGTATAACACCGAGCACGTCTCTGGAAGCACACATCAACCAAATAACTGCTGCAGCATATGGGCGCTTGGCAAACCTGAGAATAGCGTTCCGATACGATAATAAGGAATCGCTCAAGACACTGTACACCGTGTACGTCAGGCTCATATTGGAGTATGCAGCACCTGTTTGGAACCCACACTTGATCAAGCACGTCAAGAAATTAGAGAAAGTGCAAAGGTTTGCGACAAGGTTAGTTCCGGAGCTAAGGGTAATGTCCTACGAAGAAAGGTTAAGGGAAATCGGCCTAACGACACTGGAGGACAGGAGGGTTAGAGGAGACATGATAACGACATACAAAATAATGCGTGGAATAGACAAGGTGGACAGAGACAGGATGTTTCAGAGAGGGGACAGAGACAAGGGGTCACAATTGGAATTTGAAGACCCAGATGAGTCAAAGGGAAGTTGGGAAGTATTTCTTCAGTCATAACGTAGTCAGGATGTGGAATAGCCTAGCAAGTGAGGTAGTGGAGGCAGGAACCATACATAGCTTTAAGATGAGGTATGATAAAGCTCATGGAGCAGGGACAAAGAGGACCTAGTAGTACTCAATGAAGAGGCGGGGCCAGGAGCTGAGTCTCGACCCTTGCAACCACAATTAGGTGAGTACACACACAAACACCAGCGGGGTCCCACGGGGGTCAGTCCTAGGACCGGTGCTGTTTCTGGTATTTGTGAACGACATGACGGAAAGAATAGACTCCGAAGTGTCCCTGTTTGCAGATGACGTGAAGTTGATGAGAAGAATTCATTCGATCGAAGACCAGGCTGAACTACAAAGGTATCTGGACAGGCTGCAGACCTGGTCCAGCAATTGGCTCCTAGAGTTCAACCCCACCAAGTGCAAAGTCATGAAGATTGGGGAAGGGCAAAGAAGACCGCAGACGGATTACAGTCTAGGGGGCTGGAGACTACAAACCTCACTCAAGGAAAAAGATCTTGAAGCGCACATCAACCAAATAACTGCTGCAGCATATGGGCGCCTAGCAAACCTCAGAACAACATTCCGACATCTTAATAAGAAATCGTTCAGGACCTTGTACACCGTGTACGTTTGGCCCATATTGGAGTATGCGGCACCAGTTTGGAACCCACACCTAGCCAACCACGTAAAGAAACTAGAGAAAGTGTAAAGGTTTGCAACAAGACTAGTCCCAGAGCTAAGAGGTATGTCCTACGAGGAGAGGTTAAGGGAAATCAACCTGACGACACTGGAGGACAGGAGAGATAGGGGGGACATGATAACGACATACAAAATACTGAGAGAAATTGACAAGGTGAACAAAGACAGGATGTTCCAGAGATGGGACACAGCAACAAGGGAACACAGTTGGAAGTTGAAGACACAGATGAATCACAGGGATGTTAGGAAGTATTTCTTCAGCCACAGAGTAGTCAGGAAGTGGAATAGTTTGGGAAGCGATGTAGTGGAGGCTGGATCCATACATAGCTTTAAGCAGAGGTACGATAAAGCTCACGGTTCAGCGAGAGTGACCTAGTGGCGACCAGTGAAGAGGCAGGGCCAGGAGCTTGGACTCGACCCCTGCAGCCTCAACTAGGTGAGTACACACACACACACACACACACACACACACACACACACACACACACACACACTGACTGAATGTTGTTTTAAACACTGAGATCATGACTGAATGTTGTGTTAGACACTGAGATCATGACTGAATGTTGTGTTAGACACTGAGATCATGACTGAATGTTGTGTTAGACACTGAGATCATGACTGAATGTTGTGTTAGACACTGAGATCATGACTGAATGTTGTGTTAGACACTGAGATCATGACCAAATGTTGTGTTGGACTCTGAGATCATGACTGAATGTTGTGTTAGACACTGAGATCATGACCAAATGTTGTGTTGGACTCTGAGATCATGACTGAATGTTGTGTTAGACACTGAGATCATGACTGAATGTTGTGTTAGACACTGAGATCATGACTGAATGTTGTGTTAGACACAGAGATCATGACTGAATGTTGTGTTAGACACTGAGATCTTGACTGAATGTTGTGTTAGATACTGAGATCATGACTGAACGTTGTGTTAGACACTGAGATCATGACTGAATGTTGTGTTAGATACTGAGATCATGACTGAACGTTGTGTTAGACACTGAGATCATTACTGAATGTTGTGTTAGACACTGAGATCATGACTGAATGTTGTGTTAGACACTGAGATCATGACTGAATGTTGTGTTAGACACTGAGATCATGACTGAATGTTGTGTTAGACACTGAGATCATGACTGAATGTTGTGTTAGACACTGAGATCATGACTGAATGTTGTGTTAGACACTGAGATCATGACTGAATGTTGTGTTAGACACAGAGATCATGACTGAATGTTGTGTTAGACACTGAAATCATGACTGAATGTTGTGTTAGACACTGAGATCATGACTGAATGTTGAGTTAAACACTGAGATCATGACTGAATGTTGTGTTAGACACAGATCATGATTGAATGTTGTGTTAGACAATGAGATCATGACTGAATGTTGAGTCAGACACTGAGATCTTGACTGAATGTTGTGTTAGATACTGAGATCATGACCAAATGTTGTATTAGACTCTGAGATCATGACTGAATGTTGTGTTAGATACTGAGATCATGACTGAACGTTGTGTTAGACACTGAGATCATTACTGAATGTTGTGTTAGACACTGAGATCATGACTGAATGTTGTGTTAGACACTGAGATCGAGATCATGACTGAATGTTGTGTTAGACACTGAGATCATGACTGAATGTTGTGTTAGACACTGAGATCATGACCAAATGTTGTGTTGGACTCTGAGATCATGACTGAATGTTGTGTTAGACACTGAGATCATGACTGAATGTTGTGTTAGACACTGAGATCATGACTGAATGTTGTGTTAGACACAGAGATCATGACTGAATGTTGTGTTAGACACTGAGATCTTGACTGAATGTTGTGTTAGACACTGAGATCATGACTGAATGTTGTGTTAGACACTGAGATCATGACTGAATGTTGTGTTAGACACTGAGATCATGACTGAATGTTGTGCTAGACACTGAAATCATGACTGAATGTTGTGTTAGACACTGAGATCATGACTGAATGTTGAGTTAAACACTGAGATCATGACTGAATGTTGTGTTAGACACAGATCATGATTGAATGTTGTGTTAGACAATGAGATCATGACTGAATGTTGAGTCAGACACTGAGATCTTGACTGAATGTTGAGTTAAACACTGAGATCATGATTGAATGTTGAGCTAGACACTGAGATCATGATTGAATGTTGAGCTAGACACTGAGATCATGATTGAATGTTGAGCTAGACACTGAGATTATGATTGAATGTTGAGCTAGACACTGAGATCATGACTGAATGCTGTGTTAGACACTGAGATCATGATTGAATGTTGTGTTAGACACTGAGATCATGATTGAATGTTGAGCTAGACACTGAGATCATGATTGAATGTTGAGCTAGACACTGAGATCATGACTGAATGCTGTGTTAGACACTGAGATCATGATTGAATGTTGAGCTAGACACTGAGATCATGATTGAATGTTGAGCTAGACACTGAGATCATGACTGAATGTTGTGTTAGACACTGAGATCATGATTGAATGTTGTGTTAGACACTGAGATCATGATTGAATGCTGTGTTAGACACTGAGATCATGATTGAATGTTGTGTTAGACACTGAGATCATGATTGAATGTTGAGCTAGACACTGAGATCATGACTGAATGTTGTGTTAGACACTGAGATCATGATTGAATGTTGAGTTGGACACTGAGATCATGACTGAATGTTGTGTTAGACAAGTGTTGGTGAGTGTACCATCAACATATGTGCTCATTGTTATGTCTCGTGAACATGACGTGATAGATAAATGACTCGTGTGTACATGGCCCACTCTGCATATATACATGGCCCACTCTACATGTGTACATGGCCCACTCTCACAATAGCAGTTATATTCTGCTACGTTACCTACACATAGGTAGTAACAAATAGGTAGTTACTTGTTTATTTATCCACATAGCTGATTTACATACTTCAAACTAGTACCCTGGAATGGCAGACTTGCGTTGGCCGCAGCGAACGATAGCCTGCAGCAGCGAGCGCAAGCCTGCCGCAGCGAGCGCAAGCCTGCCGCAGCGAGCGCAAGCCTGCCGCAGTAAGCACATGTCTGCCGCATTGGGCGCTGAGGTGCACCTCCTACAAGATAGCTGACGTCTTATTATCTCCTAATTTCCATTTCTTAGAAGGCGCCGACTTCCAGGCTTGCAAGATACTGAGTCTTCTCTGTACCTCTCCAATTGTCCCATGAGAAGAGCACTGGGCCAGGTGGGCCTACTGGCCCCGCCTGGACTTGACCTTGCATTTTGTTGGAGATGATGAAATTCAGGAATCGATTGTTTAATCAGGCTGTTGCTGCCAGCGGCCCGCTGACCCACACATGATGTAGTCTACTACACACCTTAAGCCAGCAGATAGTGGAGCCAACAAGACTAGAAAACACACTTGACCTTATCTTCACAAATAATGAGGACCTGATAAGAGACATAAGAATATCAAAAACAACTAATTCCGATCACAATCTAATCGAAGTCCAGACGTACATGCATAGGGGTCCTGAACAGCAGAATGCATGTACCGGTGAAGGTGTCTTCACAAAATACAATTTCAACAACAAGAACATCAACTGGGACCAGGTAAACCATGTCCTAAACGAAACATGTTGGGAAGATGTCTTAAATGACATGGACCCAAACCAGTGCCTTGAAAGGATCAACTTCCTGGTACCTGAAGCATGTTCTAGGCATATTCCCCTAAGAAAGAAGAAGAGCAGGAGTAAACTGGAGAGAAAAAGACGCTCCCTCTACAGAAGACGACGAAGAGTCACTGAGCTCCTCAGGAGTGCTAGAATATCTGATACACGAAAGGAGGCGCTGACCAGGGAAGTGGAAACTATCGAACTTAAGCTAAATGACCCTTACAGGAACCAGGAGAGGCAGGAGGAGCTTAAAGCTATTAGTGAAATTGAAAGAAATTCCAAATATTTCTTTTCATATGCCAAAAACAAGGCAAATACCACATCTAGTATCGGGCCCTTACTCAGACAGGATGGGACTTACACAGACGACAACAAGGAAATGAGTGAAATATTGAAATCCCAGTACGACTCTGTGTTTAGTGAACCACTAATCGGTCTGAGGATCGACGACCCAAATGATTTCTTCATGAATGAGCCTCAAAACTCCATAAATGTATGCCAGATTTCCGACATTACCCTAACTCCGATAGATTTCGAAAAAGCCATTGACAACATGCCTATGCACTCAGCCCCGGGCCCAGACTCGTGGAACTCTGTTTTCATTAAGAACTGCAAGAAACCCCTCTCGCGTGCCCTAAGTACACTATGGAGGAGGAGCTTGGACATGGGTGAAATTCCACAGTCACTTAAAACAACGGATATAGCCCCGCTCCATAAAGGTGGCAGCAAAGCATTAGCTAAGAACTATAGACCAATAGCTCTGACGTCCCACATCATAAAAATCTTTGAAAGAGTGCTAAGAAGCAGGATTGCAAATCACCTGGATTCCCCAAATCTGCACAATCCAGGGCAACATGGGTTCAGGGCAGGTCGCTCCTGCCTCTCACAACTACTGGATCACTATGACATGGCCTTGGATGCACTGGAAGAAAATCAGAATGCAGATGTAATATACACAGACTTTGCAAAAGCATTTGACAAATGCGATCATGGCGTAATAGCCCATAAAATACGTGCTAAAGGAATAACTGGGAAAGTGGGGAGATGGATCTTCAACTTCCTAACAAATCGAACACAAAGAGTAGTGGTCAACAGAGTTAAATCGGAGGCTGCCATAGTGAAGAGCTCTGTTCCACAAGGCACAGTACTCGCCCCCATCTTATTCCTTATCCTCATATCAGACATAAACAGAGATATACACCACAGCACCGTATCATCCTTTGCGGTTGATACTAGGATCTGCATGAGGCTGTCATCTGCTGAGGACGCGGTTAACCTCCAAGAAGATATAAACAAAGTTTTCCAGTGGGCAACGGTAAACAATATGATGTTCAATGAGGACAAATTCCAACTACTCCGTTATGGAAAACTGGAGGAGATAATAACTAGAACAGAGTATACTACTGACTCCGGCCATACAATAGAGCGGAAAAATAATGTAAGGGACCTGGGAGTAGTAATGTCTGAGGATCTCACTTTCAAGGATCACAACAGTGCCACGATCGCACGTGCAAAGAAAATGATAGGACGGATAATGAGAACTTTCAAAACGAGAGATGCCAAGCCCATGATGATCCTTTTCAAATCACTTGTTCTCTCTAGGCTGGAATACTGCTGTACATTAACATCTCCATACAAAGCAGGTGAAATCGCAGATCTAGAGAGTGTACAGAGATCCTTTACTGCACGTATAAGTTCTGTCAAGCACCTTAACTACTGGGAACGCTTGAAAGCACTTGACTTGTACTCGTTGGAACGCAGGAGGGAGAGATATATCATAATCTACACTTGGAAAATCTTGGAAGGAATGGTCCCAAATCTGCACACAGAAATCACTCCCTACGAAAGTAAAAGACTGGGCAGGCGATGCAAAATGCCGCCAATAAAAAGTAGGGGCGCCATTGGTACACTAAGAGAAAACACCATAAGTGTCCGGGGCCCAAAACTGTTCTACAGCCTCCCATCAAGCATAAGGGGAATTGCCAATAAACCCCTGGTTGCCTTCAAGAGAGAGCTGGACAGATACCTAAAGTCAGTGCCGGATCAGCCGGGCTGTGGCTCGTACGTCGGACTGCGTGCGGCCAGCAGTAACAGCCTAGTTGATCAGGCCCTGATCCATCGGGAGGCCTGGTCGTGGACCGGGCCGCGGGGGCGTTGATCCCCGGAATAACCTCCAGGAATAACCTCCAGGATGTCACTCCAGGGTTGAAGGTGCTCTCTGTGTTGGGTCGCCTCTCTTATTATTACTATTATTATTATTATTATTACTATTATTATTATTATTACTATTATTATTATTATTATTATTATTATTATTATTATTATTATTATTATTATTATTATTATTGTCTTCTGCAGATACTGAAATGTAGCATTATGCAATTACTCTTAACACTGGTTATAAATGACCATAATTTTTAAAGGGGTGGACCGGTAAGCCAGCGGAAGGCCTTGGTCAGATGACCAAAAGCTCCAAAGGCGGGTCATCATCTGACTAAGACCCGCGTCAGGAAACATTTGTCCTGTTTCCTGACGAACCTTACCTAACCTAACCTAGCATTATGCTATGTTAGACTGTAACTGTACGCTCTCCCAGTCTTCCTTCACACCCCAGTCTTCCTTCACACCCCAGTCTTCCTTCACACCCCAGTCTTCCTTCACACCCCAGTCTTCCTTCACACCCCAGTGTTCCATCACACCCTAGTCTTCCTTCACACCCCAGTCTTCCTTCACACCCCAGTGTTCCATCACACCCCAGTGTTCCATCACACCCCAGTCTTCCTTCACACCCCAGTCTTCCTTCACACCCCAGTCTTCCGTCACACCCCAGTCTTCCTTCACACCCCAGTCTTCCTTCACACCCCAGTCTTCCTTCACACCCCAGTCTTCCTTCACACACCAGCCTTCCTTCACACCCCAGTCTTCCGTCACACCCCAGACTTTCTACACACCCCAGTCTTCCTTCACACCCCAGTGTTCCATCACACCCTAGTCTTCCTTCACACCCCAGTCTTCCTTCACACCCCAGTGTTCCATCACACCCCAGTCTTCCTTCACACCCCAGTGTTCCATCACACCCTAGTCTTCCTTCACACCCCAGTGTTCCTTCACACCCCAGTGTTCCTTCACACCCCAGCCTTCCTTCACACCCCAGCCTTCCTTCACACCCCAATGTTCCTTCACACCCCAGTGTTCCTTCACACCCCAGCCTTCCTTCACACCCCAGCCTTCCTTCACACACCAGTCTTCCTTCACACCCCAGCCTTCCTTCATACCCCAGTCTTCCTTCACACCCCAGTCTTCCTTCACACCCCAGTCTTCCTTCATACCCCAGTTTTCCTTCACACCCCAGTCTTCCTTCACACCCCAGCCTTCCTTCATACCCCAGTCTTCCTTCATACCCCAGTTTTCCTTCACACCCCAGTCTTCCTTCACACCCCAGCCTTCCTTCATACCCCAGTCTTCCTTCACACCCCAGTCTTCCTTCACACCCCAGTCTTCCTTCACACCCCAGTCTTCCTTCACACCCCAGTCTTCCTTCACACCCCAGTCTTCCTTCACACCCCAGCCTTCCTTCACACCCCAGCCTTCCTTCACACCCCAGCCTTCTTTCACACCCCAGTCTTCCGTCACACCCCAGTGTTCCTTCACACCCTAGTGTTCCTTCACACAACAGTCTTCCTTCACACCCCAGTCTTCCTTCACACCCCAGTCTTCCTTCACACCCCAGTCTTCCTTCACACCCCAGCCTTCCTTCGCACCCCAGCCTTCCTTCACACCCCAGCCTTCTTTCACACCCCAGTCTTCCGTCACACCCCAGTGTTCCTTCACACCACAGTCTTCCTTCACACCCCAGCCTTCCTTCACACCCTAGTCTTCCTTCACACCCGTTTTCCTTCACACCCCAGCCTTCCTTCGCACCCCAGCCTTCCTTCACACCCCAGCCTTCTTTCACACCCCAGTCTTCCGTCACACCCCAGTGTTCCTTCACATCCCAGCCTTCCTTCACACCCCAGTCTTCCTTCACACCCGTTTTCCTTCACATCCCAGTCTTCCTTCACACCCCAGTCTTCCTTCACACCCCAGCCTTCTATCACACCCCAGTCTTCCTTCACACCCCAGCCTTCTATCACACCCCAGTCTTCCATCACACCCCAGTCTTCCTTCACACACCAGCTTTCCTTCACACCCTAGTCTTCCTTCACACCCCAGCCTTCCTTCACACCCCAGCCTTCCTTCACACCCCAGTCTTCCTTCACACCCCAGCCTTCCTTCACACCCGTCTTCCTTCACATCCCAGCCTTCAATCACACCCCAGTCTTCCTTCACACCCCAGTCTTCCTTCACACCCCAGCCTTCCTTCACACACCAGTCTTCCTTCACACCCCAGCTTTCCTTCACACACCAGTCTTCCTTCACACACCAGTCTTCCTTCACACACCAGTCTTCCTTCACACCCCAGCTTTCCTCCACATCCCAGCCTTCCTTCACACCCCAGCCTTCATACCCCAGCCTTCCTTCACACCCCAGTCTTCCTTCACACTCCAGTCTTCCTTCACACCCCAGTCTTCCTTCACACCCCAGCCTTCCTTCACACCCCAGCCTTCCTTCACACCCCAGTCTTCCTTCACACCCCAGTCTTCCTTCACACCCCAGTCTTCCTTCACACCCCAGCCAGCCTTCACACCCCAGTCTTCCTTCACACCCCAGTCTTCCTTCACACCCCAGTCTTCCTTCACACCCCAGTCTTCCTTCACACCCCAGCTTTCCTTCACACTCCAGTGTTCCTTCACACCCCAGTGTTCCTTCACACCCCAGTGTTCCATCGCACCCCAGTCTTCCTTCACACCCCAGTCTTCCTTCACACCCCAGCTTTCCTTCACACTCCAGTGTTCCATCACACCCCAGTCTTCCTTCACACCCCAGTGTTCCTTCACACTCCAGTCTTCCTTCACACCCCAGCCTTCCTTCACACCACAGTCTTCCTCACACCCCAGTCTTCCTCACACCCCAGTCTTCCTTCACACCCCAGTCTTCCTTCACACCTGACTCTTCCTTCACACCCCAGTCTTCCTTCACACCCCAGTCTTCCTTCACACCCCAGTCTTCCTCACACCCCAGTCTTCCTTCACACCCCGGTCTTCCTCACACCCCAGCCTTCCTTCACACCCCAGTCTTCCTTCACACCCCAGTCTTCCTTCACACTCCAGTCTTCCTTCACACCCCAGCCTTCCTTCACACCCTAGTCTTCCTCACACCCCAGTCTTCCTCACACCCCAGTCTTCCTTCACACCTCAGTCTTCCTTCACACCTCACTCTTCTTTCACACCCCAGTCTTCCTCACACCCCAGCCTTCCTTCACACCCCCGTCTTCCTCACACCCCAGTCTTCCTCACACCCCAGTCTTCCTCACACCCCAGTCTTCCTCACACCCCAGTGTTCCTTCACACCCCAGCTTTCCTTCACACCCCAGTGTTCCTTCACACCCCAGTCTTCCTCACACCCCAGTCTTCCTCACACCCCAGTGTTCCTTCACACCCCAGCTTTCCTTCACACCCCAGTGTTCCATCACACCCCAGTCTTCCTTCACACCCCAGTCTTCCTTCACACCCCAGCTTTCCTTCACACCCCAGTCTTCCTTCACACCCCAGTCTTCCTTCACACCCCAGTCTTCCTCACACCCCAGCATTCCTTGACACCCCAGTCTTCCTTCACACCCCAGTGTTCCTTGACACCCCAGTCTTCCTTCACACCCCAGCTTTCCTTCACACCCCAGTGTTCCTTCACACCCCAGTCTTCCTCACACCCCAGCCTTCCTTCACACCCCAGTCTTCCTCACACCCCAGCATTCCTTCCCACCCCAGTCTTCCTTCACACCCCAGTGTTCCTTGACACCCCAGTCTTCCTTCACACCCCAGCTTTCCTTAACACCCCAGTCTTCCTCACACCCCAGCATTCCTTCACACCCCAGTCTTCCTTCACACCCCAGTGTTCCTTGACACCCCAGTCTTCCTTCACACCCCAGCCTTCCTTCACACCCCAGTCTTCCTTCACACACCAGCTTTCCTTCACACCCCAGCCTTCCTTTAAACACCAGTCTTCACACCCCAGCCTTCCTTCACACCCCAGCCTTCACACCCCAGCTTTCCTCCACACCCCAGCCTTCCTTCACACCCCAGCCTTCATAACCCAGGCTTCCTTGAAACCCCAGTCTTCCTTCACACCCCAGTCTTCCTTCGCACCCCAGTCTTCCTTCACACCCCAGCCATCCTTCACACCCCAGCCTTCCTTCACACCGCAGTCTTCCTTCACACCCCAGCCTTCCTTCACACCCCAGTCTTCCTTCACACCCCAGCCTTCCTTCATACCCCAATCTTCCTTCACACCCCAGTCTTCCTTCACACCCCAGCCTTCCTTCACACCCCAGTCTTCCTTCACACACCAGCTTTCCTTCACACCCCAGCCTTCCTTTAAACACCAGTCTTCACACCCCAGCCTTCCTTCACACCCCAGCCTTCACACCCCAGCCTTCACACCCCAGCTTTCCTCCACACCCCAGCCTTCCTTCACACCCCAGTCTTCCTTCACACCCCAGTCTTCCTTCACACCCCAGCCATCCTTCACACCCCAGCCTTCCTTCACACCCCAGTCTTCCTTCACACCCCAGTCTTTCTTCACACCCCAGCCATCCTTCACACCCCAGCCAGCTTTCACACCCCAGTCTTCCTTCACACCCCAGTCTTCCTTCACACCCCAGCCTTCCTTCATACCCCAGTCTTCCTTCACACCCCAGCCTTCCTTCACACCCCAGTCTTCCTTCACACCCCAGTCTTCCTTCACACCCCAGCCTTCCTTCATACCCCAGTCTTCCTTCACACCCCAGTCTTCCTTCACACCCCAGCCTTCCTTCACACCCCAGTCTTCCTTCACACCCCAGCCTTCCTTCATACCCCAGTCTTCCTTCACACCCCAGTCTTCCTTCACACCCCAGTCTTCCTTCACACCCCAGTCTTCCTTCACACCCCAGTCTTCCTTCACACCCCAGCCTTCTTTCGCACCCCAGCCTTCCTTCACACCCCAGCCTTCTTTCACACCCCAGTCTTCCGTCACACCCCAGTTTTCCTTCACACCCTAGTCTTCCTTCACACCCCAGTCTTCCTTCACACCCCAGCCTACCTTCACACCCCAATCTTCCTTCACACCCCAGCCTTCCTTCACACCCGTTTTCCTTCACACCCCAGCCTTCCTTCACACCCCAGTCTTTCTTCACACCCCAGTCTTCCTTCACACCCCAGCCTTCCTTCACACCCCAGTCTTCCTTCACACCCCAGCTTTCCTTCACACCCCAGCCTTCCTTCGCACCCCAGCCTTCCTTCACACCCCAGCCTTCTTTCACACCCCAGCCTTCTTTCACACCCCAGTCTTCCGTCACACCCCAGCCTTCCTTCACACCCCAGTCTTCCTTCACACCCCAGCCTTCCTTCACACCCTAGTCTTCCTTCACACCCCAGCCTTCCTTCACACCCCAGCCTTCCTTCACACCCCAGTCTTCCTTCACACCCCAGCCTTCCTTCACACCCGTCTTTCCTTCACATCCCAGCCTTCCTTCACACCCCAGTCTTCCTTCACACCCCAGTCTTCCTTCACACCCCAGCCTTCCTTCACACACCAGTCTTCCTTCACACCCCAGCTTCCCTTCACGCCCCAGTCTTCCTTCGCACCCCAGTCTTCCTTCACACCCCAGTCTTCCTTCACACCCCAGTCTTCCTTCGCACCCCAGTCTTCCTTCACACCAGTCTTCCTTCACACCCCAGCCTTCCTTCACACCCCAGTCTTCCTTCACACCCCAGCCTTCTTTCACACCCCGGTCTTCCTTCACAGCCCAGCTTTCCTTCACACCCCAGCCTTCCTTCGCACGCCAGTCTTCCTTCACACCCAAGCTTTCCTTCACACCCCAGCCTTCCTTCACACCCCAGTCTTCCTTCACACCCGTCTTCCTTCACACCCCAGCCTTCCTTCACACCCCAGTCTTCCTTCACACCCCAGCCTTCCTTCATACCCCAGTCTTCCTTAACACCCCAGTCTTCCTCACACCCCAGTCTTCCTTCACACCCCAGCTTTCCTTCACACCCCAGTGTTCCTTCACACCCCAGTGTTCCTTCACACCCCAGTGTTCCATCACTCCCCAGTCTTCCTTAACACCCCAGTCTTCCTTCATACCCCAGTCTTCCTTCACACCCCAGTCTTCCTTCACACCCCAGCTTTCCTTCACACCCCAGTGTTCCTTCACACCCCAGTCTTCCTTCACACCCCAGTGTTCCATCACACCCTAGTCTTCCTTCACACCCCAGTCTTCCTTCACACCCCAGTGTTCCATCACACCCCAGTGTTCCATCACACCCCAGTCTTCCTTCACACCCCAGTCTTCCTTCACACCCCAGTGTTCCATCACACCCCAGTCTTCCTTCACACCCCAGTCTTCCTTCACACCCCAGTCTTCCTTCACACCCCAGTCTTCCTTCACACCCCAGTCTTCCTTCACACCCCAGTCTTCCTTCACACCCCAGTCTTCCTTCACACCCCAGTCTTCCTTCACACCCCAGTGTTCCATCACACCCTAGTCTTCCTTCACACCCCAGTCTTCCTTCACACCCCAGTGTTCCATCACACCCCAGTCTTCCTTCACACCCCAGTGTTCCATCACACCCTAGTCTTCCTTCACACCCCAGTGTTCCTTCACACCCCAGTGTTCCTTCACACCCCAGCCTTCCTTCACACCCCAGCCTTCCTTCACACCCCAATGTTCCTTCACACCCCAGTGTTCCTTCACACCCCAGCCTTCCTTCACACCTCAGCCTTCCTTCACACACCAGTCTTCCTTCACACCCCAGCCTTCCTTCATACCCCAGTCTTCCTTCACACCCCAGTCTTCCTTCACACCCCAGTCTTCCTTCATACCCCAGTTTTCCTTCACACCCCAGTCTTCCTTCACACCCCAGCCTTCCTTCATACCCCAGTCTTCCTTCATACCCCAGTTTTCCTTCACACCCCAGTCTTCCTTCACACCCCAGCCTTCCTTCATACCCCAGTCTTCCTTCACACCCCAGTCTTCCTTCACACCCCAGTCTTCCTTCACACCCCAGTCTTCCTTCACACCCCAGTCTTCCTTCACACCCCAGTCTTCCTTCACACCCCAGCCTTCCTTCGCACCCCAGCCTTCCTTCACACCCCAGCCTTCTTTCACACCCCAGTCTTCCGTCACACCCCAGTGTTCCTTCACACCCTAGTGTTCCTTCACACCCCAGTCTTCCTTCACACCAAAGTCTTCCTTCACACCCCAGTCTTCCTTCACACCCCAGTCTTCCTTCACACCCCAGCCTTCCTTCGCACCCCAGCCTTCCTTCACACCCCAGCCTTCTTTCACACCCCAGTCTTCCGTCACACCCCAGTGTTCCTTCACACCACAGTCTTCCTTCACACCCCAGCCTTCCTTCACACCCTAGTCTTCCTTCACACCCGTTTTCCTTCACACCCCAGCCTTAATTCGCACCCCAGCCTTCCTTCACACCCCAGCCTTCTTTCACACCCCAGTCTTCCGTCACACCCCAGTGTTCCTTCACATCCCAGCCTTCCTTCACTCCCCAGTCTTCCTTCACACCCGTTTTCCTTCACATCCCAGTCTTCCTTCACACCCCAGTCTTCCTTCACACCCCAGCCTTCTATCACACCCCAGTCTTCCTTCACACCCCAGCCTTCTATCACACCCCAGTCTTCCATCACACCCCAGTCTTCCTTCACACCCCAGCTTTCCTTCACACCCTAGTCTTCCTTCACACCCCAGCCTTCCTTCACACCCCAGCCTTCCTTCACACCCCAGTCTTCCTTCACACCCCAGCCTTCCTTCACACCCGTCTTCCTTCACATCCCAGCCTTCAATCACACCCCAGTCTTCCTTCACACCCCAGTCTTCCTTCACACCCCAGCCTTCCTTCACACACCAGTCTTCCTTCACACACCAGCTTTCCTTCACACGCCAGTCTTCCTTCACACACCAGTCTTCCTTCACACCCCAGCCTTCACACCCCAGCTTTCCTCCACACCCCAGCCTTCCTTCACACCCCAGCCTTCATACCCCAGCCTTCCTTCACACCCCAGTCTTCCTTCACACCACAATCTTCCTTCACACCCCAGTCTTCCTTCACACCCCAGCCTTCCTTCACACCCCAGCCTTCCTTCACACCCCAGTCTTCCTTCACACCCCAGTCTTCCTTCACCCCAGTCTTCCTTCACACCCCAGCCAGCCTTCACACCCCAGTCTTCCTTCACACCCCAGTCTTCCTTCACACCCCAGTCTTCCTTCACACCCCAGTCTTCCTTCACACCCCAGCTTTCCTTCACACTCCAGTGTTCCTTCACACCCCAGTGTTCCTTCACACCCCAGTGTTCCATCGCACCCCAGTCTTCCTTCACACCCCAGTCTTCCTTCACACCCCAGCTTTCCTTCACACTCCAGTGTTCCATCACACCCCAGTCTTCCTTCACACCCCAGTGTTCCTTCACACTCCAGTCTTCCTTCACACCCCAGCCTTCCTTCACACCCCAGTCTTCCTCACACCCCAGTCTTCCTCACACCCCAGTCTTCCTTCACACCCCAGTCTTCCTTCACACCTCACTCTTCCTTCATACCCCAGTCTTCCTCACACCCCAGCCTTCCTTCACACCCCAGTCTTCCTTCACACCCCAGTCTTCCTTCAAACCCCGGTCTTCCTCACACCCCAGCCTTCCTTCACACCCCAGTCTTCCTTCACACCCCAGTCTTCCTTCACACTCCAGTCTTCCTTCACACCCCAGCCTTCCTTCACACCCTAGTCTTCCTCACACCCCAGTCTTCCTCACACCCCAGTCTTCCTTCACACCTCAGTCTTCCTTCACACCTCACTCTTCTTTCACACCCCAGTCTTCCTCACACCCCAGCCTTCCTTCACACCCCAGTCTTCCTTCACACCCCAGTCTTCCTTCACACCCCAGTCTTCCTCACACCCCAGTCTTCCTCACACCCCAGTGTTCCTTCACACCCCAGCTTTCCTTCACACCCCAGTGTTCCTTCACACCCCAGTCTTCCTCACACCCCAGTCTTCCTCACACCCCAGTGTTCCTTCACACCCCAGCTTTCCTTCACACCCCAGTGTTCCATCACACCCCAGTCTTCCTTCACACCCCAGTCTTCCTTCACACCCCAGCTTTCCTTCACACCCCAGTCTTCCTTCACACCCCAGTCTTCCTCACACCCCAGCCTTCCTTCACACCCGTCTTCCTCACACCCCAGCATTCCTTGACACCCCAGTCTTCCTTCACACCCCAGTGTTCCTTGACACCCCAGTCTTCCTTCACACCCCAGCTTTCCTTCACACCCCAGTGTTCCTTCACACCCCAGTCTTCCTCACACCCCAGCCTTCCTTCACACACCAGTCTTCCTCACACCCCAGCATTCCTTCCCACCCCAGTCTTCCTTCACACCCCAGTGTTCCTTGACACCCCAGTCTTCCTTCACACCCCAGCTTTCCTTAACACCCCAGTCTTCCTCACACCCCAGCATTCCTTCACACCCCAGTCTTCCTTCACACCCCAGTGTTCCTTGACACCCCAGTCTTCCTTCACACCCCAGCCTTCCTTCACACCCCAGTCTTCCTTCACACACCAGCTTTCCTTCACACCCCAGCCTTCCTTTAAACACCAGTCTTCACACCCCAGCCTTCCTTCACACCCCAGCCTTCACACCCCAGCTTTCCTCCACACCCCAGCCTTCCTTCACACCCCAGCCTTCATAACCCAGGCTTCCTTGAAACCCCAGTCTTCCTTCACACCCCAGTCTTCCTTCGCACCCCAGTCTTCCTTCACACCCCAGCCATCCTTCACACCCCAGCCTTCCTTCACACCGCAGTCTTCCTTCACACCCCAGCCTTCCTTCACACCCCAGTCTTCCTTCACACCCCAGCCTTCCTTCATACCCCAGTCTTCCTTCACACCCCAGTCTTCCTTCACACCCCAGCCTTCCTTCACACCCCAGTCTTCCTTCACACACAAGCTTTCCTTCACACTCCAGCCTTCCTTTAAACACCAGTCTTAACACCCCAGCCTTCCTTCACACCCCAGCCTTTACACCCCAGCCTTCACACCCCAGCTTTCCTCCACACCCCAGCCTTCCTTCACAACCCAGTCTTCCTTCACACCCCAGTCTTCCTTCACACCCTAGCCATCCTTCACACCCCAGCCTTCCTTCACACCCCAGTCTTCCTTCACACCCCAGTCTTTCTTCACACCCCAGCCATCCTTCACACCCCAGCCAGCTTTCACACCCCAGTCTTCCTTCACACCCCAGTCTTCCTTCACACCCCAGCCTTCCTTCATACCCCAGTCTTCCTTCACACACCAGCCTTCCTTCACACCCGAGTCTTCCTTCACACCCCAGTCTTCCTTCACACCCCAGCCTTCCTTCATACCCCAGTCTTCCTTCACACCCCAGTCTTCCTTCACACCCCAGCCTTCCTTCACACCCCAGTCTTCCTTCACACTCCAGCCTTCCTTCATACCCCAGTCTTCCTTCACACCCCAGTCTTCCTTCACACCCCAGTCTTCCTTCACACCCCAGCCTTCTTTCGCACCCCAGCCTTCCTTCACACCCCAGCCTTCTTTCACACCCCAGTCTTCCGTCACACCCCAGTTTTCCTTCACACCCCAGCCTTCCTTCACACCTCAGCCTTCTTTCGCACCCCAGCCTTCCTTCACACCCTAGTCTTCCTTCACACCCCAGTCTTCCTTCACACCCCAGCCTTCTTTCACACCCCAGTCTTCCTTCACACCCCAGTCTTCCTTCACACCCCAGCCTACCTTCACACCCCAATCTTCCTTCACACCCCAGCCTTCCTTCACACCCCATTCTTCCTTTACACCCCAGTCTTTCTTCACACCCCAGCCTTCCTTCACACCCCAGTCTTCCTTCACACCCCAGCCTTCCTTCACACCCCAGTCTTCCTTCACACCCCAGCTTTCCTTCACACCCCAGCCTTCCTTCTCACCCCAGCCTTCCTTCGCACCCCAGCCTTCCTTCACACCCCAGCCTTCTTTCACACCCCAGTCTTCCGTCACACCCCAGCCTTCCTTCACACCCCAGTTTTCCTTCACACCCCAGCCTTCCTTCACACCCTAGTCTTCCTTCACACCCCAGCCTTCCTTCACACCCCAGCCTTCCTTCACACCCCAGTCTTCCTTCACACCCCAGCCTTCCTTCACACCCGTCTTTCCTTTACATCCCAGCCTTCCTTCACACCCCAGTCTTCCTTCACACCCCAGCCTTGCTTCACACACCAGTCTTCCTTCACACCCCAGCTTTCCTTCACGCCCCAGTCTTCCTTCGCACCCCAGTCTTCCTTCACACCCCAGTCTTCCTTCACACCCCAGTCTTCCTTCGCACCCCAGTCTTCCTTCACACCAGTCTTCCTTCACACCCCAGCCTTCCTTCACACCCCAGTCTTCCTTCACACCCCAGCCTTCTTTCACACCCCAGTCTTCCTTCACACCCCAGCTTTCCTTCACACCCCAGCCTGCCTTCACACCCCAGTCTTCCTTCACACCAGTCTTCCTTCACACCCCAGCCTTCCTTCACACCCCAGTCTTCCTTCACACCCCAGCCTTCCTTCATACCCCAGTCTTCCTTCACACCCCAGTCTTCCTCACACCCCAGTCTTCCTTCACACCCCAGCTTTCCTTCACACCCCAGTGTTCCTTCACACCCCAGTGTTCCTTCACACCCCAGTGTTCCATCACACCCCAGTCTTCCTTAACACCCCAGTCTTCCTTCATACCCCAGTCTTCCTTCACACCCCAGTCTTCCTTCACACCCCAGCTTTCCTTCACACCCCAGTGTTCCTTCACACCCCAGTGTTCCTTCACACCCCAGTGTTCCATCACACCCCAGTCTTCCTTAACACCCCACCTTCCTTCACACCCCAGTCTTCCTCACACCCCAGTTTCCTTCCTTCACACCCCAGCCTTTCTCACACCTCAGGATTCCTTCACTCCCCAGCATCTCCCCCACACACGCACTCATCTTCCCACAGTGCCAGAGGGTAAGTACTTGCCACACTCTTCCCTGACCTCTGGTGGTCCCCGGCACTCACCCTGGTTAACCCCCGTAACAACCACTGTGTTGTCAGCACTTGTCAACACACACACACACACACACACACACACACACACACACACACACACACGCACACACACTGGTCACTCAGCGTAAGGAGGGGTGGGGGCTCGCTCCTCCGTCTACAAATAACAAGAAACTAGGCTCCAAATGGGGTTAAGGAAGATATTTGTATGTACTGGACGGAAATGCTCAGCAAAACAAGCGGCTTTCTATATAGTAGTATGTTACTGATGTCAACTATGGTCTGTATACCTTGTACATGTACTTGTAGAAATAAAAGATATTATTATTATTATTATTATTATTATTATTATTATTATTATTATTATTATTATTATTATTGTTGTTGTTGTTGTTGTTGTTGTTGTTGTTGTTGTTGTTGTTGTTGTTGTATCTGTTACATGCAAATTTGCTAAATATATCTGGTATCTTATTTTTATTAATAAAATATCTGGATATTTTATGTAGGTTATTATACTACATATTGCTCTTTAAACGGACAATTAAGCACACAGTGTTGTTCAGTGTAGTGACCATACGACTGCCCACGTTCTTTGTAGTTACATCATCGTGTGTGTGTTCACCTAATTGTGGTTGCAGGGGTCGAGACTCAGCTCCTGGCCCTGCTTCTTCACTGATCGCTACTAGGTCCTCGCTCTCTCTCTGCTTCCTGAGCTTTGTCATACCTCTTCTTAAAACAATGTATGGTTCCTGCCTCCACTACTTCACTTGCTAGGCTATTCCACTTCCTGACGACTCTGTGACTGAAGAAATACTTCCTAACGTCCCTGTGACTCGTCTGAGTCTTCAGCTTCCAGTTGTGACCCCTTGTTTCTGTGTGCCCTCTCTGGAACATCCTGTCTCTGTCCACCTTGTCTATTCCCCTGACACTTCTGTCCTCCAGTGTCGTCAGTCCGATTTCCCTCAACCTTTCCTCGTACGACATTCTCCTGAGCTCTGGGACTAGCCTTGTTGCAAACCTTTGTACTTTCTCTAACTTCTTGACGTGCTTGACCAGGTGTGGGTTCCAGACTGGTGCTGCATACTCCGGTATGGGCCTAACATACACAGTGTACAGTGTCTTGAACGATTCCTTATTAAGGTATCGGAACGCTATTCTCAGGTTTGCCAGGCGCCCGTATGCTGCAGCGGTTATTTGGTTGATGTGTGCCTCCGGTGATGTGCTCGGTGTTATGGTCACCCCAAGGTCTTTCTCCCTGAGTGAGGTCTGTAGTCTTTGTCCACCTAGCCTATATTCTGTCTGCGGTCTTCTTTTCCCCTCCCCAATCTTCATGACTTTGCATTTGGCAGGGTTGAATTCGAGAAGCCAGTTTCTGGACCACATGTCCAGCCTGTCCAGGTCTCTTTGCAGTCCTGCCTCATCCTCATCCGATTTAATTCATCTCATCAGCTTCACATCATCTGCGAATAGGGACACTTCAGAGTCTATTCCTTCCATCATGTCGTTCGCATTTATCAAAAATAGCACTGGTCCTAGAACTGACCCCTGTGGGACCCTGCTCGTCACAGGCGCCCACTGTGATACCTCTTCACGTACCATGACTCGTTGTTGCCTCCCTGTCAGGTATTCCCTGATCCATTGCAGTGCCCTCCCTGTTATATGCGCCTGATCCTCCAGCTTCTGCACTAATCTCTTGTGGGGAACTGTGTCAAATGCCTTCCTGCAGTCTAGGAAAATGCAGTCAAACCACCCCTCTCTCTCTTGTCTTACTTCTGTTACCTTGTCATAAAACTCCAGGAGGTTTGTGACACAGGATTTGCCTTCCATGAACCCATGCTGGCTTTCATTTATAATCTTGTTCCGTTCCAGGTGTTCCACCACTCTCCTCCTGATAATCTTCTCCATGACTTTGCACACAATACATGTCAGAGACACAGGTCTGTAGTTTAGTGCCTCATTTCTGTTTCCTTTCTTAAATATGGGGACTACATTACCTGTCTTCCATTTCTCAGGTAGTTGCCCAGTTTCAAGGGATGTGGTGAAGATTGTGGTTAGGGGCACGCACAGCATCTCTGCTCCTTTGTGTGTGTGTGTGTGTGTGTGTGTGTGTGTGTGTGTGTGCAATTTCCTACACCACCAGTACTACCACTTCTTCTATTACTACTACCACTACTATTTCTATTATTACTACTACTGCTGCTACTACTACTGCTACTACTACTACTACTACTTACTGCTGCTATTACTACTATTAATATTAATACTACTGTTATTACTACTACTGCTATTATTACTACTACTATTACTACTACTACTATTACTACTACTACTATTACTACTACTACTATGCGTCTACAACTTCCTGACCTTCTGGCCTTCTCTCATCTTCTCGCCTCAGTTGTAACTTGACAATGGTCCAGATCTGACCCAAACCTCGTCATGTATTTCATCTTCTAAGTGAGAGTTATCCGTGGATAAGCTCACATGAGTATAACTCAGATCAGCTCACTGTTGATACCTGGAGGTTACCTGTAGTCTCTTCCGGGGGTCAGCGCCCCCGAGACCCGGCCCCAGACCTGGTCTCCTGCTTGCTGGCCTGATCGATCAAGCTGCTAGTGCCCGCTTCCCGCAGTTCAACATATGCACCACAGCCCAGCTGATCATGACTGTCTTGATGAATCTGTCGAGTTTTCTCTTGTAGACAACCAGGAGTTGGAAATACTTCTTATGCATGAAGGAAGAGTGCTGAAGAGTCGTGGTCCCTTAACACTTATTGAGTTCTCTGTCAGGGTATTCATCGCTCCTCTGCTTCTCACTTACGGTATCCTACACTGTCTGACAAGCCTTTTGTCTTCGTAAGTAGTAATTTCGGTGTGAAAGTTTTGTACCAGTCCCACCAGTATCACCCAGGTGTAGATTATGATGTATATTTCTCGCCTGTGTTCTAGGAAGTACAGTTCTAGGTACTAGAACTAGGTACTTTGGTTTGGCATCTATTGTTTTGAAAGTTCTAGTTATCGAACATATCATTTTCTTTGTATATGAGAAGTATTTTGTATTTCTTTTAATTTCACTTATTATTTCTATTTCTCTCTGTCTCTTCTGGACTCTGTACAATGTGTTCAGTTTGTTACTTTTCATTGTTCAATGATTCTATTGCCTATGAGGAGCTCTGTTATTAGTCTTCTTCTCTAATAGAGGGCGCGCCTCTCCCTTTCCAACCTACACCTTCACCTTCATTATGGTGTATCTGAACATTCTTCTAACACCAGTGAGATTATTCTCTCAGTATATTGGTTTACGTCATCAATCATCACATTGTGTTCTCAATATATTTCAATAAACTCATGATTTATCAGATCTCAGTTGATGTCCTTGTTGTTAATGTTAAATTTGTTGAACATTCCCTCATTGTTGAGTGTGTTGTGCTCATTGTGATCAGTGAGTATGTATGTCTGACTGTCTGGTTGTGGTCTAAGTTTACAGTCTTCGACACTATAATGTTCCCAAGTAAGTCTTCTTTATTAATGAATATAAAGTGCAAGGTGTTTCCTAGTTTGGTTCTGCTATTTGTTGACATAAGGCGAATTTGTAATAGTGTTAGTAGTTCAGATGTGTGAGACTGTTCATCCAAACTAGCTCCTGGGATTCTCTCTGCTATTAGTCTTTGCTATATTCTTCCATTTTAGATGTCTTAAACTGAAGTCTCCTAGCAACAACATATCTGGGGCTTTGTTTCATAAGTCATCAAGACAGTGCTAGGTTTGCAGTAGTTGGTCTTTGAATTGTTGGTAAGTTACACCTGTTGGATTATGTACATGTACAATAACTAGATTTTCATTTTTAATATTAACAACCAGAATTTCGACCATATCATTCATGGTATTAAGTAACTCGGGGGATATTAGCGACCATTGTTGTCTGTTTATCCTGTCGCATCTGAGTAAACTACTCCCAGGGATCCATATTTCATTGTCACAGTAGCATTTTACGTGGGTTTCTGTAAGATTGTAAATATTACATTCGACTCAGCGATGAGACCGCTGATAAGTGGTATTTTGTTGTTGTCACTTGGTTTAAAAACCCTGAATGCTGGGAGGTGTAAGGGGCACGTCAGTTCCCCCGTCTTTTAATATCATGTTTATTTTCCCCTTATAATCTACCTTGTCCATAATTACTATCACATTTTCTTTGTCTGCTTTCGTAGATGAAGCCCAGGACCTTTCTTTTGTATTTGTGGTCACAGTGGTGCCTATGCTAACCTTCATATGGTGTAGAAATATACCTAGTTGGACGAATCTGATTGTGGCTAGCTGGTCTAGTGGCTAACGCGACGGTCTGGAGTTTTGAGACTCTCTGATCGCGGGTTCTATCCCCGCCCGTGGTATGGTTAGATTATAGGGAAAAATAAACATGATATTATGAGACAGGGAAACTCATGCGCCTCTTAAGTTAGATTTAATATCTGTGACTTTACTTCCAGTCAAGGGTAGTTCCTAAGTGGTGGTATATTCTTGCCATTCTTTCCCGTTTCCTGGCACTAAACAATCATTGTTATAATTACTATGTGCAGTTACGTGTTTGTGTTGCCTTATACGCCTCGATCTCTTCATATGAAATGGAGTAATGGTTGTACAGATTGTTCTGTTCCATAAAATTTATAATTTTGCATCTCGTGACCCTTTAAAAGACTTTTATGTTGTATGATGTCAGGGCTGCTGGTCTGCAATTTTTGGCAATTGCTCTACTGCATCCTGTATGTCAAAGAGCTGTCTGCAAACTTGTGTCTCTGGTATTTCACCTAGAACGAAGCTTCTTCTCTAGAAGATACTAAGTGCTCGTACTAGTGGTACTTACCATTACTTTAAAAAATAAACAATTCTATGAATCCATGCTAGGTGCAGAATAATTGGACATGCTTTCTATTTCATTATTGAATTATATAGGATTATTGCTTAGGCTGGAATACTGCTGTACATTGACATCCCCCATTCAACGAAGGTGAAATTGCAGATCTAGAGAATGTACAGAGAACCTTTACTGCACATTTAAGTTCCATCAAACACTTCAACTACTGGGAACGCCTGGAAGCACTTGACTTGTACTCACTGGAGCGCTGGCGAGATAGATACATCATAATCTACACCTGGAAGATCCTGGAGAGACTGGTCCTTACTCTGCACTCAGAAATCACTCCTTACGAAAGCAAAAGACTTGGCAGGTGATGCAACATCCCACAGTGAAAAGTAGGGGCGCCACTAATACACTAAGAGAAAACACAATAAGTGCCCGGGGCACATGACTGTTCAACAACCTCCCACTAGCCATATGGGAAATTACCAATAGACCCCTGGTTGTCTTCAAGAGGGAGCTGGACAGATAAATTAAGTCAGCACCCGATTATCCAAGCTGTGATTCATGCGTTGGACTACGTGCGGGCAGCAGTAACAGCCCCATTGCTCAGGCCCTGATGCACCAGGAGGCCTGGTCATGGACCGGGCCGCGGGGGCGTTGATCCCCGGAATATCATCCAGGTGGATGCCAGTTAAGTGATCTGTGTGACCTTCAGTAGTAATACAAAATATTCTTCATTCCCCGCCCTGCTGTCGTTCAGTGGACTGCTCAACGCTAATTCATATTAATCTTTGAGGATTTCGCTCATTTTTTCCCCATTATTGGTGTATGAACCTCCTGTGATCAATGGTACTATTGCTGCAGGTACTTCTGAGCTCGGATTCTCTGCATGTGAAGAAATAAATGGAGTTTCTTGCAATATCCTGGAGGGCTTTTTTTGTTTCCTGTGTACATCTTCTGTCTGGTACGACAGCTCAAGTTTTCCTCCTGTCTCGGTGTTCTCTCGGCTAAGATTATCACCATCTTTCGTTGTCACATTTTCAAGCAGATCGGTAACTCCCTTTTCTTATTTCGTACATTATTTTACGTTCTCTTTCTCTCTCTCTCTCTATATATATATATATCTAATCTTTTAGATTTAATTCAGACCATATCTACAAGACATATCTACAAGAGATGAGACATATTTAAAAGAAATGGGACATATCTACAAGAAATGGGACATATCTACAAGAGATGGGACATATTTAAAAGAAATGGGACATATCTACAAGAAATGGGACATATCTACAAGAGATGGGACATATTTACAAGAGATGGGACATATCTACAAGAGATGGGACATGTTTAAAAGAAATGGGACATATCTACAAGAAATGGGACATATCTACAAGAGATGAGACATATTTAAAAGAAATGGGACATATCTACAAGAAATGGGACATATCTACAAGAGATGGGACATATTTACAAGAGATGGGACATGTTTACAAGAGATGGGACATATCTACAAGAGATGGGACGTATCTACAAGAAATGGGACATATCTACAAGAAATGGGACATATCTACAAGAAATGGGACATGTTTACAAGAAATGGGACATATCTACAAGAAATGGGACATATCTACAAGAAATGGGACATATCTACAAGAGATGGGGCATATCTACAAGAAATGGGACATATCTACAAGAAATGGGACATATCTACAATAAATGGGACATATCTACAAGAAATGGGACATATCTACAAGAGATGAGACATATTTACAAGAGATGGGACATATCTACAAGAGATGAGACATATTTACAAGAGATGGGGCATATCTACAAGAGATGGGACATATCTACAAGAAATGGGACATATCTACAAGAGATGGGACATATCTACAAGAGATGGGACATATTTACAAGAGATGGGACATATTTACAAGAGATGGGACATATCTACAAGAGATGGGACATATCTACAAGAAATGGGACATATCTACAAGAAATGGGACATATCTAAAAGAGATGGAATATATCTACAAGAAATGGGACATATATACAAGAAATGGGACATATCTACAAGAAATGGGACATATAGACAAGAAATGAGACATATCTACAAGAAATGGGACATATCTAAAAGAGATGGGATATATCTACAAGAAATGGGACATATCTACAAGAAATGGGACATATCTACAAGAAATGGGACATATCTAAAAGAGATGGGATATATCTACAAGAAATGGGACATATATACAAGAAATGGGACATATCTACAAGAAATTGGACATATCTACAAGAAATGGGACATATCTAAAAAAGATGGGATATATCTACAAGAAATGGGACATATCTACAAGAAATGGGACATATCTACAAGAAATGGGACATATCTACAAGAAATGGGACATATCTACAAGAGATGGGACATATTTACAAGAGATGGGACATATCTACAAGAAATGGGACATATCTACAAGAAATGGGACATATCTACAAGAGATGGGACATATTTACAAGAGATGGGACATATCTACAAGAAATGGGACATATCTACAAGAGATGGGACATATTTACAAGAGATGGGACATATCTACAAGAAATGGGACATATCTACAAGAGATGGGACGTATCTACAAGAAATGGGACATATCTACAAGAGATGGGACATATTTACAAGAGATGGGACATATCTACAAGAAATGGGACATATCTACAAGAGATGGGACATATTTACAAGAGATGGGACGTATCTACAAGAAATGGGACATATCTACAAGAGATGGGACATATTTACAAGAGATGGGACATATCTACAAGAGATGGGACATATCTACAAGAGATGGGACATATTTACAAGAGATGGGACATATCTACAAGAGATAAGACATATCTACAAGAGATGGGACATATCTACAAGAGATGGGACATATTTACAAGAGATGGGACATATTTACAAGAGATGGGAGACATATCTACAAGAAATGGAACATATCTACAAGAAATGGGGCATATCTACAAGAAATGGGATATATCTACAAGAGATGGGACATATTTACAAGAAATGGGACATATCTACAAGAAATGGAACATATCTACAAGAAATGGGACATATCTACAAGAAATGGGACATATCTACAAGAAATGGGACATATCTACAAGAAATGGGACATATCTACAAGAAATGGGACATATCTACAAGAAATGGGACATATCTACAAGAAATGGGACATATCTACAATGACCCGTCAAAGAAAATCGATTTTTAAGCGACTCATCAATTATTTTGAAAATGTTTGGGAAAGAACAGGAGCTGGAGCCTGACTCCATGATGACTTTTTACCTGTTGAAAGTCCTTAAGAACTTTATATACAGCATGTACTTACCTATTTATGATTGCAGGAGTCGAATCACAGCTACTGTCAGGTTTATAGGATATACAGTTCTAGCAGGGAGCTCACGTCTGATCAATATTACCATAAGTTAGAAAATATGGTTCACATGTGTAAATAGACTAGTAAGGGAAGTTAGTTTATTGTGCACCTGCGTTAATTGATGGATGTGTGAACGCTATGTTCATCTCATGGTTGTTTGGTAGCGGGGATGCTGGTAGGGTATCTCTCTTCTCTCTCTCTCTCTCTCTCTCTCTCTCTCTCTCTCTCTCTCTCTCTCTCTCTCTCTCTCTCTCTCTCTAGGGCAGGAAGAGTTGTGGTCACCCCAGCTCAGGTTATCTCCATAAATCCTTTCTTCACCTAACTGACCAGCACCACCAGCGACATCTGCCCACGCCCACACTCACTCCCACGCCTATACTCCCTCCCACGCCCACACTCACTCCCACGCCTATACTCCCTCCCACGCCCACACTCACTCCCACGCCTATACTCCCTCCCACGCCGACACTCACTCCCACGCCCATACTCCCTCCCACGCCCACACTCACTCCCACGCCTATACTCCCTCCCACGCCCACACTCACTCCCACGCCTATACTCCCTCCCACGCCCACACTCACTCCCACGCCTATACTCCCTCCCACGCCCACACTCACTCCCACGCCTATACTCCCTCCCACGCCCACACTCACTCCCACGCCTATACTCCCTCCCACGCCCACACTCACTCCCACGCCTATACTCCCTCCCACGCCCACACTCACTCCCACGCCTATACTCCCTCCCACGCCCACACTCACTCCCACGCCTATACTCCCTCCCACGCCGACACTCACTCCCACGCCCATACTCCCTCCTACGCCCACACTCATCCAAATTCCCCCACTTACTCCCACACTCATTCAAATTCCCCCACTTACTCCCACACTCACTCTCACGCCCACACCCACGCCCTCGCCAACATCCACTTTTCCGTCTGCACTTTCACTTACCTTCTAGTTCCCACTGGTAACCTTGAAGACAACACTGTCTACATACACTCGATCAGTATATATTTTAGATTACACTGAAGTGGTTAGTTTATTGTGCACCCCATATCCATCTTGTGGAAGCTAGCGCAAGGGCATATGGATACACAAAAGGCCCAGGAACTAGGCCTCAAGAGGGTTAACAGGAGAACATCTAAATTTATATCTATAGTTCATTGATCTGTTGCAAGCAAATTTAGGAAATTTGCTTAATGTGTCTGATATCTTATTTCCATTAATAAGATATCGAAATATGTCATATAAATTATTATACTGTCTGTCTCTATATTCCTCAATAAGTGAACAATTAAGCACATAGCATTCATGATAGTGACCATAGGACAGGACACATACAATGCATTTAGCGTGATCATCATCTGTGTGTCTGCCAAACTGCCGGAAGTACTTGTAATACAATGCATTTAGCGTGATCATCATCTGTGTGTCTGCCAAACTGCCGGAAGTACTTGTAACTAAGCATAAGCCTGGCCACTACAACATCAGTCAGTACTTGTAACCAAGCCTAAACCTGGCTACTGCATCATCAGTCAGTACTTGTAACCAAGCCTAAGCTTAGCTACTACAACATAAGTCAGTATTTGTAACGAACCTACTGGAGTTTTATGACAAGGTAACAGAAGTAAGACAAAAGAGAGAGAGGGGTGGGTAGATTGCATTTTCTTGGACTGTAAGAAGGACTTCAACACAGTTCCTAACAAGAGATTAGTGCAAAAGCTGGAGGACCAGGCACGCATAACAGGAAGGGCACTGCAATGGATCAGGGAATACCTGACAGAGGCAACGACGGGTCATGGTATGTGACGAGGTGTCAGAGTGGGCGCCTGTGACGAGCGGGCTTCCACTTGGTGTCAGCCCCAGGACCAGTGCTGTTTTTGGTATATGTGAATGACATGACGGAAGGGATAGAGTCAGAAGTGTCCCTGTTTGCAGACGATGTAAAGTTAACGAAGAGGATTAAATCGGATGAGGATCAGGCAGGACTACAAGAGACCTGGATAAGCTACAAGCCTGGTCCAGTAACTGGCTCCTTGAATTTAACTCCGCCAAATGCATAATCATGAAGATCGGGGAATGGCAAAGAAGACTGCAGACAGAATACAGGCTAGGTGGCCAAAGACTGTAAACCTCACTCAAGGAAAAAGATCTTGGGGTAAGTATAATACCTACCACATCTCCTGAGACACACATCAACCAGATAAGTGCTGCAGCACATGGGCGCCTGACAAACCTAAGAATAGCGTTCCGATACCTCAGTAAGGAATCGTTCAAGACTGTAAACGGTGTCCGTCAGGCCCATACTGGAGTATGCACCACCAGTTTGCAACCCACACCTGGTCAACACGTCAAGAATTTAGAGGAAGTGCAAAGGTTTGCAACAAGACTAGTCCCAGAGCTAAGGGGATTGTCCTACGAAGAAAGGTTAACGGAAATCGGCCTGACGACACTGGAGGACAGGAGGGTTAGGGGAGACATAATAACGGCATACAAAATACTTCGAGGAATTGACAAGGTGGACAGAGAAAGGATGTTCCAGAGATGGGACACAAAAGCAAGTGGCCACAATTGGAAGTTGAAGACTCAGATGAGTCAAAGAGATGTTAGGAAGTATTTCTTCAGTCACAGAGTTGTCAGGAAGTGGAGCAGTCTGGCAAGTGATGTAGCGATCAGTGAAGAGGCGGGGCCAGGAGTTATGTATCGACCCCTGCAACCACAAACAGGTGAGTACAAACATTCTTACAAGGATACTGACGATACACAAATAACTCACACATAAGAGAATGACACGACCACGTCTGGGTCTGACTTGCATCACTAACTAGTCACAAGGAAATGTGGTCCCAAGATGGTCCCAAAGTAATCCAAAGTGGTCTCAAAGTGGTCCCAAGTGGTCGTAAGGTAGTCCCAAAGTAGTCCTTGCCAAGTTGGCGACAAAGTCAAGCACCAAACCTGAGTTAGAAATACTTCATTTTACCTGTGATTTACCTGTGGTCTGCTTCGAGAGTTTTTTGGTGCTGATTTTTCGCTCAACCAGGTTGTTGCTGCAGGCCTGGCGCCCCGAGGACGTAGTCATCTACTCTCCTCTTTAAACCTACTACACTTGCTCCAGCAAGATTTCTGGTATTTCCTGGTAGCAGTTTCAGAACTTTAGGACCACGGATATTGATACAGTGTTCTCCTGTTGTACCCGCGGCTCCCCTATTTTTCACTCATATGTGTCACGCAGCCTGTTCACCAACAGTCAAGAATACTGAGAGAAACACACCTCCAGGTGTACTGTATATACATATATATGCAAAACAATCAGAGGGGGAGTTGAATAATAGCTCAAGGCCTATTGTGTTGAAATCAACACATCACTAAGAGCTTATAAAGTTGCAGAAATGAGTAAGAAAATCTCTGCAACTTTGCAAGCTCCTGATGATGTGTTGACTGCAATACGAAAGGCCTAGAGCTATTATTCAACTCCTCCTGTGATTGTTTTGCATTCTGTCGCTTGTTCGCGATTCTTGCATAAATATATATATACTGTGGGAGCCGAGTGGTGAGGGAGGGGGAGTGATGGAAGGAGGGGGAGAGGAGGGAGGGAGGGAGGGAGGGAGGGAGGGAGGGAGGGAGGGAGGGAGGGAGGGAAGGAGGGAGGGAGGGAGGGAGGGAGGGAAGGAGGGAGGGAGAGGAAGGGAGTGAAGCCGCGGTCGAGAGAAGAGGGCACCAGAGGAGCAGGTCACTTAATTATTAGGTCATGGTGGCGTTCCGGGTCACTGTAGTGACTTCACAGGTCACATTACACCCCCTTCACTCACCACCCCATCAACCCCCCTCCCCCCACCCCACCGGGCACATGTGTTACCCTCATTCCACTTCCCGTGTGTGTGTGGGGGGGGGGTCAGGTACTCTCACTCCTGACGGTTATATTAGTTGATGGTTACAGGGGTCATCGCCCCCTGAACCTCCGATATCCGGCTTCACACCAGACCTCCTGAATTAAATAACGAATATTACAGGAACAAACCAGGGTACGAGTGGGGCTTGAACTCGCGGCAATTGAGTCGCGAGTTCAAACCCAACACATAACCTGGCTTGTTTACAATCGTGTTATTACGATTTCCTGAGTCAACATTACAGGAACAAGAAAAAATTTTTAGATTATGCCGCCGAAGTGACTAGTGCATTGTGCACTCCAGAGCCATCCTGTGCAGGGTAGCGCAAGAGCACGTTACACAAGAGGCCCAGGAGCTAGGCCCCAAAAGTGTTAACTGGAGTACATCCTAAGTTACATGTACAGCTGTCTTATTAAGGAACTTTGCTTAATATGTCTGGTATCTTATTTTTATTAATAAAATATCTTGATATATTACATAGGTTATTATACTGTCTAGCTATCTACCTGGAGGGTGTTCCTTGACCAGGCCTTGCGGTGGATCAGGGCCTGATCAACCAGGCTGTTACCGCTGGCCGTACATAGTCCAACGTACGAACCACAGCCCGGCTGATCCAGCACTGACTTTAGGCATCTGTTCAGCTCCCTCTTGAAGACAACTAGGGGCATATTGCTAATTCCCCTTATGTCTGTTGGGAGGCTGTGGAACAGTCTTGGGTACCAGACACTTACTGTGTTTTCTCTCAGTGTACATTCTTTAGATCTGCGATTTCACCTCCCTTGAATGGGGCTGTTATTGTACAGCAGTATTTCAGCCTAAAGAGAACAAGCGATTTAAAGAGGATCATCATTGGCTTGACATCTCTTGTCGTGAAGGTTCTTATTATCCATCCTATCATTTTCCCTCGCAGATGTGGCATTGTTATGATCCTTGAAGGTGAGATCCTCAGACATTAACACTCCCAAATCCTTCACATTAGTTTTTCGTTTTATTGTGTGGTTAGAGTTTGTAGAATACTTCTAGATATTTCCTCCAGTTTTCCATAACGGATCAGCTGAAATTTGTCCTCATTCATCATCATATTGCTTTCCGTTACCCACTGGAAAACTGTCTTCAATGGATGACAGTCTCATACAATTCTAATATCGTCTGCAAAAGAAGATACGGTGCTATGGTTTACATCTCTGTGTCTGATATGAGGATGAGGAACAGGATGGGGGCGAGTACTGTGCCTTGTGGAACAGAGCTTTGCACCGGAGCAGCTTCCGACTTAACTCTGTTTACCATTACTCTTCGTGTTCGACTGGTTAGAAAGTTGAAGATCCAGCTGTCACTTTGCCAGTTACTCCTTTATCACGAATTTTGTGCTCTATTACACTACAATCGCACTTGTCACGGGCTTTTGCAAAATCTGTGTTTGTGCGTTCTATTTATCCTTCAGTGCATACAACACCATGTAATAGTGGTCCAGTAGTTGTGAAAGGCAGGAGCGACCTGGTCAAAACCCATGCTGTCCTGGGTTCTGTAACTGTTGGGAATCCAAGTTATTTGCGATCATGCTTCTTCGAATTCTTTCCAAGATTTTTATGATGTGGGACGTTAGAGCTGTTAGTTCATAATTCTGCCACCTTTGTGGCAGCAAAGCAATAGCGACTATGAGATTACATCGTGTCCATGTTCCCTCTCCATAGCATATTTAACACACGAAAGAGGTTTCTTGCAGATCTTAATGAACATAGAGTTCCACGAGTCTGGGTCTGGGGCTGAGTGCATGGGTATATTGTCAATGGCTTTTGAAGATCCATTGGATTTAGGATTATGTCAGAAATTTAGTATACATTGACAGAGTTTTGAGGCTCGTTCATGAAAAAATAATTTAGACTGTCGATCTCTAAACTGATTAATGGCTCTCGCTAAACACAAAGTCGAACTGACACTTTAGAATCTCGATTATTTCTTTGTTGTCATCTATGTTAGCTCCACCTTGTCTAAGCAAGGACCAAATACTAGATGTTGTTTTTGCCTTGCTTGTGGCATATGAAAAGAAATTTTTCGAATTTCTTTGTTTATCTCTATATTCCTCAATAAGTGGACTTAATAATTAAGCACATAGTGTTCAAGATAGTGACCATAGAGCTGACCACATACTTAGCATTTGACTGCCAGACTACCTAGCCTAAGTCTGGCTACTGCAACATCAGTCAGTACTTGTAACCAAGCCTACGCCTGTCTGCTACAACATCAATCAGTTCTTGTAACCAAGCCTAAGCCTGGCTCCTACATCAGTCAATCTGTTCACATTGCAAGTTGCTCCATGAACGTGCTTATCAACATTCATGTTATCATGGTGGGTGATAGATCTACTCATGTTTCTAACTGAATTTCCGTAACATTCACTTTCGTTATTTACTTAAATAAGAAGTGTTAAAAAGTTTGTAGACAATGCCTGCCATCTACATATTCTTGCAAGAGAAAGATAAGACCAACAATCCTGCCAGAGTGATAAACGTTGAAGATTTCGTTTCACTCTCATATAAGAGGAATTAGAGTGCCTGCACTCTGAAGGAGCGGTCTACCTGGAGTCTACTTGGAGGGAATTCCGGGGATCAACGTCCCCGCGGCCCGGTCCACGACCAGGCCTCCCGGTGGATCAGGGCCTGATCAACGAGGCTGTTACTGCTGGCCGCACGTAATCCAACGTACGAACCACAGCCCGGTTGATCCGCCACCGTCTTTAGGTATCTGTCCAGCTCCCTCTTGAAGACAACCAGGCGTCTTCCCGTAATGCTCCTTATTGCTGGTGGGAGGCTGTTGAACAGTCTTGGGCCCCGGACACTTATTGTGTTTTCTCTTAGTGTACCAGAGACGCCCCTACTTTTCACTGGGGGTATGTTGCATCGCCTGCCAAGTCTTTTGCTTTCGTATGGAGTGATTGCTGTGTGCATATTAGGGACCAGTCCCTCCAGAATCTTCAAGGTGTAGATTATGATATATCTCTCTCGCCTGCGCTCCAGTGAGTACAAGTCAAGTGCTTCCAGGCGTTCTCAGTAGTTAAGGTGTTTGATGGAACTTATACGTGCAGTAAAGGTTCTCTGCACATTCTCCAGCTCTGCAATTTCACTTGCCTTGAATGGGGATGTTAATGTACAGCAGTATTCCAGCCTAGAAAGAATAAGTGATTTAAAAAGGATCATCATTGGCTTAGCATCTCTTGTCTTGAATGTTCTCATTATCCATCCTATCAGTTTCCTCGCAGATGTGATAGTGGCATTGTTGTGATCCTTGAAGGTGAGATCCTCTGACATTACCACTCCCAGGTCTCTCACATTACTTTTCCTCTCTATTGCGGTGGGAATATTTACACTTTTGAACTGTAATGTAAGTCCCTCTGGCAAGACAGTGGAGTGAGTGGTGATGAAAGAGTTTCTTCTTTTTTTACTGAACATCCTACGTCAGTGATGTGGTTCACCGGTGTTGTCCCGGTCCGGGTGTTTTCCAACTGGTGACCCAGTGATGTGGTTCACCGGTGTTGTCCCGGTCCGGGTGTTTTCCAGCTGGTGACCCAGTGATGTGGTTCACCGGTGTTGTCCCGGTCCGGGTGTTTTCCAGCTGGTGACCCAGTGATGTGGTTCACCGGTGTTGTCCCGGTCCGGGTGTTTTCCAGCTGGTGACCCAGTGATGTGGTTCACCGGTGTTGTCCCGGTCCGGGTGTTTTCCAGCTGGTGACCCAGTGATGTGGTTCACCGGTGTTGTCCCGGTCCGGGTGTTTTCCAGCTGGTGACCCAGTGATGTGGTTCACCGGTGTTGTCCCGGTCCGGGTGTTTTCCAGCTGGTGACCCAGTGATGTGGTTCACCGGTGTTGTCCCGGTCCGGGTGTTTTCCAGCTGGTGACCCAGTGATGTGGTTCACCGGTGTTGTCCCGGTCCGGGTGTTTTCCAGCTGGTGACCCAGTGATGTGGTTCACCGGTGTTGTCCCGGTCCGGGTGTTTTCCAGCTGGTGACCCAGTGATGTGGTTCACCGGTGTTGTCCCGGTCCGGGTGTTTTCCAGCTGGTGACCTGGCACACGCTACCTCGTTGAGAGACGGTCGATGTGTTAAAAACCTAACGGAAGTTTAGCGCCTGACTGGATGCTTGACGTCCACCAAGCTGATACTGGAGATAGTAATACTAACATAATAATCACCTCAGCTCTATTGAAATTTCCGGGACCCAGAGTGGAATGTTTGGTGATATCCTCATCGCCACACTGACGTCTTCCAGCTCAGGATGACACGTTTTACAACCAAGCAAATTTATTGCAACCCATCACATGTGTGGACGTGTAACACAGACACAGCTAGATTTTGTCCCCACAATGGAACTCTAATATAAGATAAGATAGAGACTCATATGTGGCGATAAAAGATCTTTTCGTTCATGAATAATAACAGTGTTGCCATCACATCTATAAGACAAATAATAATCTGTTTAACAAAAACTTTAAATACAAGATATACTGATGATTCTCTTTAAAGCAAGTGCACTCTCTAGAGTGTAATATATTTAATTTAAGGCAGATTTAATAGCAGCTCTGCAGAATGTACTTGTAACGTTTACTCTCCGTTTCTATGTATTCAATCAATACTTAAATTATTGAGAACCCTTAGTCCCTGAGACTGCATTGTCTGGACTGTATGTGATTCAGGTACGTCGTTATCAGTACAATGAATATATTATAGCCAGAGTCCCCAGCCTGAGACCCGCGGGCCGCATGTGGCCCTTCTAGGAAACAGATGCGGCCCTCACAAGAAATTATGAATTCACTTTTATGTAAGGTCTACACTGTAGTGTCAACAAAACCGTGCGGACCTCATCACACATTTGACCATCAAATGTGACCCATTTGTGCAGGGAAGGTTGAGCACTACTGTACTGGAGGGAGTCATTCAACATCGCCTGTTCGGCAGTGTTGAATACCACCAATAACAAGCAGGAAGACAACTCAATAAGTGTAGAGGGACCAATATTTATCAACACCTTCCGTTCACATTTATGGTTAATTACCAACACATGCCTAAGAGGACACTTGATGAGTTCCTCCGGGTAAAATCATGATCAGCTGACTTATGTTCGTGTGGTTGACCAATCTGTTGCTGCTACTACCAATCAGTGTATCAACCAGGATGACGGGATAACGACGCCAGTGACAGACAACCAGGATCATCAGCACCTAGACCAGACGCTGGTAGCCACTAAGTGCGGATGTTCCCACAATACAACTTTCAGGTAGTACACATCAGTCTCACAGTGCTGTTGGGTCCAGTTTTATTGAGCGCCTTTGGAAGTAGGCGTTCCGTGGCTCGAGTGGCAGCGCATACAGCTCACATACTAAGTGTCCGGGGTTCGATCCCCAGAAAGGGTGACAACATTGGGCGTGTTTCCTTACACCTACTGTCCCTGTTCATCTAGCAGTAAGTAGATACCTAGGTGTTAGTTGACTGTTGTGGGTGGCATCCTGGGGGGTGGTAGTATACCTTAGTGCTGGGCTTTGAAATTAGCTGCGGTACATTAACCATTCTTGACTGTAAAATTTATTTGTGTAAAAAAAAAAAAAATCCTCAATTTTTAAAAGGGTGGAGAGGTAAGCCAGCGGAAGGCTTTGACCAGATGACCTAAAGCTCCAGTGGGGAGTCATTATATGACTAAGACCCGCGTCAGGAAACACTTGTCCTATTTCCTGACCAGTTTTACCTAACCTAACCTAGCCTTTGAATTATTATTATCATTATTATTATTATTATTATTATTATTATTATTATTATTATTATTATTATTATTATTATTATTATCATTATTATTATTATTATTATTACGTAAACATGGAGACAACATGGTGATAAGTGTCCTGAACAATGTATATTTAACTGTCACTTACTGAGGATGACGGAGATAGAGACTACACGAACTGTGATATGTCAAGGTATCTCAGTAATTAATATAAGATACCAGAAGAGAGTCCGAGCAAATATTCTCAGTCTGCTTGTAAGAGACGAATTATATTAGTATATTTGACTATATTGTAAGTGCATCCAGGTGCAGTATGTTTAACTATGTTTAACCTGGTCCTGTCTGTCCATGGGTACTTCCCCTGGGGGGATGTGTTGGGTCCAATCTTGTTCACAGTTTACATAGACGAAATAAAAACTACGAAATGGGGAGCACCTTAATTGGGATCTGTTACGAAATGAAAAGAAAATTGTGGCCTTTACTGCAGGACACCAGTGAGTGTCGGGATAATACTGAGAGGTTAATGTTATGAGAGACGTTATATACAGTGAGAGGTGTTTATCTCTCAGTACATGTATACTGAGAGCTTAATTTAATCCCTGTTTGAGGGACTGAAGTATCTTTGACGAGGGTAAACATGCAGCCTGATAGGTTTTAAGCTTAGCTAACCGACCATTGTTGTTGTTATCAATGAATAACCAATAATTATGTGCTTATGAAGATGTTATCTTAGAAGGCTCAGCTATGTAGTTGTTTTTTTAATGGGGTGGAACCCTAGCTGGGGTGGAACCCCTAGCTGGGGTGGAACCCCTAGTTGGGGTGGAACCCCTAGTTGGGGTGGAACCCCTAGCTGGGGTAGAACCCTAGCTTGGGTAGAACCCTAGCTGGGGTAGAACCCTAGCTGGAGTAGGCTAGTGGATGTCTGACCACTTTATGGGTCATCATCTGGTGACCAGCTCATGGAAACACTTGTTCTCTTTCCCGAGAAAGAAAACACCATCAGCACCATGTTGTGAAGGCAGCTGCCACAGGTCACAGGTCAGTCTGGACAAGTGTGACCTACTTACCTCGTGGGAAGAAAACATTCGCTCAACTTATAAACAAAATAATATACAACTTAATCCGAATTAGAGAAATAAGCAGAGTTTCTAGCATAACTCGAAAGCCAAACAACAGCATATCAACACTCAGAAAAGTGCCAGTAGCATCCTGACATATAAAAGAAGTTTTAAGTTGTGTTATAGAAGTCTTAAGTTGTTATAGAAGTCTTAAGTTGTGTTATAGAAGTCTTAAGTTGTGTTATAGAAGTCTTAAGTTGTTATAGAAGTCTTAAGTTGTTATAGAAGTCTTAAGTTGTGTTATAGAAGTCTTAAGTTGTGTTATAGAAGTCTTAAGTTGTGTTGTAGGACGATACTCGGGTTGGTGAGATCTCATTTAGATTATGAGGAGAGCTTCTTATCACATTATTACAGAAGGGACGTAAATGAGCTGGAAAATAAACATAGAAGGATGACAAAGTTAATCCCCATATATCAGAAACATTTACTCTAAAATTTGATTAAAATCTTCGCACTTGCAGCGTCTAGACTCTAGACTCTAGACTCTAGACTCTAGAGGATGAAGAACGAGGGGAATATCATAGTTGTAATAATAAATTGTATATGAATAATACTATGAAAATATCTAACCAGGTCAAATTTTGCTACAGGTATTCATGGTGGTTAAATTAAAATTTAAAATAGTGTAGAGAGGGTATCAGAAGTGAGCGTTAAAATAGGTTAGAGGGACACATGAGCGAGGTGTATGAGTCAGCTTGGTATTACGTCGTAACTGTGAACCTCCGACAATAGGGAAGAAAGCCACGACGGGGCACAAGCTTTAATTAGGACGACGTTTCGCTCTGTGTATACTTTATAAAGCAACCTGTCCTCTTAAGGACAGAGAATATATCACTGCTTCTATGACAGTCAAATGTGTGACTGTTTAAGGTATGTTGAATGGAGACACTGAGTCTACACTGTCCTCGGTGTCTGTCAGTCTTCTGTTAGCGAGTCAAGTGTTTTTATCCCCTTTATTTTGTATTTCATTTACTGACGATGTGGTATATTATAATATTAGTGAATTTTTATTGACAGGAAGCAATCTAATTAAACCTAACCTAACTTAACTAAAATAAGAAATTTACTGCGATCTTTACGTGATAAATCCACATAGACTATGTGAGGACCAGCTGGGTGAAGCTGCTCACTCTCCTGCTCTCGTACCAGACAATCCTACTGTGGACATACCTTTGACGGGTTTCAAGAGTTTTCCTACTCCCGCAGCCCGGCTCTGAGCCAGGCTTCTTTGGTGCTTGTCTGGTCAACCAGGTTTTTACTGCTGGCGGCCTGCAGGCCCACATATCCATCACAGCCTGGTTGATCTCTCACCTGGTAAAGATACTTGTCTACTTTCATCTTGAAGACTTCTACTCTTGTTCCAGCAGTGTTTGTGATATTTTCTGGTAAGATGTTGAATAGTCTTGGACCACGGATGTTGATACAGTGTTCTCTTATTGTGCTCACTGCACCCTGTTTTTCACTGGGCTTATTTGATATTTTCTCCCATGACTCTCACTCCAGTATGTTGTTACAGCAATGTACAACTGTGGAAGTAGTCTCTCAAGTATGTACATAGATACATGATATTTTTTAAAGGAATCGCTTAGCCACGAGTAGCTTCTTCAGTGTTAGTACAGAGACAACTAAGAGGAGAGTATGTATACCTGGAGTATACCTGGAGAGTGTTCCGGAGGTCAGAGCCCCTGCGGCCCAGTCCGTGACCAGGCCTCATGGTGTACAGGAGACAGGTGACATGAAGCGAGATAGTAGTGAGTTGTAAGTACATCATGTAATGAGTAGTGGGCATGACATGATGGTGTGCGTGGGTTGGTGTCACCTGATAAATTAGACACATGTGCAACTCTTGGGTATCTTTATTGAGGAAACGTTTCGCCACACAGTGGCTTCATCAGTCCATACAAAGAAGAATCGTGAAGAACAGGAGGAGAATGAGGCAATCAGTCCCTCAACCTTGAGTCGATGTGGTCAGTCCATCAGCCTACGACTGCTGCACCTCTCCTGCCTACGGTATATAAGCCACTTCTCCGCACGTATGCCGTATTCTATTCAAGATTGATGGACTGACCACATCGACTCAAGGTTGAGGGACTGATTGCCTCATTCTCCTCCTGTTCTTCACGATTCTTCTTTGTATGGACTGATGAAGCCACTGTGTGGCGAAACGTTTCCTCAATAAAGATACCCAAGAGTTGCACATGTTTCTAATTTATCAACATGTCGGTTATGTGAACTATTCATCTACATTGGTGTCACCTCATGGGCATGACATGATGGTGTGCGTGGGTTGGTGTCACCTCATGGGCATGACATGATGGTGTGCGTGGGTTGGTGTCACCTCATGGGCATGACATGATGGTGTGCGTGGGTTGGTGTCACCTCATGGGCATGACATGATGGTGTGCATGGGTTGGTGTCACCTCATGGGCATGACATGATGGTGTGCATGGGTTGGTGTCACCTCATGGGCATGACATGATGGTGTGCATGGGTTGGTGTCACCTCATGGGCATGACATGATGGTGTGCATGGGTTGGTGTCACCTCATGGGCATGACATGATGGTGTGCATGGGTTGGTGTCACCTCATGGGCATGACATGATGGTGTGCATGGGTTGGTGTCACCTCATAGCTGTGTCAAGGCTAAGCAACAGTTTAATCGCCAGCTGCTTGGAGACACTGAAGCTGCCTGAGTGCTCTGAGATGGTGCTTATGGTTACTATACGTCAGGGTTCCAGGCATTTCCGTCTGCATTAGTTTTTTTGTGGATGACCAGCTTAGCATAATGTAATGTGGAGTCTTGTTGTCTCTGAGTCTCATGCAAGCGTTGCTTACATCGTCACAACTACAAGCATATTTGTGCTATCGAATCTTTAGTGCGAGGGAACTTGTCGTTTCACCTACCTGGAGTCTACCTGGAGGGTATTCCGGTGATCAACGCCCTCGCGACCCGGTCCATGACCAGGCTTCCTGGTGCATCAGGGCCTGATCAACGAGGCTGTTACTGCTGGCTGCACGTAGTCCAACATACGAACCACAGTCCGGCTGATCCGGCACTGATTTTAGGTATCTGTCCAGCTCTCTCTTGAAGATAACCAGGGGTCTATTGGTAATTCTCCTTATGGCTGGTGGGAAGCCCCAGACACTTACTGCGCTTTCTCTAAGTGTGCTAATGGCACCCCTACTTTTCACTGGGGGTATGTTGCATCGCCTGCCAAGTCTTTTGCTTTCGTAGGGAGTGATTTCTGTGAGCAGAATAGGGATCAGTCCCTCCAGAATCTTCCAGGTGTAGATTATGATATATCTCTCTCTCCTGCGCTCCAGTGAATACAAGTCAAGTGCTTCAAGACGTTCCCAGTAGTTAAGGTGTTTGATGGAACTTATATGTGCAGTAAAGGTTCTCTGTACATTCTCTAGATCTGCAATTTCACCTGCCTTGAATGGAAATATCAATGTACAGCAGTATTCCAGCCTAGAGAGAACAAGTGATTTGAAAAAGGATCATCATTGGCTTGGCATCTCTTGTCTTGAATGTTCTTATTATCCATCCTATCAGTTTCCTCGCAGATGTGATAGTGGCATTGTTGTGATCCTTGAAGGTGAGATCCTCTGACATTACTACTCTCAGATCCTTCACGTTACTTTTCCGCTCTGTTGTGTGACTAGTGTTTCTAGTATACTCAGTTGTAGATATTATTTCCTCCAGTTTTCCATAACGGAGTAGTTGGAATTTGTTTTCATTGAACATCATATTGTTCTTCATTGCCCATTGGAAAACTTTGTTTATATCTGCTGGGAGATTTTCCGTGTCTTCAATAAATGACAGCCTCATGCAGATCCTAGCATCATCTGCAAAGGATGATACAGTGCTGTGGTTTACATCTCTGTCAATGTCAGATATGAGGAAGAGGATGGGGGCGAGTACTGTGCCTTGTGAAACAGAGCTCTTCACTATGGCGGTTTCCGATTTAACTCTGTTTACCACTACTCTTTGTGTGCGATTGGTTAGAAAGTTGAAGATCCATCTGCCTACTTCGCCAGTTATTCCTTTAACACGCATTTTGTGTGCTATTACACCATGATCGCACTTGTCAAAGGCTTTTGCAATATCTGTGTATACTACATCTACATTCTGTTTTTCTTCCAGTGCATCCAACACCATATCATAGTGGTACAGTAGTTGTGAGAGACAGGAGCGACCTGCTCTGAACCCGTGTTGCCCTGGACTGTGCAATTGTTGGGAGTCTAAGCGGCTTGCAGTCCTGCTTCTAAGAACTCTTTCAAAGATTTTTTATGATGTGGGACGTTAAAGCTATTGGTCTATAGTTCTTAGCTATTGTTTTGTTGCCACCTTTATGGAGAGGGGCTATATCCGTTGTTTTTAGCGACTGGAATGTCACCTGTGTCTTCTCCATAGCATACTTGGGCTCGTGAGAGGGGTTTCTTGCAGTTCTTAATGAACACAGAATTCCACGAGTCTGGACCTGGGGATGAATGCATGGGCATGTTGTCAATGTTTTTCTCAAAGTCTAGTGGAGTTAGGGCTATGCCAGAAATTTGGTATACATTAACAGGGTTTTGAGGCTCATTCATGAAAAAATTGTTGGATTGTCTATCTTTAGACTGGTTAGTGGCTCGCTGAACACTAAGTCATATTGAGATTTCAGTACCTCACTCATTTCTTTATTATCGTCTGTGTAGGATCGTCTTGTCTGAGCAGCGGCCCTATATTAGATGTGGTTTTTGCCTTTTTTTGGCATAAGAAAAGAAATCTTTCGAATTTCTTTCAATTTCACTAATCGCTTTTTGCTCCTCTTGTGTCTCCTGGATCCTGTATGAGTCCTTTAACATATGCTCATTTTTTTCCACTTCCTGGTTAGCGCTTCCTTCCGTGTTTCATGTCACATCCTCCACAAGGTATGACGCTCCTACACTGCTGCTGGATCTCTTCTCAGCTTTTAACACACTAAATCTCTGACAGAGGAAGAGGACTTCGTAGCTGTCATAAGTTAGTTGTTTATTACAGTAATACTGAAGGATGCATTGAAAGGTCGACTGGTAACTGGTAGCGCAACGTGGCTTATGTGCTGACTTGGAGTCTTACGACTCACTTGCCGCGAGTTCAATTACCACCCATTAGGTGGTTTATTCTATTGTATAGTTGTTGACGTTTCTGTCAAGGATGAATGGTGGCCGTTTGCGGCAGTCGAAGACAAAATGAAGAAATCCAAATGACTGGAAGTTTATGTGAGGTATGAATTAATGTCTAGATATATAAGCTATAAGGGTAAAAAAAAAACTTATAACTATGCCTGTCTTTGTTGTCTTCTGACGATGGCAGTGAAAGAGTAGCAACCATTCTTTATATGTTGATTTTCCGTTCACTTTAAACAATGGTTTCTTCCCTCTAGTGTTCCTTTGTTGTGTTATGTTGAGTGTTGGTGTAGGTGGCACTGTACTGGCCAGTCATGTGACACTGAGGTGCCACTGTACAGGCCAGTCATGTGACACTGAGGTGGGGTTATCTGTGATCGTGGCTGTCTGATACCCCTGGCAGGCCCTCGGTGCCCGGCTGACACCCCTAGCAGACTCTCAGTGCTCGGCTGCTTTCCCTTGCAGGCCTTCAGTGCCCGGCTGCTACCCCTGGCAGGCCCTCAGTGGCTGCTACCCCTGGCATGCCCTCAGCGGCCGGCCGCTACCCCTGGCAGGCTCTCAGTGGCTGGCTGCTACCCCTGGCAGGCCCTCAAGCTAGTTGCTACCCCTGGCATGCCCTCAGCGGCCGGCTGCTACCCCTGACAGGCTCTCAGTGGCTGGCTGCTACCCCTGGCAGGCCCTCAAGCTAGTTGCTACCCCTGGCAGTCCCTCGGTGGCCGGCTGCTATCCTTATGTCTCCTTTCAAACATTAACCCCTTTTTCCTGACGAACCACCCACCCTCCATCACTCCCTCCCACCCTCCATCACTACCTCCCTCCCACCCTCCATCACTACCCTCCCACCCTCCATCACTACCACCCACCCTCCGTCACTACCACCTACCCTCCATCACTACCACCCACCCACCGTCACTACCACCTACCCTCCATCACTACCTCCCTCCCACCCTCCATCACTACCTCCCTCCCTCCATCACTACCTCCTACCCTCCATCACTACCTCCTACCCTCCCTCACTACCTCCTACCCTCCATCACTACCTCCACCCACCCTCCATCACTACCTCTCTCCCACCCTCCATCACTACCTCCCTCCCACCCTCCATCACTACCACACACCCTCCATCACTACCACCCACCCTCCATCACTACCACCCACCCACCCTCCATCACTACCACCCACCCTCCATCACTACCACCTACCCTCCATCACTACCACCCACCCTCCATCACTACCACCCACCCTCCGTCACTACCACCCACCCTCCATCACTACCACCCACCCTCCATCACTACCACCCACCCTCCATCACTACCACCCACCCTCCATCACTACCACCCACCCTCCATCACTACCACCCACCCTCCATCACTACCACCCACCCTCCATCACTACCACCCTCCCACCCTCCCTCACTACCCATCCCTCCATCCACCCTCCATCACTACCACCCACCCTCCATCACTACCACCCACCCTCCATCACTACCACCTACCCTCCATCACTACCTCCTACCCTCCATCACTACCTCCTACCCTCCTTCACTACCTCCTACCCTCCATCACTACCTCCTACCCTCCCTCCATCACTACCTCCTACCCTCCATCACTACCTCCTACCCTCCATCACTACCTCCTACCCTCCATCACTACCACCCACCCTCCATCACTACCCAACCCTCCATCACAACCTCCTACCCTCCATCACTACCTCCATCACTACCACCGACCCTCCATCACTACCTCCTACCCTCCATCACTACCTCCTACCCTCCCTCCATCACTACCTCCTACCCTCCATCACTACCTCCTACCCTCCCTCCATCACTACCTCCTACCCTCCATCACTACCTCCTACCCTCCATCACTACCTCCTACCCTCCATCACTACCTCCTACCCTCCATCACTACCTCCTACCCTCCCTCCATCACTACCTCCTACCCTCCATCACTACCTCCTACCCTCCATCACTACCTCCTACCCTCCTTCACTACCTCCTACCCTCCATCACTACCTCCTACCCTCCCTCCTTCACTACCTCCTACCCTCCATCACTACCTCCTACCCTCCCTCCATCACTACCTCCTACCCTCCCTCCATCACTACCTCCTACCCTCCCTCCTTCACTACCTCCTACCCTCCTTCACTACTTCCATCCCTCCATCACTACCTCCTACCCTCCATCACTACCTCCTACCCTCCATCACTACCTCCTACCCTCCATCACTACCTCCATCCCACCCTCCATCACTACCACCTACCCTCCATCACTACCACCCACCCTCCATCACTACCTCCCTCCCACCCTCCATCACTACCTCCCTCCCACCCTCCATCACTACCTCCATCCCACCCTCCATCACTACCTCCATCCCACCCTCCATCACTACCTCCCTCCCACCCTCCATCACTACCTCCCTCCCACCCTCCATCACTACCTCCCCACCCTCCATCACTACCTCCATCACCCTCCATCACTACCACCATCACCCTCCATCACTACCACCATCACCCTCCATCACTACCTCCACCCACCCTCCATCACTACCTCCACCCACCCTCCATCACTACCTCCACCCACCCTCCATCACTACCACCCACCCTCCATCACTACCACCCACCCTCCATCACAACCTCCACCCTCCACTACCTCCCTCCCACCCTCCATCCCACCCTCCATCACTACCTCCCACTCCCACCCTCCATCACTACCTCCCACCCTCCATCACTACCTCCCTCCCACCCTCCATCACTACCACCCACCCTCCATCACTACCACCCACCCTCCATCACTACCTCCATCACCCTCCATCACTACCACCCACCCTCCATCACTACCCTCCATCACTCCCTCCACCCTCCATCACTACCTCCATCCCACCCTCCATCACTACCTCCCTCCCACCCTCCATCACTACCTCCCACCCTCCATCACTACCTCCATCCCACCCTCCATCACTACCTCCATACCACCCTCCATCACTACCTCCATCCCACCCTCCATCACTACCTCCATCCCTCCATCACTACCTCCAACCCTCCATCACTACCACCATCACCCTCCATCACTACCTCCCTACCACCCACCCTCCATCACTACCATCCACCCTCCGTCACTACCACCCACCCTCCATCACTACCTCCATCACCCTCCATCACTACCACCCATCACCCTCCATCACTACCTCCCTCCCACCCTCCATCACTACCTCCCTCCCACCCTCCATCACTACCTCTCTCCCACCCTCCCTCACTACCTCCTACCCTCCCTCACTACCTCCTACCCTCCTTCACTACCTCCTACCCTCCCTCCCTCACTACCTCCTACTCTCCTTCACTACCTCCATCACCCACCATCACTCCCACCATCACCCTCCATCACTACCACCATCACCCTCCATCACTACCTCCATCCCACCCTCCATCACTACCGCCATCACCCTCCATCACTCCCTCCATCACCCACAATCACTACCTCCCCACCCTCCATCACTACCACCATCACCCTCCATCACTACCTCCATCACCCTCCATCACTACCTCCTACCCTCCATCACTACCTCCTACCCTCCATCACTACCTCCTACCCTCCATCACTACCTCCTACCCTCCATCACTACCTCCTACCCTCCATCACTACCTCCTACCCTCCATCACTACCTCCTACCCTCCATCACTACCTCCTACCCTCCATCACTACCTCCTACCCTCCCTCCTTCACTACCTCCTACCCTCCATCACTACCTCCTACCCTCCATCACTACCTCCTACCCTCCATCACTACCTCCTACCCTCCATCACTACCTCCTACCCTCCATCACTACCTCCTACCCTCCATCACTACCTCCTACCCTCCATCACTACCTCCCTCACTACCTCCTACCCTACCTCCCTCACTACCTCCTACCCTCCATCACTACCTCCATCACCCTCCATCACTACCTCCATCACCCTCCATCACTACCACCATCACCCTCCATCACTACCTCCATCACCCTCCATCACTACCACCATCACCCTCCATCACTACCTCCATCACCCTCCATCACTACCTCCATCACCCTCCATCACTACCTCCATCACCCTCCATCACTACCTCCATCACCCTCCATCACTACCTCCATCACCCTCCATCACTACCTCCATCACCCTCCATCACTACCTCCATCACCCTCCATCACTACCTCCATCACCCTCCATCACTACCTCCATCACCCTCCATCACTACCTCCATCACCCTCCATCACTACCTCCATCACCCTCCATCACTACCTCCATCACCCTCCATCACTACCTCCATCACCCTCCATCACTACCTCCATCACCCTCCATCACTACCTCCTACCCTCCCTCCATCACTACCTCCTACCCTCCATCACTACCTCCATCCCTCCCTCCATCACTACCTTCATCACCCTCCATCACTACCTTCATCACCCTCCATCACTACCTCCATCACCCTCCATCACTACCTTCATCACCCACCATCACTACCTCCATCACCCTCCATCACTACCTCCATCACCCTCCATCACTACCTTCATCACCCACCATCACTACCTCCATCACCCTCCATCACTACCTCCATCACCCTCCATCACTACCTCCATCACCCTCCATCACTACCTCCATCACCCTCCATCACTACCTCCATCACCCTCCATCACTACCTCCATCACCCTCCATCACTACCTCCATCACCCTCCATCACTACCTCCATCACCCTCCATCACCCACCATCACTACCTCCTACCCTCCCTCCATCACTACCTCCATCACCCTCCATCACTACCTCCATCACCCTCCATCACTACCTCCATCACCCTCCATCACTACCTCCATCACCCTCCATCACTACCTCCATCACCCTCCATCACTACCTCCATCACCCTCCATCACTATCTTATCAGTTCAAGTGTTGTGAAGCAGCACCTGAATGATGTAGTCTTAACCAGCCTTGATACTCCCAGGCCTAGTGTTGTCACTGCCCAGGCCTAGTGTTGTCACTGCCCAGGCCTAGTGTTGTCACTGCCCAGGCCTAGTGTTGTCACTGCCCTCACTCACTCCTCAACACCCAGGCCTAGTGTTGTCACTGCCCAGGCCTAGTGTTGTCACTGCCCTCACTCACTCCTCAACACCCAGGCCTAGTGTTGTCACTGCCCTCACTCACTCCTCAACACCCAGGCCTAGTGTTGTCACTGCCCAGGCCTAGTGTTGTCACTGCCCAGGCCTAGTGTTGTCACTGCCCAGGCCTAGTGTTGTCACTGCCCTCACTCACTCCTCAACACCCAGGCCTAGTGTTGTCACTGCCCAGGCCTAGTGTTGTCACTGCCCTCACTCCTCAACACCCAGGCCTAGTGTTGTCACTGCCCTCACTCCTCAACACCCAGGCCTAGTGTTGTCACTGCCCTCACTCCTCAACACCCAGGCCTAGTGTTGTCACTGCCCAGGCCTAGTGTTGTCACTGCCCTCACTCCTCAACACCCAGGCCTAGTGTTGTCACTGCCCTCACTCCTCAACACCCAGGCCTAGTGTTGTCACTGCCCTCACTCCTCAACACCCAGGCCTAGTGTTGTCACTGCCCTCACTCCTCAACACCCAGGCCTAGTGTTGTCACTGCCCAGGCCTAGTGTTGTCACTGCCCTCACTCCTCAACACCCAGGCCTAGTGTTGTCACTGCCCTCACTCCTCAACACCCAGGCCTAGTGTTGTCACTGCCCAGGCCTAGTGTTGTCACTGCCCTCACTCCTCAACACCCAGGCCTAGTGTTGTCACTGCCCTCACTCCTCAACACCCAGGCCTAGTGTTGTCACTGCCCTCACTCCTCAACACCCAGGCCTAGTGTTGTCACTGCCCTCACTCCTCAACACCCAGGCCTAGTGTTGTCACTGCCCAGGCCTAGTGTTGTCACTGCCCTCACTCCTCAACACCCAGGCCTAGTGTTGTCACTGCCCAGGCCTAGTGTTGTCACTGCCCAGGCCTAGTGTTGTCACTGCCCTCACTCCTCAACACCCAGGCCTAGTGTTGTCACTGCCCAGGCCTAGTGTTGTCACTGCCCTCACTCACTCCTCAACACCCAGGCCTAGTGTTGTCACTGCCCTCACTCACTCCTCAACACCCAGGCCTAGTGTTGTCACTGCCCTCACTCACTCCTCAACACCCAGGCCTAGTGTTGTCACTGCCCTCACTCACTCCTCAACACCCAGGCCTAGTGTTGTCACTGCCCTCACTCACTCCTCAACACCCAGGCCTAGTGTTGTCACTGCCCTCACTCACTCCTCAACACCCAGGCCTAGTGTTGTCACTGCCCTCACTCACTCCTCAACACCCAGGCCTAGTGTTGTCACTCCCCTCACTCACTCCTCAACACCCAGGCCTAGTGTTGTCACTGCCCTCACTCACTCCTCAACACCCAGGCCTAGTGTTGTCACTGCCCTCACTCACTCTTCAACACCCAGGCCTAGTGTTGTCACTGCCCTCACTCACTCCTCAACACCTGCCACCAACATGGTTTTAGAGCAGGACGATCATGCCTGTCACAGCCGCTGAACCATTATGACAGAATGTAATATTCACAGATTTTACAAAGGTGTTTGACAAATGCGATCATGGGGTAATTGCCCACAAAATGAGAGCCATATGCATTACGGGGAAGGTAGGCAGGTGGATTTTTCAAGTTTCTAACATACAGAATGCAAAGAGTAGTAGTAAGCAGAAAGTCGGTTCCCCAAGGCGCTGTCTTGGCACCTCTGCTGTCTTATCCTCAGTAAGACCAGGACACGACAACCAGGAGGATGACTGGATTGACAATGAGGAATTTCAAAACAAAAGAAATAATTCCATTTGTGACACTTTTCAAAGCACCAGACGAGCCTGGCCCATGGCCGGGCTCTGAGAGTAGTGAAACTCTCGAAGCTCTTCAAAGGTAAAGGTAACTCTTCAAAGATACTAGTGCTCCCTTATTTGGAATATTGCTAGGTGTTGACATCCCGGTCAGGACAGGAGAAATATCAGAGCTGGAACAAATACAGAGATCATTCACTGTACGCATAGATCAAACAAAGCATTTAAATTTGGGAAAACCTTAGTCTTGAATATGTACTCCCTGGAGCGGAGAAGAGAGAGATACATGATAATATATACCTGGAAAATACTTGAGGGCCTTGTCCCAAACTGCACACTGCCATAACAACGTACTGGAGTGAGAGATATGGGAGGAAGTGTAAAATAAACCCAATAAAAAGCAGGGGCACCGTGGGCACAATAAGAGAACATTGTATCAACATCCGGGGTCCCAGACTATTCAGCATCTTACCAGAAGATACCAGAAACACTGCTGGGACGAGTGTAGAAGTTCTGAAGAGGAAACTAGACAAAATCTTCACTAGGTGCCAGATCAACCAGGCTGTGGTGGATAATTGGGGGAGCGTGCCTCCAGCAGCATCAGCCTGGTTCACCAGGTTAGCACCAGACATCATCCCTATTATAATAATGATCATCATCACCACCATCATAACATATCACCATCTTCCTCTGCTCTACCAAAGTTCAGCAAGTCATGGTACTGGACTCAGGTATCAGTTTGATGTCATGGCTGACATAATCAGACACTACAGTCATGGTACTGTGTCATCTTACCGGGTGATACTAGACTCTTTGAGAGAGCCATCATTCAAGAATACAGAGTACCATCACTCGAGGACACATAGTGCCATCCATCGAGGATACATAGTGCCATCTATCGAGGACATATAGTACCATCCACCGAAGACACATAGTGCCATCCATCAAGGATACATAGTGCTTTCCATCGATGACAGATAGTGCCATCCATCGAGGACATATAATGCCATCCATCGAGGATACATAGTGCCATCCATCGAGGACACACAATGCCATCACTCGAGGACACATAGTGCCATCCATCGGGAACACATGGTGCCATCCATGGAGGACACATAGTGCTATCCGTCGAGGACACATAGTGCCATGCATGGAGGACACAGTATATCATACATGGAGGACGCATACTAATATCATGCATGGAAGACACATAGTATCATACATGGAGGACAAAGTGAAACATACACAGAGGACACATGCTAGTATTATCCATGGAGGACACATAGTATTATCCATGGAGGACACATTATTATACATGAAGGACACATAGTATTATCCATGGAGGACACAGAGTATCATACATGGAGTGCATATAGCATTATCTATGGAGGACACAATATTATCCATGGAGGACACATTATTATACATGGAGGACACAGTATATCATGCATGGAGAACACATAGTACTATGCATGGAGGACACAGTGTATTATACATGGAGGACACAGTGTATCACACATGGAGGACACATAGTACTATGCATGGAGGACACAGTGTATCATACGTGGATGATACATAGTACCATGCATAGAAGACACACAGTATCATGCATGGAGGACACAGTGTATCATACATGGAGGACAGAGTGAATCATACATAGAGGACACATGCTAGTATTATCCATGGAGGACACATAGCATTATACATGGAGAGCACATAGCATTATCTATGGAGGACACATTATTATACATGGAGGACACATGCCTCAAATGATGTAGTGGAAGTTTTAGCAGTAAAGGTCGAGAACCAAAACCTAGTCATTGTGGTAGTCTACAAGCCTCCGGATGCAACATCCCAGCAATTCCAGGAACAGCTGTCAAAAATTGACCACTGTCTGGAAAATCTTCCAGCTCCTGCCCCAACATCTTGCTCCTGGGGGATTTCAACTTAAGGCACCTAAAATGGAGGAATATAGCAAATAATATTGTGGCAGTGATAACACCAGGAGGCAGCTCTGACGAGAACTCACACACACACGAGCTTTTAAATCTCTGCACAAAATTCAACTTAAACCAGCAAATAACCAAGCCTACTAGACTGGAGAATACACCGGACCTCATCTTCACTAACAATGATGATCTGATACGAAATGTCGCCATATCAAAAACAATATACTCAGATCACAACATAATCGAGGTTCAGACATGTATGCGCGGAGCCCCAGACCGACAAAATTAGTTTAGTTACGAGGGAGCCTTCACCAAATTCAACTTCAATAACAAGAACATAAAGTGGGACCAAGTAAACCAAGTCTTAAACGATATAAGCTGGGAAGATAACCTAAGCAACACAGACCCCAACTTATGCCTAGAACAGATTAACTCTGTGGCACTCGATGTATGCTCATGCTTATTCCTTTAAGAAAAATGAGGAGTAGATGTAAAATAGAAAGAGACAGGCGCTCCCTTTACAGGCGACGGAAAATAATAACAAAGCGGCTAAAAGAGGCCAATATATCGGAAATGCGTAGGGAGTCACTGGTCAGAGAAACAGCAAACATCGAACTTAAGCTAAAGGAATCTTATAGGAGTCAGGAATCGCGGGAAGAACTAAAAGCCATAAATGAAATCGAAAGAAACCCAAAGTATTTCTTTTCTTATGCCAAATCAAAGTCGAGAACAACATCCAGTATTGGGCCCCTACTTAAACAAGATGGGTCCTACACAGATGACAGCAAGGAAATGAGTGAGCTACTCAAGTCCCAATATGACTCAGTTTTTAGCAAGCCGCTAACCAGACTGAGAGTCGAAGATCAAAATGAATTTTTTATGAGAGCCACAGAATTTGGTTAACACAAGCCTATCTGATATTATCCTGACGCCAAATGATTTCGAACTGGCGATAAATGACATGCCCATGCACTCTGCCCCAGGGTCAGACTCACGGAACTTCATGTTCATCAAAAATTGCAAGAATCCCCTATCAAGCGCTTTTAACATTCTATGGAGAGGGAGCATGGACACAGTGGTCGACCCACAGCTGCTAAATACAACAGACATAGCCCCACTCTACAACGGGGGCAGTAAAGCAAAGCAAAGAACTACAGACTGATAGAACTAACATCCCATATCATAAAAATCTTTGAAAGGGTCCTAAGAAGCAAGATCGCCACCCATCTAGATACCCATCAATTACACAACCCAGGGCAACATGGGTTTAGAACAGGTCGCTCCTGTCTGTCTCAGCTACTGGATCACTACGACAAGGTCCTAGATGCACTAGAAGACAAAAATTATGCAGATGTAATATATACAGACTTTGCAAAAGCCTTCGACAAGTGTGACCATGGTGTAATAGCGCACAAAATGCGTGCTAAAGGAATAACAGGAAAACTTGGTAGATGGATCTATAATTTCCTGACAAGCAGAACACAAAGAGTAGTAGTCAACAGAGTAAAGTCTGAGGCAGCTACGGTGAAAAGCTCTGTTCCACAAGGCACAGTACTCGCTCCCATCTTGTTTCTCATCCTCATATCTGACATTGACAAGGATGTCAGCCACAGCACCGTGTCTTCCTTTGCAGATGACACCCGAATCTGCATGACAGTGTCTTCCATTGCAGACACTGCAAGGCTCCAGGCTGCAGAAAACAATATGAAGTTCAACGATGAGAAATTTCAATTACTCCGATATGGTAAACATGAGGAAATTAAAACTTCATCAGAGTACAAAACAAATTCCTTCCACAAAATAGAGCGAAAAACCACCGTCAAAGACCTGGGAGTGATCATGTTGGAGGATCTCACCTTCAAGGACCATAACATTGTATCAATCGCATCTGCTAGAAAAATGACAGGATGGATAATGAGAACCTTCAAAACTAGGGATGCCAAGCCCATGATGACACTCTTCAGGTCGCTTGTTCTATCTAGGCTGGAATATTGCTGCACACTAACAGCACCTTTCAAGGCAGGTGAAATTGCTGACCTAGAAAATGTACAAAGAACCTTCACGGCGCGCATAACGGAGATAAAACACCTCAATTACTGGGAGCGCTTGAGGTTCCTAAACCTGTATTCCCTGGAACGCAGGAGGGAAAGATACATGATTATATACACCTGGAAAATCCTAGAGGGACTAGTGCCGAACTTGCATGGAGGACACAGAGTATCATACATGGAGGACACATAGTATTATACATGGAGGACACAGAGTATCATACATGGAGGACACATAGTATTATACATGGAGGACACAGAGTATAATACATGGAGGACACATAGTATTATCCATGGAGGACACATTATTATACATGGAGGACACAGAGTATCATACATGGAAGATACACAGTGTTATACATGGAGGACACAGTGTATTATACATGGAGAGCACACAGCTTTATCTATGGAGGACACATAATATTATCCATGGAAGACACAGAGTATCATACATGGAGGACAGAGTGAATCATACATTTAGGACACATACTATTATTATGCATGGAGGACACATACTAGTAGTATGCATGGAGGATACAGAGTATCATACATGGACACAGAGCATCATACATGGAGGAGACAGAGTATCATACATGAAGGACACAGAGTATCATACATGGAGGGCACGTATTAGTATGCATGGAGGACACATACTAGTATTATACATGGATGACACATACTAGTAGTATACATGGAGGACATATACTAGTATTATACATGGAGGACACATACTAGTATTATACATGGAGGACACATACTAGTATTATACATGGAGGACACATACTAGTAGTATACATGGAGGACACATACTAGTATTATACATGGAGGACACATACTAGTAGTATACATGGAGGACACATACTAGTATTATACATGGAGGACACATACTACTATAATACATGGAGGACACATACTACTACAATACATGGAGGACACAGAGTATGCATACATGGAGGACACAATATCATACATGGAGGACACAGTATCATACATGGAGGACACAGAGTATCATACATGGAGGGTACAGTATCATACATGGAGGACAGAGTGAGTCATACTTGGAGGACACATACTTGTATTATACATGGAGGACACGTACTAGTATACATGGAGGACACATACTAGTATACGTGGAGGACACATACTAGTATTATACATGGAGGACACATACTAGTAATATACATGGACACATAATATGATCCAAGAAGGACACAGTAATCCTTCATGATGCTGTCAGTCAAATCTTCCAGTTGGTCAAAGATACATAATGTTCACCCAGGATAAAGATACATAATGTTCACCCAGGATAAAAATACATAATGTTCACCCAGGATAAAGACACATGATGTTACTGCAGTATCTGAGAGAATCACAGTAACGTTACTGCAGTATCTGAGAGAATCACAGTAACGTTACTGCAGTATCTGAGAGAATCACAGTAACGTTACTGCAGTATCTGAGAGATTCACAGTAACGTTACTGCAGTATCTGAGAGATTCACAGTAACGTTACTGCAGTATCTGAGAGATTCACAGTAACGTTACTGCAGTATCTGAGAGAATCACAGTAACGTTACTGCAGTATCTGAGAGAATCACAGTAACGTTACTGCAGTATCTGAGAGATTCACAGTAACGTTACTGCAGTATCTGAGAGAATCACAGTAACGTTACTGCAGTATCTGAGAGAATCACAGTAACGTTACTGCAGTATCTGAGAGAATCACAGTAACGTTACTGCAGTATCTGAGAGATTCACAGTAACGTTACTGCAGTATCTGAGAGATTCACAGTAACGTTACTGCAGTATCTGAGAGATTCACAGTAACGTTACTGCAGTATCTGAGAGAATCACAGTAACGTTACTGCAGTATCTGAGAGATTCACAGTAACGTTACTGCAGTATCTGATGTTCACCCAGGATAAAGATACATAATGTTCACCCAGGATAAAGATACATAATGTTCACCCAGGATAAAGATACATAATGTTCACCCAGGATAAATTTAAGTTGATCCACACACAGAATAATTTTAGTAAATAAAAATTGGAATATAGTATTTAAACGCAAATGAAGTCGTGATCTTCCAGATTCACAGTAACGTTACTGCAGTATCTGAGAGATTCACAGTAACGTTACTGCAGTATCTGAGAGAATCACAGTAACGTTACTGCAGTATCTGAGAGATTCACAGTAACGTTACTGCAGTATCTGAGAGATTCACAGTAACGTTACTGCAGTATCTGAGAGAATCACAGTAACGTTACTGCAGTATCTGAGAGAATCACAGTAACGTTACTGCAGTATCTGAGAGAATCACAGTAACGTTACTGCAGTATCTGAGAGAATCACAGTAACGTTACTGCAGTATCTGAGAGATTCACAGTAACGTTACTGCAGTATCTGAGAGGAAGATAACTGACTGGATAACTAGAACCTTCAGAACAAGAGATGCCTAGCCAGTGATGATATTCTTTTAAGGCTGTTGAACTGACCAGACAGGAATCATGCTATACACTAACAGTCTTGCAATAATGGTTTAGAAATCCCACAGGGATTTCTAAACCATTATTGGGTATACCTTGAGGTTGTTTCGGGGGTCAACGCCCCCGAGGCCCAGTCCATGACCAGGCCTCGTCGTGGATCAGGGCTTCATCAACCAGGCTGTTACTGCTGGCCGCAAGTAAACCGACGTACAAACCACGGCCCGGCTGGTCAGGTACTGACTTTACATGCCTGTCTAGCTCCCTCTTGAAAACAGCCAGGAGTCTATTGGTAATTTCCTTATGTATGCTGTAAGGCAATTGAACAGTCTTGGGCCCCGGACACTTAATGTGTTGTCTCTTTGTGTACTCGTGGAGCACCTGCTTTTCACTAGGGAATTTTGCATCTCCTGCCGAGGCTTCTGCTTTCGTAGGGAGTGATTTCCATGTGCAGATTTGGGACTAGACCCTCTAGGATTTTCCATGTGTAAATTATGATGTATCTTTCTCGCCTGCGTTCCAGGGAACACAGGTCATGAGACTTCAACGTTCCCAGTAATTTAGGTGCTCTATTGTACTTATACGTGCAGTGAAAGTTCTCTGTATATTCTCCAGGTCTGCAGTTTCACTTGCCCTGAAAGGAGAAGTTAGTGTACAGTATTCCAACACAGAGAGAACAAGTGATCTGAAGAAAATTATCATTAACTAGGCATCCCTATTTTGAAGGCTCTCATTATCCATTCTATTATTTTCATAGCAGATGTGGTAGAAACGACATTATTTTGATCTTTGGAAGTGAGATTCTTCGACATTATCACTCCCACGTCCTTCACATTAGTTTTTCGATCTATTGTGCACTTAGAATTTGTTTTATACTCCGATCCAGCTTTTATTTCCTCGAGTTTCCCATAGCGGTGTTATTGAAATTTGTCTTCACTGAGCTTCATATTATTTTCTGAGGTTCATTTAAAGACTTGGTTAATGTCCGCTTGGAGATGTGCAGTGTCCTCAGTGGATGACACTGTCATGCAAATTCTGGTATCATTAGCGAAGGAGGACACGATGCTGTGGCTTGCATCCCTGTCTGTATAAGACATGAGGATGAGGGAAAGGATAGGTGCGAGTACTGTGCCTTGTGGAACAGACCTTTCCACTGTAGCTGCCTCTGACTTAACTCTGTTTACTATTACTCTCTGAGTTCTATTTTTAAGGAAGTTATAGACGCATCTTTTCATTTTTCCTGTTATTCCTTCAACACGCACTTTGTGTAGTATTACACCATGATCAAACTTGTCGATGGCTTTCGCAAAGTCTGTGTATACTACATTTGCATTTGTCTTCCAGAGCATCCAAGACCAAATCATAGTGGTCCAGTAGTTGTGAGAGGCAGGAGCGACCTGCTCTAACCCCGTGTTGCTCTGGGTTGTGCAACTGTTGGGTATCAAATGATTGGCGATCTTGCTACTTAGAACCCTTTCAAAGATTTGTATGACATGGGACGTTAGTGCTATCGGTCTGTAATTCTTTACAATTGCTTTACTGCAACATTTGTGGAGTGGGGCTGTCTGTTGTTTTTAGTGACTGTGGGATGACCCGTGTGTCTTTGCTTCTTCTCCATAAAATATTTAAGGCATGTAAAAGGGGTTTCTTGCAGTTCTTGATAAACACGGAGTTCCACGAGTCTGGGCCTGGGGCAGAGTGCATTAGCATGTCATTTATTGTGTTTTGAAAGCCCTGTGGCGTTCGGATAATATCAGAAATTCCAGAATTAACCAAATTTTGAGTCTCGGTCAAAAAAAAAAAAATAATTTAAATTGCCGACTCTTAGTCTAATTAACGGTTCACTGAGCACTGAGTCATATTGGGAATTCAACATCTTACTTCTTTGCTGTCTCTGTGTAAGTCCCGTCGCGTGTCTCCAATGCTGGATGTAGTTTTTACCCTTGATTTGGCATAAGAAGAGAAATATTTTGAGTTTCTTACATTTTCATTTATTCTGAAAACGTTTGGCCATAATATAGATACCTGAATGTTACACAAGTGTCTCATTTATCGACTAACAACCTTATTAAGGTTCGCAAAATGACATTCCTAGAGAATTACTGATTAAGTTTAAAATCCCTCAATATTCCCTAACTGGACAACAAGAGAGAAGGTGATAACATAGTTCACTCCTGTAAAAAAACCTGGACAAACTTGCTCCTAATTTCTTCACTGAATTAGTAACTTGGAACAATAGGAAGAATTGTAGAGTCTGACACAGACCCACAGAAGCTTCTCGTATATTATTCACTTGAGGGAATGGGAGGCATATCAGGTTCTATTCAAGGAAGAGGAGAGCGTGTTTACTTGCATCAAGAGCCTCTCACCGGCATCAAGGAACCTCCCTTGAGAGGGAAATGAGGGTCATGTAACTTAGATAATGCACTAACACAAGTTCAACAAATAAGACAATATAATGTCTTCATCAAATCGTAATTTTATCAAATCACGACTTAATAAAGTCCTTCACAGAGCAAAAACGTTGTTAACAGAAGCTGTTAACAGAAGCTTCTGTTGCAGGATGTAAGTTTTGCTCAGTATCAGATGTAGAGTATTATGAAGTCTAGTTGACTGGCGAGTCAGTGTACACTTGTTAAAACACTTGGCTGTTCTTCAATACTGACGACTGACGACTGACGACTGACGACTGACGACTGACGACTGACGACTGACGACTGACGACTGATACATCAAGACAGTATTTACAACACAAGGTTGTTGTAGTCTGACATTAAATATGATACCGACTAGAGGTTGAAACCCTCATAGAAACCATATACTGACTGCAGGTGCCGACGATGGTTCTCACGTTAGAATAAACACGAGGTTTTCAACTTAGTTTTCTCTCTACATCAACAATATTATCTCACACACTCAACACTTCTGTGGACTTGCTGCTTTTTCTGACTTACTGACTATATATTAACATTAAGTACAATGAGATCACTGTAAACAGGTGATATCACAACATACAAAATAATTATTGTGGTTATTTTGCATATTAACATATATATATAGGGAAGCGCTAAACCAAAAGGGGGTAATTTATAGGTTTGACAGATTTACAGTTTATTGTCTTATTTCAAACAATCCGAAATGTTTATTTTAAAGACAGCCATATTATTGTTTCTTATTGTCTGACAATGTTTATTCTGTCTTCAGGTTTGATCACTTCAACATTTTATGTTTTATCTTGAATTGTTTAAATATTTTTTTTCACGTTGATATCTTGTTACTGTTGTGTTTGGCGGGAGAACCTTAATGTTGAGTTGCTAGTTGCTAGTGCTGCAAACTGTGTCTGAATGTTGAGTTGCTAGTGCTGCAAACTGTGTCTGAATGTTGAGTTGCTAGTGCTGCAAACTGTGTCTGAATGTTGAGTTGCTAGTTGCTAGTGCTGCAAACTGTGTCTGAATGTTGAGTTGCTAGTGCTGCAAACTGTGTCTGAATGTTGAGTTGCTAGTGCTGCAAACTGTGTCTGAATGTTGAGTTGCTAGTTGCTAGTGATGCAAACTGTGTCTGAATGTTGAGTTGCTAGTTGCTAGTGCTGCAAACTGTGTCTGAATGTTGAGTTGCTAGTGCTGCAAACTGTGTCTGAATGTTGAGTTGCTAGTTGCTAGTGATGCAAACTGTGTCTGAATGTTGAGTTGCTAGTTGCTAGTGCTGCAAACTGTGTCTGAATGTTGAGTTGCTAGTTGCTAGTTGCTAGTGCTGCAAACTGTGTCTGAATGTTGAGTTGCTAGTTGCTACTGCTGCAAACTGTGTCTGAATGTTGAGTTGCTAGTTGCTAGTGCTGCAAACTGTGTCTGCTAGTGCTGCAAACTGTGTCTGAATGTTGAGTTGCTAGTTGCTACTGCTGCAAACTGTGTCAAACTGTGTCTGTCTTAATGTTGAGTTGCTAGTTGCTAGTGCTGCAAACTGTGTCTGAATTTTGAGTTGCTAGTGCTGCAAACTGTGTCTGAATGTTGAGTTGCTACTTGCTAGTGCTGCAAACTGTGTCTGAATGTTGAGTTGCTAGTTGCTAGTGATGCAAACTGTGTCTGAATGTTGAGTTGCTACTTGCTAGTGCTGCAAACTGTGTCTGAATGATGAGTTGCTAGTTGCTAGTGCTGCAAACTGTGTCTGAATGTTGAGTTGCTAGTGCTGCAAACTGTGTCTTAATGTTGAGTTGCTAGTTGCTAGTGCTGCAAACTGTGTCTGAATTTTGAGTTGCTAGTGCTGCAAACTGTGTCTGAATGTTGAGTTGCTACTTGCTAGTGCTGCAAACTGTGTCTGAATGTTGAGTTGCTAGTTGCTAGTGATGCAAACTGTGTCTGAATGTTGAGTTGCTACTTGCTAGTGCTGCAAACTGTGTCTGAATGTTGAGTTGCTAGTTGCTAGTGATGCAAACTGTGTCTGAATGTTGAGTTGCTAGTTGCTAGTGCTGCAAACTGTGTCTGAATGTTGAGTTGCTAGTTGCTAGTGCTGCAAACTGTGTCTGAATGTTGAGTTGCTAGTTGCTAGTGCTGCAAACTGTGTCTGAATGTTGAGTTGAAGTTGCTTGCTACTGCTGCAAACTGTGTTGCTAGTTGCTAGTGCTGCAAACTGTGCCTGAATGTTGAGTTGCTAGTTGCTAGTGCTGCAAACTGTGTCTGAATGTTGAGTTGCTAGTTGCTAGTGATGCAAACTGTGTCTGAATGTTGAGTTGCTAGTTGCTAGTGATGCAAACTGTGTCTGAATGTTGAGTTGCTACTTGCTAGTGCTGCAAACTGTGTCTGAATGTTGAGTTGCTAGTTGCTAGTGATGCAAACTGTGTCTGAATGTTGAGTTGCTAGTTGCTAGTGATGCAAACTGTGTCTGAATGTTGAGTTGCTAGTTGCTAGTGCTGCAAACTGTGTCTGAATGTTGAGTTGCTAGTTGCTAGTGCTGCAAACTGTGTCTGAATGTTGAGTTGCTAGTGCTGCAAACTGTGTCTGAATGTTGAGTTGCTAGTTGCTACTGCTGCAAACTGTGTCTGAATGTTGAGTTGCTAGTTGCTAGTGCTGCAAACTGTGTCTGAATGTTGAGTTGCTAGTGCTGCAAACTGTGTCTGAATGTTGAGCTGCTAGTTTCTAGTGCTGAAAACTGTGTCTGAATGTTGAGTTGCTAGTTGCTAGTGCTGCAAACTGTGTCTGAATGTTGAGTTGCTAGTTGCTAGTGCTGCAAACTGTGTCTAAATGTTGAGCTGCTAGTTGCTAGTGCTGCAAACTGTGTCTGAATGTTGAGTTGCTAGTTGCTAGTGCTGCAAACTGTGTCTGAATGTTGAGTTGCTAGTTGCTAGTGCTGCAAACTGTGTCTAAATGTTGAGCTGCTAGTTGCTAGTGCTGCAAACTGTGTCTGAATGTTGAGTTGCTAGTTGCTAGTGCTGCAAACTGTGTCTGAATGTTGAGTTGCTAGTGCTGCAGACTGTGTTTGAATGTTGAGTTGCTAGTGCTGCAGACTGTGTCTGAATGTTCAGTTGCTAGTTGCTAGTGCTGCAAACTGTGTCTGAATGTTGAGTTGCTAGTTGCTAGTGCTGCAAACTGTGTCTGAATGTTGAGCTGCTAGTTGCTAGTGCTGCAAACTGTGTCTGAATGTTGAGTTGCTAGTGCTGCAAACTGTGTCTGAATGTTGAGCTGCTAGTTGCTAGTGCTGCAAACTGTGTCTAAATGTTGAGCTGCTAGTTGCTAGTGCTGCAAACTGTGTCTAAATGTTGAGTTGCTAGTGCTGCAGACTGTGTCTGAATGTTGAGCTGCTAGTTGCTAGTGCTGCAAACTGTGTCTGAATGTTGAACTGCTAGTTGCTAGTGCTGCAGACTGTGTCTGAATGTTGAGTTACTAGTGCTGCAAACTGTGTCTGAATGTTGAGTTGCTAGTTGCTAGTGCTGCAAACTGTGTCTAAATGTTGAGCTGCTAGTGCTGCAAACTGTGTCTGAATGTTGAGCTGCTAGTTGCTAGTGCTGCAAACTGTGTCTGAATGTTGAGTTGCTAGTGCTGCAGACTGTGTCTGAATGTTGAGCTGCTAGTTGCTAGTGCTGCAAACTGTGTCTTAATGTTGAGTTGCTAGTTGCTAGTGCTGCAAACTGTGTCTAAATGTTGAGTTGCTAGTGCTGCAGACTGTGTCTGAATGTTGAGCTGCTAGTTGCTAGTGCTGCAAACTGTGTCTGAATGTTGAATTGCTATTGGTAGTGCTGCAAAGTGTTTCTGATGTGTTGCTAGTTGCTAGTGCTGCAAACTATGTCTGAATGTTGAGTTGCTAGTTGCTAGTGCTGCAAACTGTGTCTGAATGTTGAGTTGCTAGTGCTGCAAACTGTGTCTGAATGTTGAGTTGCTAGTTGCTAGTGATGCAAACTGTGTCTGAATGTTGAGTTGCTATTGGTAGTGCTGCAAACTGAGTCTGAATGATGTGTTGCTAGTTACTAGGACTGCAAACTATGTCTGAACGTTGAGTTGCTAGTTGCTAGTGCTGCAAACTGTGTCTGAATGTTGAGTTGCTAGTTGCTAGTGCTGCAAACTGTCTGAATGTTGAGTTGCTAGTTGCTAGTGCTGCAAACTGTTTCTGAATGCATCTTTTCTCAGTAGTGTTAACGGTAGTGTTTGTAGCTAGTTACTGTGTGTCGTCCACTAGCGTGTACGGTGTGTTGTCCACTAGCGTGTACGGTGTGTTGTCCACTAGCGTGTACGGTGTGTTTTCCACTAGCGTGTACGGTGTGTTGTCCACTACCATGTACGGTGTGTTGTCCACTAGCGTGTACGGTGTGTTGTCCACTAGCGTGTACGGTGTGTTGTCCACTAGCGTGTACGGTGTGTTGTCCACTAGCGTGTACGGTGTGTCGTCCACTAGCGTGTACGGTGTGTTGTCCACTAGCGTGTACGGTGTGTCGTCCACTAGCGTGTACGGTGTGTTGTCCACTAGCATGTACGGTGTGTTGTCCACTAGCGTGTACGGTGTGTTGTCCACTAGCGTGTACGGTGTGTTGTCCACTAGCGTGTACGGTGTGTTGTCCACTAGCGTGTACGGTGTGTTGTCCACTAGCGTGTACGGTGTGTTGTCCACTAGCGTGTACGGTGTGTTGTCCACTAGCATGTACGGTGTGTTGTCCACTAGCGTGTACGGTGTGTTGTCCACTAGCGTGTACGGTGTATTGTTCACTAGCGTGTACGGTGTGTTGTCCACTAGCGTGGACGGTGTGTTGTCCACTAGCGTGTACGGTGTGTTGTCCACTAACGCGGCCAGCAGTAACAGCCTAGTTGATCAGGCCCTGATCCATCGGGAGGCCTGGTCGTGGACCGGGCCGCGGGGGCGTTGATCCCCGGAATAACCTCCAGGTAACCTCCAGGTAACGCGTACGGTGTGTTGTCCACTAGCGTGTACGGTGTGTTGTCCACTAGCGTGGACGTTGTCTTGTCCACTAGCGTGGACGGTGTCTTGTCTACTAGCGTGGACGGTGTCTTGTCCAGTACAGCCTTTAAACTGTAAGTCAGGGCTGCTCAACTGGCGGTCCGTTTAAACTGTAAGTCAGGGCTGCTCAACTGGCGGTCCGCGGTCCGAATCCGGACCTTCTGAGTGTTGCAGTTGGACCGCGAGCTTCAGTGTAGTTGGACCGCGAGCTTCAGTGTTGTAGTTGGGCCGCGAGCTTCAGTGTTGTAGCTGGACCGCGAGCATCAGTGTTGTAGTTGGACCGCGAGCTTCAGGAGAAAGCTTAGTTAAATAACAGGCGTTACCACGTTCAGGATCAGGTGGAACACAAGAGCGGGATTAATACATTATTCTATCTGAATTGAATGCATATACTGAATGGAATACAGTATTCTAGCATACACTGCCCTATACTCGGATTTGTTACTTTTCATGACTGCGTGTAAAAGTGTATCCGGACCTATGCATACATTGGTACTTGTCCAAGTGGACCTTTGCTCATAGCAGTTGAGTAGCCCTACAGTCTATGCCATAGGTATCACCACACTTGTTTGATACATAAGTGAGGTACCATTTCGCTTGTGCGATACATAAGTGAGGTATCACCTCACTTGTGTGATGCATGTGTAAGGTATCACTACACTTGTTTGATACATAAGTGAGGTACCATTTCGCTTGTGTGATACATAAGTGAGATATCACCTCACTTGTGTGATACATGAGTCAGGTATCACTTCACTTGTGTGATATATGACTCAGGTATCACCACGCTTGTGTGATACATAAGTCAAGTATCACCTCACTTGTGTGATACATGAGTCATTTATCACCTCACTTGTGTGATACATGAGTCAGGTATCACCTCACTTGTGTGATATATGACTCAGGTATCACCACGCTTGTGTGATACATAAGTCAAGTATCACCTCACTTGTGTGATACATGAGTCAGGTGTCACAACTTGTATGATACATGAGTCATGTATCACCTCACTTGCGTGATACATAAGTCAGGAATCACCACACTTGTGTGATACACGAGTCATGCATCACCTCGCTTGTGTGATACATGAGTCAGGTATCACCACACTTGTGTGATACACGAGTCATGCATCACCTCACTTGTGTGATACATGAGTCAGGTATCACAACACTTGTGTGATACTTGAGTCAGGTATCACCTCACTTGTGTGGTACATGAGCCAGGTATCACCACACTTGTGTGATACATGAGTCAGGTATCACCACACTTGTGTGATACATGAGTCAGGTATCACCACACTTGTGTGATACATGAGTCAGGTATCACCTCACTTGTGTGATACATGAGCCAGGTATCACCACACTTGTGTGATACATGAGTCAGGTATCACCACACTTGTGTGATACATGAGTCAGGAATCACCACACTTGTGTGATACATGAGTCAGGTATCACCACACTTGTGTGATACATGAGTCAGGAATCACCACACTTGTGTGATACTTGAGTCAGGTATCACCTCACTTGTGTGATACATGAGTCGGGTATCACCTCACTTGTGTGATACATGAGCCAGGTATCACCACACTTGTGTGATACATGAGTCAGGTATCACCACACTTGTGTGATACATGAGTCAGGAATCACCACACTTGTGTGATACATGAGTCAGGTATCACCACACTTGTGTGATACATGAGTCAGGTATCACCTCACTTGTGTGATACACGAGTCAGGTATCACCTCACTTATGTGACACATGAGTCAGGAATCAACACACTTGTTTGAGACATGAGTCAGGTATCACCACACTTGTGTGATACATGAGTCAGGTATCACCTCACTTGTGTGATACATGAGTCAGGTATCACCTCACTTGTGTGATACATGAGTCAGGTATCACCTCACTTGTGTGATACATGAGTCAGGTATCACCTCACTTGTGTGATACATGAGTCAGGTATCACCTAACTTGTGTGATACATGAGTCAGGTATCACCTCACTTGTGTGATACATGAGTCAGGTATCACCTCACTTGTGTGATACATGAGTCAGGTATCACCTCACTTGTGTGATACATGAGTCAGGTATCACCTCACTTGTGTGATACATGAGTCAGGTATCACCTCACTTGTGTGATACATGAGTCAGGTATCACCTAACTTGTGTGATACATGAGTCAGGTATCACCTCACTTGTGTGATACATGAGTCGGGTATCACCTCACTTGTGTGATACATGAGTCAGGTATCACCTCACTTGTGTGATACATGAGTCAGGTATCACCTCACTTGTGTGATACATGAGTCAGGTATCACCTCACTTGTGTGATATATGAGTCAGGTATCACCTCACTTGTGTGATACATAAGTCAGGTATCACCTCACTTGTGTGATACATGAGTCAGGTATCACCTCACTTGTGTGATACATGAGTCAGGTATCACCTCACTTGTGTGATACATGAGTCGGGTATCACCTCACTTGTGTGATACGTGAGTCAGGTATCACCTCACTTGTGTGATACATGAGTCAGGTATCACCTCACTTGTGTGATACATGAGTCAGGTATCACCTCACTTGTGTGATACATGAGTCAGGTATCACCTCACTTGTGTGATACATGAGTCAGGTATCACCTCACTTGTGTGATACATGAGTCAGGTATCACCTCACTTGTGTGATACATGAGTCAGGTATCACCTCACTTGTGTGATACATGAGTCAGGTATCACCTCACTTGTGTGATACATAAGTCAGGAATCACCTCACTTGTGTGATACATGAGTCAGGTATCACCTCACTTGTGTGATACATGAGTCGGGTATCACCTCACTTGTGTGATACATGAGTCAGGTATCACCTCACTTGTGTGATACATGAGTCAGGTATCACCTCACTTGTGTGATACATGAGTCAGGTATCACCTCACTTGTGTGATACATGAGTCAGGTATCATCACACTTACGTTTTTCTTGTTGTTTTTTAACTGTAAGACTGTCGTAAGCGTCTTAGCTGAGTGGTACAGCTCCTGGTCCGCTACATGTCAACACCACGGTTTGAGTCTCCAGTCAATCTGTTATTTTATACTACTGATGATTTGCAATAATGTCAAGTTGGGCATTATTACTGCTGACACATTTCGCCTGTACAACAGGTTTCTTCAGTCTTCCTGTATCTGATTGAAGAAACGTTTTGTGGAGGCAAGGTAGAGTAGGCTCGGCTTATGGGATAAGGGGATACCTTCAAATCATATTTAACTGACTCACGAAATCGTAATAACACGATTACAAACCAACCACGGAACGGGTTTGGTTTGAACTCGTGGTGAGTGAGTCGTAAATTTCCAGGGCAGAGCGTAAGCCGCTGGCCAGCTTGCACAGTGAGACCCTTGCTAACCTCTCTATGGTAAATAAATATACGTAGATGGATGAATCTTATTGCAGCCAGCTGGCCTAATGGCTTTCTTACTCGCCGTGGGTTCGAATACAAAAAGTTCCATGGTTTACATTTAACTGTTTCTCAGATCGTAAAAAAATGTATCTAAACCTCAAACGTAGCAGCCAGAATTGTAATCCGTGTTGGTGGTACCTGGTGAAAGTTGTCTGGGCACCTCACCAAAAACGAATAGTGAAGGGCATTTACACTGATTTTATCCCACTTCCCGGGGCGCATATCCACTAACTTCACGGTTATTTCATGGTATCCCAAGTTGTTGGACCACGAGGTACACTCTCAATTAGGCAAACCCGACAGGTTCCAGAGTCACAAGTAATGTTTCAAGTCCCTAGCGGCCATTCCTGCACTCGTCCACATGTACTGTTCAATACCAGTGGAAAAGTTTCTACCACTCGTTTTCGTAAGTACCTTTGTATCAGTTATCTCATAATATAATATTTGTCCTAATCCTGCTGTTTCCTGTTTCCTTCCTGGTCCTCTTACCCACCTCCTCACCCTCTTCTAAGTCATTCTACACCTTTCTATTCTTCATCTTTGTCAGCGTGTATTTATGTGTGCGGTTGAGCCATCCTGGGGTGACGACCCAGCCACACCTTCACTCACCTACAGAAAGGGTAACCGTAAATTTCACGCATTTTTCTGACTCAGGCTTTGCAATTTGGTCGTTTGTCCACTTCAAGAAAGCCATTACCACGGGAACAGTATCCTTCCTTAGTGGACACTCACACCACGGTCCCAGTATCCTCCCTCAGTCGACACTCACACCACGGTCCCAGTATCTTCCCTCAGTGGACACTCACACCACGATCCCAGTATCCTCCCATAGTGGACACTCACACCACGGTCCCAGTATCCTCCCTTAGTGGACACTCACACCACGGCCCCAGTATCCTCCCTCAGTGGACACACACAACGGTCCCAGTATCCTCCCTTAGTGGACACTCACACCACGGCCCCAGTATCCTCCCTCAGTGGACACACACAACGGTCCCAGTATCCTCCCTTAGTGGACACTCACACCACGGCCCCAGTATCCTCCCTCAGTGGACACACACAACGGTCCCAGTATCCTCCCTTAGTGGACACTCACACCACGGCCCCAGTATCCTCCCTCAGTGGACACACACAACGGTCCCAGTATCCTCCCTTAGTGGACACTCACACCACGGCCCCAGTATCCTCCCTCAGTTTATACTAACACCCGTGTTCTGGTGCTACATGAACGTCCTCTCAGTCTTACCTGCTACCCGCCCTTACCCATTATTTCCGGGTTCTTTCACACAATTCTTAAAGTTTTTTCTTATGGGTCCTGCTGGTTTCTTTGGTAGAAAATGGTATTGTAGAAGTAATCCTAGAAATCCTCTAGCGACCATGAAGATCTATTTATAAGGGATTACTTAATGATTTACGTTACTAGGAAGCCATATTCTGTCTAAATCACTTCAAGATGAAAAAATTAAAGAGAAATGCGTACAATGTGATCCTGCGGACCTGCAGGTTAGTTTTAAATACAACCTACCCAACTTTCTCCACCTGACTCTCCACACTATATATACTCTTGTACTCTTTACCCAGGTAGATCTGTTTATGACTTGATAAAGTCCACTGTGTGGGCGAAACGTTGTCAATAAAGGATCACATTATAGTGCATTTGTGTTTATTTTTCCGTTTTACAACTTTTTTTCTTCAGCAATTCAGAATATTGACGTAGGGGAGTCATGATGGTGGCTTTGAGGGGACTGGAGCTAGAGCACTACACAGCCACGCTGGTGTGAGATTCGTTTGCAAACACTTGCGTTTGTGGTCACTGTGGTGTACAGAACTATAATGAGGTCTGGTCACAGACCGGGCCGAGGGGGCGTTGACCCCCGAAACCTTCTCCAGGTACACTCCAGGTATATCTAGTGTGATGAGTCTCGGTAGGCCGACATGGACAAGTGGTTAGCACACTGACCTGCCAGTTGCAGCATTCACATGCCAGGGCTTCAGTCCCAACCGTTCTGCAATTTGGTTCAGGATGTTCTCAAGGCAGCTGTAAAGGCAGCAGCAGCCAGAGCAACCACAGCAGCAGCAGCTGCAGAAACAACAGCAGGAACAGCAAGAGAATAGCAACAGCAGCAGAAGGAACAGCATAAGCAACAACAGCAGTAGCAGCAGCAGCAGCAACAGCAACAGCAGCAATCACAACAACAACAGCAGCAGCAGCAACAACAACAACAGCTTGAGTCATGTGTTGGACTGGGTCAAAGGGTTAGCACTGAGCCACCACAACGCTCACCGCCAGAATTAAAGGTTAAGATTTACGAAGGAACATTATAGAGCGGCAGGAGCCCCCTGGTGAGTCTCAGAGACACTAATATATGGTGTTACCGTCTTCCCTCCCTCCCTCCATCCCTCTCACTTCCATATACCCTTCCCTCTCTCTCTCTCTCTCTCTCTCTCTCTCTCTCTCTCTCTCTCTCTCTCTCTCTCTCTCTCTCTCTCTCTCTCTCTCTCTCTCTCTCTCTCTCTCTCTCTTTCTCTCGCTCTCTCTCTCTTTCTACCTCAGTAAATGTTCAAAATGGAAGAAGGCTACCGTGTAGGCGAGGAGTTTGAACAATATAGATACCCAAATGTTGGTCATGTGTTTTTCATATAAAGAACAAAAAGGCACAATACCGTGACTGGAACAATACACAAATAACCAGCATACAGGAGAGAGGAGCTGACCACGACGTTTCGGTCCGACTTGGACCATTTACAAGTCACACTGTCGTAAACACCTCTCTCTCCTGTGTGCTGGCTATTTGTGTAGTGTCTTACACCTTGGTACAACACCTCTGAGACAAGGTACCACACCTCTGAGACAAGGTACCACACCTCTCAGACAAGGTACCACACCTCTGAGACAAGGTACCACACCTCTGAGACAAGGTACCATACCTCTCAGACAAGGTACCACACCTCTGAGACAAGGTACCACACCTCTCAGACAACGTACCACACCACTGAGACAAGGTACCACACCACTGAGACAAGGTACCATACCACTGAGACAAGGTACCATACCACTGAGACAAGGTATCACATCACTGAGACAAGGTACCGCACCTTTGAGACAAGGTACCACACCTCTGAAACAAGGTACCACACCTCTGAGACAAGGTACCACACCTCTGAGACAAGGAACCGCACCTCTGAGACAAGGTAACGCACCTCTGAGACAAGGTACCACACCTCTGAGACAAGGTACTACACCTCTGAGACAAGATACCACACCACTGAGACAAGGTACCACACCTCTGAGATAAGGCACAACACCTCTGAGACAAGGTACCACACCTCTGAGACAAGGTACCACACCACTGCGACACAAGGTACTACACCACTGACACAAGATACCACACATCTGAGACAAGGTACCACACTTCCGAGAGAAAAGGTACCACACCTCTGAGACAAGGTACCACACCTCTGAGACAAGGTACCACACCTCTGAGACAAGGTACCACACCTCTGAGACAAGGTACCACACCTCTGAGACAAGGTACCACACCTCTTGAGAAAAGGCACCAGATCTCTGAGAAAAGGTACCACACCTCTGAGAAAAGGTACCACACCACTGAGACAAGGTACCACACCACTAGGACACAAGGTACCACACCACTAAGACAAGGTACCACACCACTAGGACACAAGGTACTACACCATTAAGAACTATCACAGTTTACCTCATCAGTGATGGTCTTGATTGCTTTGCATATATACATATGTATATATATATATATATATATATATATATATATATATATATATATATATATATATATATATATATATATATATATATATATATATATATATATATATATATATATATATTGCGACCAGCCGGGAATCGAACAAGTCTCCTGGGAACCTATCTAACGCCCCCATAACTAGTAAACTGCACCAGAATGCTATAAACATCAGGGACTCAGTGAGTACACTGGGTTTTAAGCAACTAACAATATTGTGTAGAACCTGCCACTGTTAGCACCACCGTTGAAGTCTCTCACCTTCCTTTTATTTACTCACAGTTGTTCACCACGACTTGTGGTGAATTAGTTTGGCCATGTTCTTCATGTACAGCTTGTTCAGTGGTTAGTTAACATGTTCAGTGGTTAGTTAACATGTTCAGTGGTTAGATAACATGATCAGTGGCTAGTTAACATGTTCAATGGTAAGTTAACATATTCAGAGGTTAGTTAACATATTCAATGGTTAGTTAACATATTCAGTGGTTAGTTAAGGTGTTCAGTGGTTAGTTAACATGTTCAGCGATTAATTAACATGTTCAGTGGTTAGTTAACATGTTCAATGGTAAGTTTACATGTTCAGTAGTAAGTCAACATGTTCTGTGGTTAGTTAACATATTCAGTGGTTAGTTAACATGTTTAGTGGTTAGTTAAAATGTTCAGTGATTAATTAGCATGTTCAATGGTAAATTAACATGTTCAGTGGTTAGTTAACATGTTCAATGGTAAGTTAACATGTTCAGTGGTAAGTCAACATGTTTTGTGGTTAGTTAACATATTCAGTGGTTAGTTAACTTGTTAATTAGTGAGGAAAGGTCCATTGATAAGTTGTCTTCATTGATGAAGCAACACTGTCATTGATGAAGCAACACTGTCATTGGTGAAGCAACACTGTCATTGATGAAGCAACACTGTCATTGATGAAGCAACACTGTCATTGATGAAGCAACACTGTCATTGATGAAGCAACACTGTCATTGGTGAAGAAGTGCACTACCAGTGATGAAACACTGTCATTGATGAAGCAACAGCAGTGATGAAGCACTGTCATTGATGAAGCAACACTGTCATGAAGAAGCAACACTGATGAAGCAACACATTGATGAAGCAACACTGTCATTGATGAAGCAACACTGTCATTGATGAAGCAACACTGTCATTGATGAAGCAACACTGTCATTGATGAAGCAACACTGTCATTGATGAAGCAACACTGTCATTGATGAAGCAACACTGTCATTGATGAAGCAACACTGTCATTGATGAAGCAACACTGTCATTGATGAAGCAACACTGTCATTGATGAAGCAACACTGTCATTGATGAAGCAACACTGTCATTGATAAAGCAACACTACCATTGATGAAGCAACACTGTCATTGATGAAGCAACACTGTCATTGATAAAGCAACACTGTCATTGATAAAGCAACACTGTCATTGATGAAGCAACACTGTCATTGATGAAGCAACACTGTCATTGATGAAGCAACACTGTCATTGATGAAGCAACACTGTCATTGATGAAGCAACACTGTCATTGATGAAGCAACACTGTCATTGATGAAGCAACACTGTCATTGATGAAGCAACACTGTCATTGATGAAGCAACACTGTCATTGATGAAGCAACACTGTCATTGATGAAGCAACACTGTCATTGATGAAGCAACACTGTCATTGATGAAGCAACACTGTCATTGATGAAGCAACACTGTCATTGATGAAGCAACACTGTCATTGATGAAACAACACTGTCATTGATGAAACAACACTGTCATTGATGAAGCAACACTGTCATTGATGAAGCAACACTGTCATTGATGAAGCAACACTGTCATTGATGAAGCAACACTGTCATTGATGAAGCAACACTGTCATTGATGAAGCAACACTGTCATTGATGAAGCAACACTGTCATTGATGAAGCAGCACTGTCATTGATGAAGCAGCACTGTCATTGATGAAGCAACACTGTCATTGATGAAGCAGCACTGTCATTGATGAAGCAACACTGTCATTGATGAAGCAACACTGTCATTGATGAAGCAACACTGTCACTGAGATTAGTGCAAAAACTGGAGGACCAAGCAGGGACAACAGGGAAGGCACTACAATGGATCAGGGAATACTTGTCAGGAAGACAGCAGCGAGTCATGGTACGTGGCGAGGTGTCAGAGTGGGCACCTGTGACCAGCGGGGTCCCGCAGGGGTCAGTCCTAGGACCAGTGCTGTTTCTGGTATTTGTGAACGACATGACAGAAGGAATAGACTCTGAGGTGTCATTGTTTGCAGATGACGTGAAGTTGATGAGAAGAATTCACTCGATCGAAGACCAGGCAGAACTACAAAGGGATCTGGACAGGCTGCAGACCTGGTCCAGCAATTGGCTCCTGGAGTTCAATCCCACCATGTGCAAAGTCATGAAGATTGGGGAAGGGCAAAGAAGGCCGCAGACGGAGTACAATCTAGGGGGTCAGAGACTACAAACCTCACTCAAGGAAAAAGATCTTGGGGTGAGTATAACACCAGGCACATCTGAAGCGCACATCAACCAAATAACTGCTGCAGCATATGGGCGCCTAGGAAACCTCAGAACAGCATTCCGACATCTTAATAAGGAATCGTTCAGGACCCTGTACACCGTCTACGTTAGGCCCATATTGGAGTATGCGGCACCAGTTTGGAACCCACACCTAGCCAAGTACGTAAAGAAACTTGAGAAAGTGCAAAGGTTTGCAACAAGACTAGTCCCAGAGCTTGATGAAGCAACACTACCAGTGATGAAGCAACACTACCAGTGATGAAGCAACACTACCAGTGATGAAGATGAAGCAACACTACCAGTGATGAAGCAACACTACCAGTGATGAAGCAACACTACCAGTGATGAAGCAACACTACCAGTGATGAAGCAACACTACCAGTGATGAAGCAACACTACCAGTGATGAAGCAACACTACCAGTGATGAAGCAACACTACCAGTGATGAAGCAACACTACCAGTGATGAAGCAACACTACCAGTGATGAAGCAACACTACCAGTGATGAAGCAACACTACCAGTGATGAAGCAACACTACCAGTGATGAAGCAACACTGTCATTGATGAAGCAACACTGTCATTGATGAAGCAACACTGTCATTGATAAAGCAACACTGTCATTGATAAAGCAACACTGTCATTGATGAAGCAACACTGTCATTGATAAAGCAACACATTGATGAAGCAACACTACCAGTGATGAAGCAACACTGTCATTGATAAAGCAACACTACCAGTGATGAAGCAACACTACCAGTGATGAAGCAACACTGTCATTGATAAAGCAACACTGTCATTGATAAAGCAACACTACCAGTGATGAAGCAACACTGTCATTGATAAAGCAACACTGTCATTGATAAAGCAACACTACCAGTGATGAAGCAACACTACCAGTGATGAAGCAACACTACCAGTGATGAAGCAACACTACCAGTGATGAAGCAACACTACCAGTGATGAAGCAACACTACCAGTGATGAAGCAACACTACCAGTGATAAAGCAACACTACCAGTGATGAAGCAACACTACCAGTGATGAAGCAACACTACCAGTGATGAAGCAACACTACCAGTGATGAAGCAACACTACCAGTGATGAAGCAACACTACCAGTGATGAAGCAACACTACCAGTGATGAAGCAACACTACCAGTGATAAAGCAACACTGTCATTGATGAAGCAACACTACCAGTGATGAAGCAACACTACCAGTGATGAAGCAACACTACCAGTGATGAAGCAACACTACCAGTGATGAAGCAACACTACCAGTGATGAAGCAACACTGTCATTGATGAAGCAACACTACCAGTGATGAAGCAACACTACCAGTGATGAAGCAACACTACCAGTGATGAAGCAACACTACCAGTGATGAAGCAACACTACCAGTGATGAAGCAACACTACCAGTGATGAAGCAACACTACCAGTGATGAAGCAACACTGTCATTGATAAAGCAACACTACCAGTGATGAAGCAACACTACCAGTGATGAAGCAACACTACCAGTGATGAAGCAACAAGCAACACTGTCATTGATGAAGCAACACTACCAGTGATGAAGCAACACTACCAGTGATGAAGCAACACTACCAGTGATGAAGCAACACTACCAGTGATGAAGCAACACTGTCATTGATGAAGCAACACTACCAGTGATGAAGCAACACTACCAGTGATGAAGCAACACTGTCATTGATGAAGCAACACTACCAGTGATGAAGCAACACTGTCATTGATGAAGCAACACTACCAGTGATGAAGCAACACTGTCATTGATGAAGCAACACTACCAGTGATGAAGCAACACTACCAGTGATGAAGCAACACTACCAGTGATGAAGCAACACTACCAGTGATGAAGCAACACTGTCATTGATGAAGCAACACTGTCATTGATGAAGCAACACTACCAGTGATGAAGCAACACTACCAGTGATGAAGCAACACTACCAGTGATAAAGCAACACTACCAGTGATAAAGCAACACTACCAGTGATGAAGCAACACTACCAGTGATGAAGCAACACTACCAGTGATGAAGCAACACTACCAGTGATAAAGCAACACTGTCATTGATGAAGCAACACTACCAGTGATGAAGCAACACTACCAGTGATGAAGCAACACTACCAGTGATGAAGCAACACTACCAGTGATAAAGCAACACTGTCATTGATGAAGCAACACTACCAGTGATGAAGCAACACTACCAGTGATGAAGCAACACTACCAGTGATAAAGCAACACTGTCATTGATGAAGCAACACTACCAGTGATGAAGCAACACTACCAGTGATGAAGCAACACTACCAGTGATGAAGCAACACTACCAGTGATAAAGCAACACTGTCATTGATGAAGCAACACTACCAGTGATGAAGCAACACTACCAGTGATGAAGCAACACTACCAGTGATAAAGCAACACTGTCATTGATGAAGCAACACTACCAGTGATGAAGCAACACTACCAGTGATGAAGCAACACTACCAGTGATGAAGCAACACTACCAGTGATGAAGCAACACTACCAGTGATGAAGCAACACTGTCATTGAATAAATGACTGTAGCAACTCTCCCGCTACTTCTACAAAAGAGTCTTTCCTAGTGAATATTCCAGGCTAGAGTATTCCCATGAGAAATATGTGGCGCATTGTGCCACAGTTATGTACATTGTGTCCCAGCTATGTACATTGTGCCACAGTTATGTACATTGTGCCCCTGCTATGTACATTGTGCCACAGTTATGTACATTGTGCCACAGTTATGTACATTGTGTCCCAGCTATGTACATTGTGCCACAGTTATGTACATTGTGCCCCTGCTATGTACATTGTGCCACAGTTATGTACATTGTGTCCCAGCTATGTACATTGTGCCACAGTTATGTACATTGTGCCCCAGCTATGTACATTGTGCCACAGTTATGTACATTGTGCCCCAGCTATGTACATTGTGCCCCAGCTATGTACATTGTGCCCCAGCTATGTACATTGTGCCCCAGCTATGTACATTGTGCCCCAGCTATGTACATTGTGCCCCAGCTATGTACATTGTGCCACAGTTATGTACATTGTGCCCCAGCTATGTACATTGTGCCACAGTTATGTACATTGTGCCCCAGCTATGTACATTGTGCCACAGTGTGCCCCATGTACATATGTGTGTACATTGTGCCCCAGCTATGTACATTGTGCCCCAGCTATGTACATTGTGCCACAGCTATGTACATTGTGCCCCAGCTATGTACATTGTGCCCCAGCTATGTACATTGTGCCAGAGTGAGAGTTATGTGTAGGCAGAACTGTCGATATCCTTCACAGGTGTGACACAGGTGTGGCACGGGTGTGACGCAGGTGAGACACAGGTGTGACACAAGTGAGACATAGATGTGAAACAGGTGAGATACAGATGTAACACAGGTGAGACACAGATGTGACACATGTGAGGCACAGGTGTGACACAGGTGAGACGCAGGTACGACAAGTGTGACACATGTATGACACAGGTGAGACACAGTTAGGACACATGTATAACATAGGTATGACACAGGTGTTACACAGTGGGGACGCAGGTATGACACAGTTATGGCATACAGGTGTGACACAGGTGAGACACAGGTATGGAACAGGTATGAAGCAGGTGTGACACAGGTATGAGACAGGTATGGCACATGTATGACATGTATGACACAGGTATTACACAGGTGAGGCACACGTACGACAGGTGTGACACAGGTATGACATAGGTTTAACACAGGTATGGCACAGGTGAGACACAGGTATGGAACAGGCATGACACATGTATGACACAGGTGTGACACAGGTGAGACACATGTGATACAAGTGTGACGCATGTGTGACACACGTATGACACTGGTGTGACACAGGTATGGCACTGGTGTGACACAGGTATGACACAGGTATGACAAGATCCACTCAGAGTTTTATACCTGCGGATACATAATGTATTATTGTGTCATTACGTACAAAGGATGTATAAATATACTGACGTATGTTATACGTCACTATAACATACGATTGGCTAGGTTATGTTACTTTACATTACGTTACGTTACTACAGCCACAAGGAAAATGACAGAATGGATAATGAGAACCTTCAAAACTAAGGATGCCAAGCCCATGATGATTCTGTTCATATCAGTTGTTCTCTCTAGGCTGGAATACTGCTATACACTAACGGATCCCCTCAATACAGGCGAAATTGCTGATCTGGAGAATATACAGAGAAGTTTCACCGCACAACAAGTACACTCAGGCACCGAATTTCTGGGAACTTTTGAGGTCCCTTGACCTGTACTCTTTGCAATAGAGGCGAGAAAAATACAAAATTTACAACTGGAAAATCCTAGAAGGACTGGTTCCAAATCATCACACAAAATTCACTCCCTATGAAAGCAAAAGACTCGGCAGGCAGTGCAACATCCCCCCAGTAAAAAGGAGATATGCCTCGAGTACACTAAGAGACAACAGAATAAGTGTCAGGGGCCCAAGACTGTTCAACTGCCTCCCAGTATAAGGGGGATTACCAATAACCCCCGTGGCTGTCTTCAAGACGAAATTGGACAGGCACCTAAAGTTAATACCTGACAAACCGGGCTGTGGTTCGTATGTTGGAGTAGGTGTTGCCAGCAGTAAAAGCCTGGTTGATCAGGCTCTGATCCGTCGCGAGACTTGGTCATGAACCCGGCCGAGGGGACGTTGACCCCCGGAACACCCTCTAGGTAAACGTTAAGCTAGGGTAGGTAATAAATTAATTATGAACATGATAAAACCTCTTGTCTTCTGCTGAGACAAAGTTGCGATACTTGCTGAGGTTGTTGAGAGAACAACCCTGCTGACCAACACTAAGTGTTGCTGAGGTTGTTGAGAGAACAACCCTGCTGACCAACACTAAGTGTTGCTGAGGTTGTTGAGAGAACAACCCTGCTGACCAACACTAAGTGTTGCTGAGGTTGTTGAGAGAACAACCCTGCTGACTAACTCTAAGTGTTGCTGAGGTTGTTGAGAGAACAACCCTGCTGACCAACACTAAGTGTTGCTGAGGTTGTTGAGAGAACAACCCTGCTGACAAACTCTAAGTGTTGCTGAGGTTGTTGAGAGAACAACCCTGCTGACCAACACTAAGTGTTGCTGAGGTTGTTGAGAGAACAACCCTGCTGACCAACACTAAGTGTTGCTGAGGTTGTTGAGAGAACAACCCTGCTGACCAACACTAAGTGTTGCTGAGGTTGTTGAGAGAACAACCCTGCTGACCAACACTAAGTGTTGCTGAGGTTGTTGAGAGAACAACCCTGCTGACTAACTCTAAGTGTTGCTGAGGTTGTTGAGAGAACAACCCTGCTGACCAACACTAAGTGTTGCTGAGGTTGTTGAGAGAACAACCCTGCTGACAAACTCTAAGTGTTGCTGAGGTTGTTGAGAGAACAACCCTGCTGACCAACACTAAGTGTTGCTGAGGTTGTTGAGAGAACAACCCTGCTGACCAACACTAAGTGTTGCTGAGGTTGTTGAGAGAACAACCCTGCTGACCAACACTAAGTGTTGCTGAGGTTGTTGAGAGAACAACCCTGCTGACCAACACTAAGTGTTGCTGAGGTTGTTGAGAGAACAACCCTGCTGACCAACACTAAGTGTTGCTGAGGTTGTTGAGAGAACAACCCTGCTGACCAACACTAAGTGTTGCTGAGGTTGTTGAGAGAACAACCCTGCTGACCAACACTAAGTGTTGCTGAGGTTGTTGAGAGAACAACCCTGCTGACTAACTCTAAGTGTTGCTGAGGTTGTTGAGAGAACAACCCTGCTGACCAACACTAAGTGTTGCTGAGGTTGTTGAGAGAACAACCCTGCTGACCAACACTAAGTGTTGCTGAGGTTGTTGAGAGAATAACCCTGCTGACCAACACTAAGTGTTGCTGAGGTTGTTGAGAGAACAACCTTGCTGACCAACACTAAGTGTTGCTGAGGTTGTTGAGAGAACAACTCTGCTGACCAACACTAAGTGTTGCTGAGGTTGTTGAGAGAACAACTCTGCTGACCAACACTAAGTGTTGCTGAGGTTGTTGAGAGAACAACTCTGCTGACCAACACTAAGTGTTGCTGAGGTTGTTGAGAGAACAACTCTGCTGACCAACACACAGTGGCATGTATCTGTTAGTCAGGGTAGATGTAAGTGTACAGCTCTACACCATCAGTCAGGGTAGATGTAAGTGTACAGCTCTACACCATCAGTCAGAGTAGATGTAAGTGTACAGCTCTACACAATCAGTCAGGGTAGATGTAAGTGTGCAGCTCTACACCATCAGTCAGGGTAGATGTAAGTGTACAGCTCTACACCATCAGTCAGGGTAGATGTATGTGTACAGCTCTACACCATCAGTCAGAGTAGATGTAAGTGTACAGCTCTACACCATCAGTCAGAGTAGATGTAAGTGTACAGCTCTACACCATCAGTCAGGGTAGATGTATGTGTACAGCTCTACACCATCAGTCAGAGTAGATGTAAGTGTACAGCTCTACACCATCAGTCAGAGTAGATGTAAGTGTACAGCTCTACACCATCAGTCAGAGTAGATGTAAGTGTACAGCTCTACACCATCAGTCAGAGTAGATGTAAGTGTACAGCTCTACACCATCAGTCAGGGTAGATGTAAGTGTACAGCTCTACACCATCAGTCAGGGTAGATGTAAGTGTACAGCTCTACACCATCAGTCAGGGTAGATGTAAGTGTACAGCTCTACACCATCAGTCAGAGTAGATGTAAGTGTACAGCTCTACACCATCAGTCAGGGTAGATGTAAGTGTGCAGCTCTACACCATCAGTCAGGGTAGATGTAAGTGTACAGCTCTACACCATCAGTCAGAGTAGATGTAAGTGTACAGCTCTACACCATCAGTCAGAGTAGATGTAAGTGTACAGCTCTACACCATCAGTCAGAGTAGATGTAAGTGTACAGCTCTACACCATCAGTCAGGGTAGATGTAAGTGTACAGCTCTACACCATCAGTCAGGGTAGATGTAAGTGTACAGCTCTACACCATCAGTCAGGGTAGATGTAAGTGTACAGCTCTACACCATCAGTCAGAGTAGATGTAAGTGTACAGCTCTACACCATCAGTCAGGGTAGATGTAAGTGTGCAGCTCTACACCATCAGTCAGAGTAGATGTAAGTGTACAGCTCTACACCATCAGTCAGGGTAGATGTAAGTGTACAGCTCTACACCATCAGTCAGGGTAGATGTAAGTGTACAGCTCTACACCATCAGTCAGGGTAGATGTAAGTGTACAGCTCTACACCATCAGTCAGGGTAGATGTAAGTGTGCAGCTCTACACCATCAGTCAGGGTAGATGTAAGTGTGCAGCTCTACACCATCAGTCAGGGTAGATGTAAGTGTGCAGCTCTACACCATCAGTCAGGGTAGATGTAAGTGTACAGCTCTACACCATCAGTCAGGGTAGATGTAAGTGTACAGCTCTACACCATCAGTCAGGGTAGATGTAAGTGTACAGCTCTACACCATCATGGTATGAAAAAAAAATGACGATACTTTACTAAACTGAAAGCATACGCTTTTTATTTTTACTGCAGGTATCAGTGAGCGTCCAGAACCTTGTTACTGTGTTCACCTGATACTGCAGGTATCAGTGGGCGTCCAGAACCTTGTTACGGTGTTCACCTGATACTGCAGGTATCAGTGAGCGTCCAGAACCTTGTTACTGTGTTCACCTGATACTGCAGGTATCAGTGGGCGTCCAGAACCTTGTTACGGTGTTCACCTGATACTGCAGGTATCAGTGGGCGTCCAGAACCTTGTTACGGTGTTCACCTGATACTGCAGGTATCAGTGGGCGTCCAGAACCTTGTTACGGTGTTCACCTGATACTGCAGGTATCAGTGGGCGTCCAGAACCTTGTTACTGTGTTCACCTGATACTGCAGGTATCAGTGGGCGTCCAGAACCTTGTTACGGTGTTCACCTGATACTGCAGGTATCAGTGGGCGTCCAGAACCTTGTTACGGTGTTCACCTGATACTGCAGGTATCAGTGGGCGACCAGAACCTTGTTACGGTGTTCACCTGATACTGCAGGTATCAGTGGGCGTCCAGAACCTTGTTACGGTGTTCACCTGATACTGCAGGTATCAGTGGGCGTCCAGAACCTTGTTACGGTGTTCACCTGATACTGCAGGTATCAGTGGGCGTCCAGAACCTTGTTACGGTGTTCACCTGATACTGCAGGTATCAGTGGGCGTCCAGAACCTTGTTACGGTGTTCACCTGATACTGCAGGTATCAGTGGGCGTCCAGAACCTTGTTACGGTGTTCACCTGATACTGCAGGTATCAGTGGGCGTCCAGAACCTTGTTACGATGTTCACCTGATACTGCAGGTATCAGTGGGCGTCCAGAACCTTGTTACGGTGTTCACCTGATACTGCAGGTATCAGTGGGCGTCCAGAACCTTGTTACGGTGTTCACCTGATACTGCAGGTATCAGTGGGCGTCCAGAACCTTGTTACGGTGTTCACCTGATACTGCAGGTATCAGTGGGCGTCCAGAACCTTGTTACGGTGTTCACCTGATACTGCAGGTATCAGTGGGCGTCCAGAACCTTGTTACGGTGTTCACCTGATACTGCAGGTATCAGTGGGCGTCCAGAACCTTGTTACGGTGTTCACCTGATACTGCAGGTATCAGTGGGCGTCCAGAACCTTGTTACGGTGTTCACCTGATACTGCAGGTATCAGTGGGCGTCCAGAACCTTGTTACGGTGTTCACCTGATACTGCAGGTATCAGTGGGCGTCCAGAACCTTGTTACGGTGTTCACCTGATACTGCAGGTATCAGTGGGCGTCCAGAACCTTGTTACGGTGTTCACCTGATACTGCAGGTATCAGTGGGCGTCCAGAACCTTGTTACGGTGTTCACCTGATACTGCAGGTATCAGTGGGCGTCCAGAACCTTGTTACGGTGTTCACCTGATACTGCAGGTATCAGTGGGCGTCCAGAACCTTGTTACGGTGTTCACCTGATACTGCAGGTATCAGTGGGCGTCCAGAACCTTGTTACGGTGTTCACCTGATACTGCAGGTATCAGTGGGCGTCCAGAACCTTGTTACGGTGTTCACCTGATACTGCAGGTATCAGTGGGCGTCCAGAACCTTGTTACTTGTGTTCACCTGATACTGCAGGTATCAGTGGGCGTCCAGAACCTTGTTACGGTGTTCACCTGATACTGCAGGTATCAGTGGGCGTCCAGAACCTTGTTACGGTGTTCACCTGATACTGCAGGTATCAGTGGGCGTCCAGAACCTTGTTACGGTGTTCACCTGATACTGCAGGTATCAGTGGGCGTCCAGAACCTTGTTACGGTGTTCACCTGATACTGCAGGTATCAGTGGGCGTCCAGAACCTTGTTACGGTGTTCACCTGATACTGCAGGTATCAGTGGGCGTCCAGAACCTTGTTACGGTGTTCACCTGATACTGCAGGTATCAGTGGGCGTCCAGAACCTTGTTACGGTGTTCACCTGATACTGCAGGTATCAGTGGGCGTCCAGAACCTTGTTACGGTGTTCACCTGATACTGCAGGTATCAGTGGGCGTCCAGAACCTTGTTACGGTGTTCACCTGATACTGCAGGTATCAGTGGGCGTCCAGAACCTTGTTACGGTGTTCACCTGATACTGCAGGTATCAGTGGGCGTCCAGAACCTTGTTACGGTGTTCACCTGATACTGCAGGTATCAGTGGGCGTCCAGAACCTTGTTACGGTGTTCACCTGATACTGCAGGTATCAGTGGGCGTCCAGAACCTTGTTACGGTGTTCACCTGATACTGCAGGTATCAGTGGGCGTCCAGAACCTTGTTACGGTGTTCACCTGATGCTGCAGGTATCAGTGGGCGTCCAGAACCGTGTTACGATGTTCACCTGATACTGCAGGTATCAGTGGGCGACCAGAACCTTGGTGTTCACCTGATACTACAGGTATCAGTGGGCGTCCAGAACCTTGTTACGGTGTTCACCTGATACTGCAGGTATCAGTGGGCGTCCAGAACCTTGTTACGGTGTTCACCTGATACTGCAGGTATCAGTGGGCGTCCAGAACCTTGTTACGGTGTTCACCTGATACTGCAGGTATCAGTGGGCGTCCAGAACCTTGTTACGGTGTTCACCTGATACTGCAGGTATCAGTGGGCGTCCAGAACCTTGTTACGGTGTTCACCTGATACTGCAGGTATCAGTGGGCGTCCAGAACCTTGTTACGGTGTTCACCTGATACTGCAGGTATCAGTGGGCGTCCAGAACCTGATACTGCAGGTATCAGTGGGCGTCCAGAACCTTGTTGTGTTCACCTGATACTGCAGGTATCAGTGGGCGTCCAGAACCTTGTTACGGTGTTCACCTGATACGGCAGGTATCAGTGGGCGTCCAGAACCTTGTTACGGTGTTCACCTGATACTGCAGGTATCAGTGGGCGTCCAGAACCTTGTTACGGTGTTCACCTGATACTGCAGGTATCAGTGGGCGTCCAGAACCTTGTTACGGTGTTCACCTGATACTACAGGTATCAGTGGGCGTCCAGACCCTTGGTGTTCACCTGATACTGCAGGTATCAGTGGGCGTCCAGAACCTTGTTACGGTGTTCACCTGATACTGCAGGTATCAGTGGGCGTCCAGAACCTTGTTACGGTGTTCACCTGATACTGCAGGTATCAGTGCAGGTATCGTCCGGAACCTTGTTACCAGAACCTTGTTACGGTGTTCACCTGATACTGCAGGTATCAGTGGGCATCCAGAACCTTGTTACGGTGTTCACCTGATACTGCAGGTATCAGTGGGCGTCCAGAACCTTGTTACGGTGTTCACCTGATGCTGCAGGTATCAGTGGGCGTCCAGAACCTTGTTACGGTGTTCACCTGATACTGCAGGTATCAGTGGGCGTCCAGAACCTTGTTACGGTGTTCACCTGATACTGCAGGTATCAGTGGGCGTCCAGAACCTTGTTACGGTGTTCACCTGATACTGCAGGTATCAGTGGGCGTCCAGAACCTTGTTACGGTACGGTTCACCTGATACTGCAGGTATCAGTGGGCGTCCAGAACCTTGTTACGGTGTTCACCTGATACTGCAGGTATCAGTGGGCGTCCAGAACCTTGTTACGGTGTTCACCTGATACTGCAGGTATCAGTGGGCGTCCAGAACCTTGTTACGGTGTTCACCTGATACTGCAGGTATCAGTGGGCGGCCAGAACCTTGTTACGGTGTTCACCTGATACTGCAGGTATCAGTGGGCGTCCAGAACCTTGTTACGGTGTTCACCTGATGCTGCAGGTATCAGTGGGCGGCCAGAACCTTGTTACGGTGTTCACCTGATACTGCAGGTATCAGTGGGCGTCCAGAACCTTGTTACGGTGTTCACCTGATACTGCAGGTATCAGTGGGCGGCCAGAACCTTGTTACGGTGTTCACCTGATACTGCAGGTATCAGTGGGCGTCCAGAACCTTGTTACGGTGTTCATCTGATACTGCAGGTATCAGTGGGCGTCCAGAACCTTGTTACGGTGTTCACCTGATACTGCAGGTATCAGTGGGCGGCCAAAACCTTGTTACAGTGTTAACCTGATACTGCAGGTATAAGTGGGCGCCCAGAACCTTGTTACGGTGTTCACCTGATACTGCAGGTACCAGTGGGCGTCCAGAACCTTGTTACGGTGTTCACCTGATACTGCAGGTATCAGTGGGCGTCCAGAACCTTGTTACGGTGTTCACCTAATACTGCAGGTATCAGTGGGGGTCCAGAACCTTGTTACGGTGTTCACCTTATACTGCAGGTATCAGTGGGCGACCAGAACCTTGTTACGGTGTTCACCTGATACTGCAGGTATCAGTGGGCGTCCAGAACCTTGTTACGGCGTTCACCTGATACTGCAGGTATCAGTGGGCGTCCAGAACCTTGTTACGGTGTTCACCTGATACTGCAGGTATCAGTGGGCGGCCAGAACCTTGTTACGGTGTTCACCTGATACTGCAGGTATCAGTGGGCGTCCAGAACCTTGTTACGGTGTTCACCTGATACTGCAGGTATCAGTGGGCGGGCAGAACCTTGTTACGGTGTTCACCTGATGCTGCAGGTATCAGTGGGCGTCCAGAACCTTGTTACGATGTTCACCTGATACTGCAGGTATCAATGAGCGTCCAGAACCTTGTTACGGTGTTCACCTGATACTGCAGGTATCAGTGGGCGTCCAGAACCTTGTTACGGTGTTCACTTGATACTGCAGGAATCAGTGGGCGGCCAGAACCTTGTTACGGTGTTCACTTGATACTGCAGGTATCATTGGGCGGTCAGAACCTTGTTACGGTGTTCACCTGATGCTGCAGGTATCAGTGAGCGTCCAGAACCTTGTTACGGTGTTCACCTGATACTGCAGGTATCAATGGGCGGCCAGAATCTTGTTACGGTGTTCACCTGATACTGCAGGTATCAGTGGGCGTCCAGAACCTTGTTACGGTGTTCACCTGATACTGCAGGTATTAGTGGGCGTCCAGAACCTTGTTAAGGTGTTCACCTGATACTGCAGGTATCAGTGGGCGTCCAGAACCTTGTTACTGTGTTCACCTGATACTGCAGGTATCAGTGGGCGTCCAGAACCTTGTTACGGTGTTCACCTGATACTGCAGGTATCAGTGGGCGTCCAGAACCTTGTTACGATGTTCACCTGATACTGCAGGTATCAGTGGGCGTCCAGAACCTTGTTACGGTGTTCACCTGATGCTGCAGGTATCACTGGGCGTCCAGAACCTTGTTACGGTGTTCACCTGATACTGCAGGTATCAGTGGGCGTCCAGAACCTTGTTACGGTGTTCACCTGATGCTGCAGGTATCAGTGGGCGTCCACAACCTTGTTACGGTGTTCACCTGATGCTGCAGGTATCAGTGGGCGTCCAGAACCTTGTTACGGTGTTCACTTAATGCTCTCATAGTCTTCTTCTTTTCCCTCATTTTTCCTCTTTCCCTTCTCCTTGATCGTCCCTTCTATTCCTGTTATTTTTCTTACTCCTCTCCCCCTCATTCTTCTCCCTCACTCTTCTCCTCTTACTCCTCCTCTGTTCTCTCTCCCTCCCCCACATATCTGCTCACCCCATGTGCATCCCAGATCAAAAAGGGTGAATAATGGAAATTTCCGATGAATTATTTAAGGAGTCTTTCTTCCCACAGTGAATGCAGCCCTCTGGGGGCGTGAAGGAAGGCTGGGGTGGGTTGGGAAGGCTGGGGGTGTGATGGCGAGGCTGGGGTGTCTTGGGAAGGCTGGGGTATGTGGGGGTTTTCGGACTAGGGAGGAGGTATTGAGAATTTTGATTTTGATGCCGAAGCAACTAGTTTATTGTGACTCCCATATCCATTCTGTGGAGGGTAGTGCAAGAGCGTATGGATACACACAAGGCCTAGGAACTAGGCCCCAAAAGGGTAACAGGAATGCATCAATTTCTCTTATCTGTTGCATGTAAATTTATGAAATTTGTTTAATATGTCTGGAATTTTATTTTCATAAGATATCTTAACATATCACATTGGTTATTATGCTATCTCTATATTCTTCAATAAATGGATAATTAAGGACACAGTGTGGAAGGTAGTGACCATCCGTCTGACCACATACTTAGAATTAGGTTTGATCTTAATGTGTGTGTCTGCCAAACTGACAGAAGTACTTGTAACCAAGCTTAAGCTTGGCTACTACAACATCAGTCAGTACTTGTAACCAAGCTTAAGCTTGGCTACTACAACATCAGTCAGTACTTGTAACCAAGGTTAAGCCTGGCTACTACAACATCAGTCAGTACTTGTAACCAAGCTTAAGCCTGGCTACTACATCAGTCAGTCTGTTCATTGTTCATAAACATACTTATCCACGGTCATGTTATCATAGTGGGTTATAGATCTACTCAGGCTTCTAACTGCATTCCTATAACTTTCATTTTCATTACTGTCAGCTAGGCGAGAAATGTCTTCTTCAGCAGTTGCTTTTACAAGTGATTTAAGAAAGTAGTGAACTTCTTGGGAGGCGCTTGCAGGTTTGTGATATTAAATAAGGAAATCTTCCATGGAGGGGTGAAATGCTCTTGTTGTCACTGAGGATTTGTTGAGTAGTGGCTAAAATCCTGGAGGGCAGGAATAAAAAATGGAGGGAAGAAAGGAAGTGTTAAGGAAAGGAAGGATGTTAGGAGAGTAGAGATATGTGTGAGAGAGAAGGAGGTAAGAATGGAATAAGTGAGAGAAATGTATGGATGTTATGGGAGCAAAGGAGAGAACAAGAGAGGGAAAGAGAGGAAAAAGAGAGATGTATGGAGGGGGTGAGAGGGAAGGAGGGAGGGTGGGTCGGACTGGGATTCAAAGAATGCATTAGATGTACCAGGTGTCGTTCTCTACACCGCCTCATTTGCATACTAGATAACTGTGAGTGACGCTGAGTGGAGCCGGGCCAGCCAGCCTTCACAAGTGCATTAACCAACTGTCAATGAATTCGTAGAATTAAAAACTTTTGTTAAAAGGAAGGGGGAGACTTCTTGTGTTGTCCTAGAAACAGCGTTCACGTGTTCCACTAAGTAATTGCAAAGGAAATGCAACGTTATAGGTATTATAATGACAAACTGTACTCGCAAAAAAATGTAATCTCGTAAAACTACAGAAAACTGTAAATAAGAATCGTAAACGCATATAATACAAACAATAAAACAAATCAGGAGCAACGTGGGTTTAGAAGATGTCGCTCCTGTCCCTCACATATAATGAACCATTGTAACGTGGTCGTGGATGCAGTGAAAAACAACTTAAAGTCGAAGGTAATGTCCAGAGACTTTACTAAAGCTTACTACAAGCATCATAAATGGCTGAAAGAAAAGAATAACTGAATAAATACTAATATGGATATTCAACTTTCTTGCATATGACTGAGTTGCCAAGTTGGGGGAGAGTAGTAACAGTAGAGGCAGTAGTACTGCAGCTGTGGTGTGATGGGGAGAGTAGTAACAGTAGAGGCAGTAGTACTGCAGCTGTGGTGTGATGGGGAGGGTAGTAACAGTAGAGGCAGTAGTACTGCAGCTGTGGTGTGATGGGGAGGGTAGTAACAGTAGAGGCAGTAGTACTGCAGCTATGGTGTGATGGGGAGGGTAGTAACAGTAGAGGCAGTAGTACTGCAGCTGTGGTGTGATGGGGAGGGTAGTAACAGTAGAGGCAGTAGTACTGCAGCTGTGGTGTGATGGGGAGGGTAGTAACAGTAGAGGCAGCAGTACTGCAGCTGTGGTGTGATGGGGAGGGTAGTAACAGTAGAGGCAGCAGTACTGCAGCTGTGGTGTGATGGGGAGGGTAGTAACAGTAGAGGCAGCAGTACTGCAGCTGTGGTGTGATGGGGAGGGTAGTAACAGTAGAGGCAGTAGTACTGCAGCTATGGTGTGATGGGGAGGGTAGTAACAGTAGAGGCAGTAGTACTGCAGCTGTGGTGTGATGGGGAGGGTAGTAACAGTAGAGGCAGTAGTACTGCAGCTGTGGTGTGATGGGGAGGGTAGTAACAGTAGAGGCAGTAGTACTGCAGCTATGGTGTGATGGGGAGGGTAGTAACAGTAGAGGCAGTAGTACTGCAGCTGTGGTGTGATGGGGAGGGTAGTAACAGTAGAGGCAGCAGTACTGCGGCTTTGGTGTGATGGGGAGGGTAGTAACAGTAGAGGCAGTAGTACTGCAGCTATGGTGTGATGGGGAGGGTAGTAACAGTAGAGGCAGTAGTACTGCAGCTGTGGTGTGATGGGGAGGGTAGTAACAGTAGAGGCAGTAGTACTGCAGCTGTGGTGTGATGGGGAGGGTAGTAACAGTAGAGGCAGTAGTACTGCAGCTATGGTGTGATGGGGAGGGTAGTAACAGTAGAGGCAGTAGTACTGCAGCTGTGGTGTGATGGGGAGGGTAGTAACAGTAGAGGCAGTATTACTGCAGCTATGGTGTGCTGGGGAGGGTAGTAACAGTAGAGGCAGTAGTACTGCAGCTGTGGTGTGATGGGGAGGGTAGTAACAGTAGAGGCAGCAGTACTGTAGCTGTGGTGTGATGGGGAGGGTAGTAACAGTAGAGGCAGTAGTACTGCAGCTGTGGTGTGATGGGGAGGGTAGTAACAGTAGAGGCAGTAGTACTGCAGCTGTGGTGTGTTGGGGAGGGTAGTAACAGTAGAGGCAGTAGTACTGCAGCTGTGGTGTGATGGGGAGGGTAGTAACAGTAGAGGCAGCAGTACTGCAGCTGTGGTGTGATGGGGAGGGTAGTAACAGTAGAGGCAGTAGTACTGCAGCTGTGGTGTGATGGGGAGGGTAGTAACAGTAGAGGCAGTAGTACTGCAGCTGTGGTGTGATGGGGAGGGTAGTAACAGTAGAGGCAGTAGTACTGCAGCTGTGGTGTGATGGGGAGGGTAGTAACAGTAGAGGCAGTAGTACTGCTGCTGTGGTGTGATGGGGAGGGTAGTAACAGTAGAGGCAGTAGTACTGCAGCTGTGGTGTGATGGGGAGGGTAGTAACAGTAGAGGCAGTAGTACTGCAGCTGTGGTGTGATGGGGAGGGTAGTAACAGTAGAGGCAGTAGTACTGCAGCTGTGGTGTGATGGGGAGGGTAGTAACAGTAGAGGCAGTAGTACTGCTGCTGTGGTGTGATGGGGAGGGTAGTAACAGTAGAGGCAGTAGTACTGCAGCTGTGGTGTGATGGGGAGGGTAGTAACAGTAGAGGCAGTAGTACTGCAGCTGTGGTGTGATGGGGAGGGTAGTAACAGTAGAGGCAGTAGTACTGCTGCTGTGGTGTGATGGGGAGGGTAGTAACAGTAGAGGCAGTAGTACTGCTGCTGTGGTGTGATGGGGAGGGTAGTAACAGTAGAGGCAGTAGTACTGCTGCTGTGGTGTGATGGGGAGGGTAGTAACAGTAGAGGCAGTAGTACTGCTGCTGTGGTGTGATGGGGAGGGTAGTAACAGTAGAGGCAGTAGTACTGCAGCTGTGGTGTGATGGGGAGGGTAGTAACAGTAGAGGCAGCAGTACTGCAGCTGTGGTGTGATGGGGAGGGTAGTAACAGTAGAGGCAGCAGTACTGCAGCTGTGGTGTGATGGGGAGGGTAGTAACAGTAGAGGCAGCAGTACTGCAGCTGTGGTGTGATGGGGAGAGTTTGAGAAGGACTTGTCATCACTTACGTAATATTAATGTCAACATCTTGGACAATCTTAAAAGTCTGGACGAATGTAAATATGAATATGATGAAAATGGTTTAGAAAACCTAGAAGTTGAGGGCAATATTTGGGAATCTTAATAGGGAAACGTTTCGCCAGCCAGTGACTTCTTCAGTCCAATACAGTAGACTGAACACCTCGACTCCAGGCTGAGGGACTGATTACCTCAAACTCCTCCTTATCTTCCACTGTTATTCTCTGCATTGGACTGAAGATGCCACTGGCTGGCGAAATGCTTCCTCAACAAAGATTCCCAAATCTTTCACTAGTGTCTTATTCTTCAAATATGAGTCAGTGGGTAAACTTGCTACAGTGTTCATGGTACAGTGTTCATAGTACAGTGTTCATGGTACAGTGGTGTCATCAGTGGCGGTGTTCAAGTTCTTCTGTGGAACAATGTTGGATGTTGCTGTCACTGCTGCTTCCAGGCAGTAATGACAGCAACATTCAAAATTAATTCCACATCCAACAATAATTCCCGAAAAAGATTTGTGCGTCGGCACAATGTTTTTTCGGGAATTATTAGTTTAGCTTCAGTGAACACCATGCTGAGTCCCTGTGCTGCTGTGTTCTACGAAGGAACAGTCTTCAACGTCCCGTCTGCAGGCGTTATGGTGTTCCTGAAGTCTGAGTTCAAGTGTTGTTGAAGTTTCGCCTATCGAGAGTCTTGGCGAAACACTGTTATACAACAATAACACGGCCACTAGATGGCACCACTGCAGCAGTTACTAATACTCACTTAGGTCCAACCTTTTTATACTACCAGAGATGTTACCTGTAATATCTTACTCCTCTACTGACACATCTTTCTCTAACCCAACCAGTCTCACCAGCACTACTAATACTATTATTACTACCACTATTGCTACTACTACTATTAATACTACTACTAGTAATAATAGCAGCAGTAGTAGTAGTACCTCTACTACAACCCTCTTACAACATACCACCTGACTCCCATCACTTAATATACTCGTTGCTTACTTCTCTCTGTATTAACACTGAAGAAGCCGCTTGTGCCAAACTTTTCCTTAATAGTCGTCTTGATCAATGCACACACGTTTCCTACCTTCACCGTCCCACATTATCTGTTGATATAAAGAAGGAAAGTTATCGAAAGACCCATAAATCCCATTAAGGAATGAACCTGGTAAGTTGTTCCAGTTAGTTCCTAATCAGCCGGGCTGCGGTGCACAGATTATATTGCGTACTGCTAGCACTAACAGTCTGGAAGAACAAAAATCGTGTACCACTGCATACAAGATGTGTATTAGTGCACATAAGAACATGTACTGGTACACACGGGGTGTGTACTGGTTCGCACAGGAGTAGCGGGTTACAAGTTCACATGGAACGTGTTCACACGTGGTATGTATTAGTGCACACCAGGTGTGTACTGGTGCACATGGGTCGTGTGCTAAAGCACACGGGTTTGTACCCAGTACATTAGACGTGTACCAGTGCACATTAGGAGTGTACCAGTTAATGCACAAAGGGTGAGTACGAATGTTCATGGGGAGGAGGGTTGGGAGAGGGGGGAGCGGTGTCCACGGGGGGAGGGGAGGGGATGGCAGGGAGAGAGGGGTACGTGTGTGCCCACAGAAGGGGGTATCAACCCAGGTATGCATTTCACCTCTCCAAAAAGGGGTGGTCGCTACCCCCGTCCACAGCGCTACAACTCACCTCTCCCCAGTACCACAACACATTCACACACACACCCATCACACATTCCTCACATACCACTTCCATCACGGTATGAAACCACGCAACACCTCTGCTAATCAACTCATTACTCTTTTACTCAACTCTTTTACTCAACTCCGATTAGCCGAACGCCTTACGATGCATCATATCCTAGACTAGACAGCGTTGGCAGGACTGGGAGCGCAGGATATGGTTACAGGAGCGGCTGGTGAGGACTCCCCGGCTGCTATCCACACAATGACAAAGGTTTCCGAGGCTTCCAACCCCTTATGAAGCCGCAGGTGCTGCCTGCCCACCAGCTACTACACAACTACCTTCTCCAGATATTTTTTCATAAATCAGCTATTTTCTCTGAGTAATAACTGAGAATTCTTCGTATTATTTACGAAGCTCCGTAACGCGGGTTTTGTGCGTCTGAAACTAGCTGGTAGAGGTTAAAGAAAATATCTGAGATAGGTTCTACGACTGTTAAACCATAGCATGATTCATATAACACACACACACACACACACACGATGTTTCACTCCTGGACGGACCGAAACGTCTGCTATAGTTTCTGCTTGGAAATGTAGATTATTTGTGAATTATTTCAGTCATGGTACAATGAGTGACTGTACCAGCCATGGTACAGTGAGTGACTGTACCAGCATGGTACAGTGACTGTACCATGCTGGTACAGTGACTGTACCAGCCATGGTACAGTGAGTGACTGTACCATGATGGTACAGTGACTGTACCATGCTGGTACAGTGACTGTACCAGCCATGGTACAGTGAGTGACTGTACCATGATGGTACAGTCACTCACTGTACCATGCTGGTACAGTGACTGTACCAGCCATGGTACAGTGAGTGACTGTACCAGCCATGGTACAGTGAGTGACTGTACCATGATGGTACAGTGACTGTACCATGCTGGTACAGTGACTGTACCAGCCATGGTACAGTGAGTGACTGTACCATGATGGTACAGTCACTCACTGTACCATGCTGGTACAGTGACTGTACCAGCCATGGTACAGTGAGTGACTGTACCAGCCATGGTACAGTGAGTGACTGTACCAGCATGGTACAGTGAGTGACTGTACCAGCATGGTACAGTGAGTGACTGTACCAGCCATGGTACAGTGAGTGACTGTACCAGCATGGTACAGTGAGTGACTGTACCATCATGGTACAGTGACTGTACCATCATGGTACAGTGACTGTACCAGCACGGTACAGTGAGTGACTGTACCAGCATGGTACAGTGACTGTACCAGCATGGTACAGTGACTGTACCAGCATGGTACAGTGAGTGACTGTACCAGCATGGTACAGTGAGTGACTGTACCAGCATGGTACAGTGAGTGACTGTACCAGCACGGTACAGTGAGTGACTGTACCAGCATGGTACAGTGAGTGACTGTACCAGCATGGTACAGTGAGTGACTGTACCAGCATGGTACAGTGAGTGACTGTACCAGCATGGTACAATGAGTGACTGTATCAGCCATGATACAGTGACTGTACCAGCATGGTACAATGAGTGACTGTACCAGCATGGTACAATGAGTGACTGTACCAGCATGGTACAATGAGTGACTGTATCAGCCATGGTACAGTGAGTGACTGTACCAGCATGGTACAATGAGTGACTGTACCAGCATGGTACAGTGAGTGACTATCAGCCATGGTACAGTGAGTGACTGTACCAGCATGGTACAGTGACTGTACCAGCATGGTACAGTGAGTGACTGTACCAGCATGGTACAGTGACTGTACCAGCCATGGTACAGTGAGTCACTGTAACAGCATGGTACAGTGAGTGACTGTACCAGCATGGTACAGTGAGTCACTGTACCAGCATGGTACATGAGTGACTGTACCAGCCATGGTACAGTGAGTGACTGTACCAGCATGGTACAGAGAGTGACTGTACCAGCCATGGTACAGTGAGTCACTGTACCAGCATGGTACAGTGAGTGACTGTACCAGCATTGTACAGTGAGTCACTGTAACAGCATGGTACAGAGAGTGACTGTACCAACACGGTACAGTGAGTGACTGTACCAGCATGGTGCAGTGAGTGACTGTACCAGCCATGGTACAGTGAGTGACTGTACCAGCATGGTACAATGACTGTACCAGCATGGTACAATGACTGTACCAGCACGGTACAGTGAGTGACTGTACCAGTATGGTACAGTGAGTGACTGTACCAGCATGGTACAGTGAGTGACTGTACCAGCACGGTACAGTGAGTGACTGTACCAGCATGGTACAGTGAGTGACTGTACCAGCATGGTACAGTGAGTCACTGTACCAGCATGGTACAGTGAGTGACTGTACCAGCATGGTACAGTGAGTGACTGTACCAGCATGGTACAGTGAGTGACTGTACCAGCATGGTACAGTGAGTCACTGTACCAGCATGGTACATGAGTGACTGTACCAGCCATGGTACAGTGAGTGACTGTACCAGCATGGTACAGTGAGTGACTGTACCAGCCATGGTACAGTGAGTGACTGTACCAGCATGGTACAGTGAGTGACTGTACCAGCATGGTACAGTGACTGTACCAGCATGGTACAGTGAGTCACTGTACCAGCATGGTACATGAGTAACTGTACCAGCCATGGTACAGTGAGTGACTGTACAAGCATGGTACAGTGAGTGACTGTACCAGCCATGGTACAGTGAGTGACTGTACCAGCATGGTACAGTGACTGTACCAGCCATGGTACAGTGAGTCACTGTAACAGCATGGTACAGTGAGTGACTGTACCAGCATGGTACAGTGAGTCACTGTACCAGCATGGTACATGAGTGACTGTACCAGCCATGGTACAGTGAGTCACTGTACCAGCATGGTACAGTGAGTGACTGTACCAGCCATGGTACAGTGAGTCACTGTACCAGCATGGTACAGTGAGTGACTGTACCAGCACGGTACAGTGAGTGACTGTACCAGCATGGTACAGTGAGTGACTGTACCAGCATGGTACAGTGAGTGACTGTACCAGCATGGTACAGTGAGTGACTGTACCAGCATGGTACACTGACTGTACCAGCACGGTACAGTGAGTGACTGTACCAGTATGGTACAGTGAGTGACTGTACCAGCATGGTACAGTGAGTGACTGTACCAGCACGGTACAGTGAGTGACTGTACCAGCATGGTACAGTGAGTGACTGTACCAGCATGTTACAGTGAGTCACTGTAACAGCATGGTACAGTGAGTGACTGTACCAGCATGGTACAGTGAGTTACTGTACCAGCATGGTACATGAGTGACTGTACCAGTCATGGTACAGTGACTGTACCAGCACGGTACAGTGAGTGACAGTACCAGCAGGGTACAGTGAGTGACTGTACCAGCATGGTACAGTGAGTGACTGTACCAGCATGGTACAATGACTGTACCAGCATGGTACAATGACTGTACCAGCATGGTACAATGACTGTACCAGCACGGTACAGTGAGTGACTGTACCAGTATGGTACAGTGAGTGACTGCACCAGCATGGTACAGTGAGTGACTGTACCAGCACGGTACAGTGAGTGACTGTACCAGCATGGTACAGTGAGTGACTGTACCAGCATGGTACAGTGAGTGACTGTACCAGCCATGGTACAGTGAGTGACTGTACCAGCATGGTACAGTGAGTGACTGTACCAGCATGGTACAGTGAGTGACTGTACCAGCATGGTACAGTGAGTGACTGTACCAGCATGGTACAGTGAGTGACTGTACCAGCATGGTACAGTGAGTGACTGTACCAGCCATGGTACAGTGAGTGACTGTACCAGCATGGTACACTCTGGTGTGGAGGCAAGTATGGTACCATGGTACACTCTGGTGTGGAGGCAAGTATGGTACCATGGTACACTCTGGTGTGGAGGCAAGTATGGTACCATGGTACAGTCTAGTGTGGAGGCAAGTATGGTACCATTTTACACTCTGGTGTGGAGGCAAGTATGGTACCATGGTACACTCTGGTGTGGAGGGAAGTATGGTACCATGGTACATTCTGGTGTGGAGATAAGTATGGTACCATGGTACACTCTGGTGTGGAGGCAAGTATGGTACCATGGTACACTCTGGTGTGGAGGGAAATATGGTACCATGGTACACTCTGGTGTGGAGGCAAGTATGGTACCATGGTATACTCTGGTGTGGAGGCAAGTATGGTACCATGGTACACTCTGGTGTGGAGGTAAGTATGGTACTATGGTATACTTTGGTGTGGAGGCAAGTATGGTACCATTGTACACTGGTGTGGAGGCAAGTATGGTACCATGGTACACTCTGGTGTGGAGGCAAGTATGGTACCATGGTTCACTCTGGTTTGGAGGCAAGTATGGTACCTTGGTACACTCTGGTGTGGAGGTAAGTATGGTACCATGGTGCTCTCTGGTTTGGAGGCAAGTATGGTACCATGGTGCACTCTGGTTTGGAGGCAAGTATGGTACCATGGCACATTCTTATGTGGATCCACGGTAAGTATGATACGATGGTACACTCTGGTGTGGACGTAAGAATGGTGCCATTTTACTCTGTAGTGTGGATGTAAGCATGGTGCCATAGTACACTCAGTTTTGGAGGCAAGTATGGTGCCATTGTATATTCTAGTGTGGAGGCAAGTACGGTGTCATGGTACACTATAGTGTGGACGCAAGTATGGTGCTATGGTACATTATAGTGTGGAGGACTCAATCATGGTGCCATGGCATACCCAAGTGTGGAGGATAGTCATAGTACCATGACATACCCAGGTGTGGAGAAGAGTATTATGGTGCCATGATGCACTCTAGTGCCGAGGACTATCATGGTGCCATAGCATACCTGGGCATGGTTAAACATAAGCATGGTACCATGATACTCTCTGGTTTAGAAGATTAGTATGGTGCCATGGCATACCCAGGTATGGTGGACAGTCATTGTGCCACAACATATCAAGGTATGGTAAAACACAAGCACTTGGTGCCCCGGGTATCTAGTGTTGCCAGTCCCCAGCCTGAGCATCAGTCCCCCGACTCGTTGTTAGCCAGGGTCTTGCCCGTCCCTGCCACCCCTTTTGTTGAGGTCTTTCCCTGGAGGAACGTGTCGCATTGTGTGGTGGGTCTGTGGCTGAGGTACCTCGCTAGTGTAGCTGCTCACAGACCCTTGTCACACCCCAACCCGTTACAACCACTTCCCACGGAAGGTTTTTAGCTGTTCCCGAGACCAAAGCAGTTTTCTGAGGGTGCTAGTGAAGGCTGTGAGAGAACCAGGGTGAAAACACCCTGTCTTTTTCATTTTTTTTTGTTGGTATTTTGGAATTCTGTGCACTCTATTTTTATATATGATATGTAATCAACGGGTGGAGTTTAACCCCATGAGAAATGAGCTATGAGTTCAAATCCCTCATTCATTGGTAATCGTGTTATTGTGATTTTCGTTTGTCGTGAGTTATGTAATCTGGCCTGGTGATTTACCAGGGGCGGGGGCGTTGACCCCCCTTGAATACCCTACAGGTAGACATGTCCAAGATACGTAAATGTAATTACAATATAACGTGTTCGTGGTAACTATTAACTTACGCTTTAGCAGCGTAAGTAATGTAATTCTTAGATAGTCGACTACTACCTTCATATTGGTGAATAGTTCTCGGTCCAAGGGTCTGGAGTTATCTGTACCTGAATAAACTTGCATAATCTTGTAGCCAAACACAATGGCCTGTCATTGCACAAGTTCTGATCGTCTCCTCAGGGGCCCATTACTGACTCTGGGAGATGGGCTGTGGGTCAGCCTGTCTCCCAGTCTCTCTAACGTAGCCTCACAGATAAACAAACTCTGCTACCACTAGCAGGTCACAATAACCAGGTGCACCTTCTGAGTGAGACCTAGCACGTGACCACGTGCACCTACTGAGTGAGACCTAGCACGTGACCACGTGCACCTACTGAGTGAGACCTAGCACGTGACCACACGGACGCACCATTTTTTTGGGGCAAGGATATAACTGAAGTTTTTTCTGTCCCTCTCTCTCACTCCCTTCGCGTGGCGGGTATAAAAGGAGTGAAGTCCGATACTCCTTTTTTATATCGTTTTTTCCCCTGCCTTGTGCGTGAGTTTGTGGTCTCTTATGGTGTGTGTCCAAGTCAATGGCCACTTTGGAGTGTAATGGAGGATGTAATGTGAGGATGGCTTAATTGTACTTCCCTTTGCTGCCAACTCTTTCCACCGCCGTTTACAAGTTACTTTTTTAAGTTATTAAAGGAGATTCTGGGAGTTTTTATTATTATTGTGTTGCGTGAGTTAGCGGAGCGTGAGAGTGAGTTATTCAGCTCCATTAATTCCTCATGAGTACGTAGTTAGTTTATTATGGAGTGTTGTGAGTTGCCTGGACTACGAGGTAGGACGCCAGGTTTGATAACTGCTGCTCACCTATTAAGACGTGTGATTATCCATTTGTGTTAGGTGGATGGGCTCTAGCGCTTGGTCCTGCTTGTTGCCCTTCGGCTAACTGAAGGGAAAGAGCAGTGATATGTATTGTCCAAGCTCCCTTCGTTCCCTTTTGTGGAGTCCACTTACACTCTACCGTTATTAAGTCCACTTACACGTCGGTTTACGTGAGGCCAACAGTAACAGCCTGGTTGATCAGGCCCTGATCCACCATGAGGCCTGGTCACAGGCCGAGCCACGGGGGCGCTGACCCCCAATACCCTCTCCAGGTATACACTCTGCAGTTATGAAGTCCACTTACACTGCAGAGTTCACTTACACTCAGAAATTTTTCACTCGGCTGCACTTGTTTTCTCACCATCTTGTGTTAAAGACGAGTGTTGCTTGACATCCCGTGGTTCGTCACAGTGGATGGTTTCCAGGCATGATGTGTTGCCCCCGGGTCTTCCAGCCATGATGTGTTGCCCCCGGGTCTTCCAGCCATGATGTGTTACCCCCGGGTCTTCCAGCCATGATGTGTTGCCCCCGGGTCTTCCAGCCATGATGTGTTACCCCCGGGTCTTCCAGCCATGATGTGTTACCCCCGGGTCTTCCAGCCATGATGTGTTACCCCCGGGTCTTCCAGCCATGATGTGTTGCCCCCGGGTCTTCCAGCCATGATGTGTTACCCCCGGGTCTTCCAGCCATGATGTGTTGCCCCCGGGTCTTCCAGCCATGATGTGTTACCCCCGGGTCTTCCAGCCATGATGTGTTGCCCCCGGGTCTTCCAGCCATGATGTGTTACCCCCGGGTCTTCCAGCCATGATGTGTTACCCCCGGGTCTTCCAGCCATGATGTGTTGCCCCCGGGTCTTCCAGCCATGATGTGTTACCCCCGGGTCTTCCAGCCATGATGTGTTACCCCCGGGTCTTCCAGCCATGATGTGTTGCCCCCGGGTCTTCCAGCCATGATGTGTTGCTCCCGGGTCTTCCAGCCATGATGTGTTACCCCCGGGTCTTCCAGCCATGATGTGTTGCCCCCGGGTCTTCCAGCCATGATGTGTTGCCCCCGGGTCTTCCAGCCATGATGTGTTGCTCCCGGGTCTTCCAGCCATGATGTGTTGCTCCCGGGTCTTCCAGCCATGATGTGTTACCCCCGGGTCTTCCAGCCATGATGTGTTGCCCCCGGGTCTTCCAGCCATGATGTGTTGCTCCCGGGTCTTCCAGCCATGATGTGTTACCCCCGGGTCTTCCAGCCATGATGTGTTGCCCCCGGGTCTTCCAGCCATGATGTGTTGCCCCCGGGTCTTCCAGCCATGATGTGTTACCCCCGGGTCTTCCAGCCATGATGTGTTGCCCCCGGGTCTTCCAGCCATGATGTGTTGCCCCCGGGTCTTCCAGCCATGATGTGTTGCCCCCGGGTCTTCCAGCCATGATGTGTTACCCCCGGGTCTTCCAGCCATGATGTGTTACCCCCGGGTCTTCCAGCCATGATGTGTTACCCCCGGGTCTTCCAGCCATGATGTGTTACCCCCGGGTCTTCCAGCCATGATGTGTTGCCCCCGGGTCTTCCAGCCATGATGTGTTACCCCCGGGTCTTCCAGCCATGATGTGTTACCCCCGGGTCTTCCAGCCATGATGTGTTACCCCCGGGTCTTCCAGCCATGATGTGTTACCCCCGGGTCTTCCAGCCATGATGTGTTGCCCCCGGGTCTTCCAGCCATGATGTGTTGCCCCCGGGTCTTCCAGCCATGATGTGTTACCCCCGGGTCTTCCAGCCATGATGTGTTACCCCCGGGTCTTCCAGCCATGATGTGTTACCCCCGGGTCTTCCAGCCATGATGTGTTGCCCCCGGGTCTTCCAGCCATGATGTGTTACCCCCGGGTCTTCCAGCCATGATGTGTTGCCCCCGGGTCTTCCAGCCATGATGTGTTACCCCCGGGTCTTCCAGCCATGATGTGTTGCCCCCGGGTCTTCCAGCCATGATGTGTTACCCCCGGGTCTTCCAGCCATGATGTGTTGCCCCCGGGTCTTCCAGCCATGATGTGTTACCCCCGGGTCTTCCAGCCATGATGTGTTACCCCCGGGTCTTCCAGCCATGATGTGTTGCCCCCGGGTCTTCCAGCCATGATGTGTTACCCCCGGGTCTTCCAGCCATGATGTGTTGCCCCCGGGTCTTCCAGCCATGATGTGTTACCCCCGGGTCTTCCAGCCATGATGTATTACCCCCGGGTCTTCCAGCCATGATGTGTTACCCCCGGGTCTTCCAGCCATGATGTGTTACCCCCGGGTCTTCCAGCCATGATGTGTTACCCCCGGGTCTTCCAGCCATGATGTGTTACCCCCGGGTCTTCCAGCCATGATGTGTTACCCCCGGGTCTTCCAGCCATGATGTGTTACCCCCGGGTCTTCCAGCCATGATGTGTTGCTCCCGGGTCTTCCAGCCATGATGTGTTGCCCCCGGGTCTTCCAGCCATGATGTGTTACCCCCGGGTCTTCCAGCCATGATGTGTTACCCCCGGGTCTTCCAGCCATGATGTGTTACCCCCGGGTCTTCCAGCCATGATGTGTTACCCCCGGGTCTTCCAGCCATGATGTGTTACCCCCGGGTCTTCCAGCCATGATGTGTTGCTCCCGGGTCTTCCAGCCATGATGTGTTACCCCCGGGTCTTCCAGCCATGATGTGTTACCCCCGGGTCTTCCAGCCATGATGTGTTACCCCCGGGTCTTCCAGCCATGATGTGTTACCCCCGGGTCTTCCAGCCATGATGTGTTACCCCCGGGTCTTCCAGCCATGATGTGTTACCCCCGGGTCTTCCAGCCATGATGTGTTACCCCCGGGTCTTCCAGCCATGATGTGTTACCCCCGGGTCTTCCAGCCATGATGTGTTACCCCCGGGTCTTCCAGCCATGATGTGTTACCCCCGGGTCTTCCAGCCATGATGTGTTACCCCCGGGTCTTCCAGCCATGATGTGTTACCCCCGGGTCTTCCAGCCATGATGTGTTACCCCCGGGTCTTCCAGCCATGATGTGTTGCTCCCGGGTCTTCCAGCCATGATGTGTTGCCCCCGGGTCTTCCAGCCATGATGTGTTACCCCCGGGTCTTCCAGCCATGATGTGTTACCCCCGGGTCTTCCAGCCATGATGTGTTACCCCCGGGTCTTCCAGCCATGATGTGTTACCCCCGGGTCTTCCAGCCATGATGTGTTACCCCCGGGTCTTCCAGCCATGATGTGTTGCTCCCGGGTCTTCCAGCCATGATGTGTTGCCCCCGGGTCTTCCAGCCATGATGTGTTACCCCCGGGTCTTCCAGCCATGATGTGTTGCCCCCGGGTCTTCCAGCCATGATGTGTTACCCCCGGGTCTTCCAGCCATGATGTGTTGCCCCCGGGTCTTCCAGCCATGATGTGTTACCCCCGGGTCTTCCAGCCATGATGTGTTACCCCCGGGTCTTCCAGCCATGATGTGTTGCCCCCGGGTCTTCCAGCCATGATGTGTTACCCCCGGGTCTTCCAGCCATGATGTGTTGCCCCCGGGTCTTCCAGCCATGATGTGTTACCCCCGGGTCTTCCAGCCATGATGTATTACCCCCGGGTCTTCCAGCCATGATGTGTTACCCCCGGGTCTTCCAGCCATGATGTGTTACCCCCGGGTCTTCCAGCCATGATGTGTTACCCCCGGGTCTTCCAGCCATGATGTGTTACCCCCGGGTCTTCCAGCCATGATGTGTTACCCCCGGGTCTTCCAGCCATGATGTGTTACCCCCGGGTCTTCCAGCCATGATGTGTTGCTCCCGGGTCTTCCAGCCATGATGTGTTGCCCCCGGGTCTTCCAGCCATGATGTGTTACCCCCGGGTCTTCCAGCCATGATGTGTTACCCCCGGGTCTTCCAGCCATGATGTGTTACCCCCGGGTCTTCCAGCCATGATGTGTTACCCCCGGGTCTTCCAGCCATGATGTGTTACCCCCGGGTCTTCCAGCCATGATGTGTTGCTCCCGGGTCTTCCAGCCATGATGTGTTACCCCCGGGTCTTCCAGCCATGATGTGTTACCCCCGGGTCTTCCAGCCATGATGTGTTACCCCCGGGTCTTCCAGCCATGATGTGTTACCCCCGGGTCTTCCAGCCATGATGTGTTACCCCCGGGTCTTCCAGCCATGATGTGTTACCCCCGGGTCTTCCAGCCATGATGTGTTACCCCCGGGTCTTCCAGCCATGATGTGTTACCCCCGGGTCTTCCAGCCATGATGTGTTACCCCCGGGTCTTCCAGCCATGATGTGTTACCCCCGGGTCTTCCAGCCATGATGTGTTACCCCCGGGTCTTCCAGCCATGATGTGTTACCCCCGGGTCTTCCAGCCATGATGTGTTACCCCCGGGTCTTCCAGCCATGATGTGTTGCTCCCGGGTCTTCCAGCCATGATGTGTTGCCCCCGGGTCTTCCAGCCATGATGTGTTACCCCCGGGTCTTCCAGCCATGATGTGTTACCCCCGGGTCTTCCAGCCATGATGTGTTACCCCCGGGTCTTCCAGCCATGATGTGTTACCCCCGGGTCTTCCAGCCATGATGTGTTACCCCCGGGTCTTCCAGCCATGATGTGTTGCTCCCGGGTCTTCCAGCCATGATGTGTTGCCCCCGGGTCTTCCAGCCATGATGTGTTACCCCCGGGTCTTCCAGCCATGATGTGTTACCCCCGGGTCTTCCAGCCATGATGTGTTACCCCCGGGTCTTCCAGCCATGATGTGTTACCCCCGGGTCTTCCAGCCATGATGTGTTACCCCCGGGTCTTCCAGCCATGATGTGTTACCCCCGGGTCTTCCAGCCATGATGTGTTGCTCCCGGGTCTTCCAGCCATGATGTGTTGCCCCCGGGTCTTCCAGCCATGATGTGTTACCCCCGGGTCTTCCAGCCATGATGTGTTACCCCCGGGTCTTCCAGCCATGATGTGTTACCCCCGGGTCTTCCAGCCATGATGTGTTACCCCCGGGTCTTCCAGCCATGATGTGTTACCCCCGGGTCTTCCAGCCATGATGTGTTGCTCCCGGGTCTTCCAGCCATGATGTGTTACCCCCGGGTCTTCCAGCCATGATGTGTTACCCCCGGGTCTTCCAGCCATGATGTGTTACCCCCGGGTCTTCCAGCCATGATGTGTTGCTCCCGGGTCTTCCAGCCATGATGTGTTGCCCCCGGGTCTTCCAGCCATGATGTGTTACCCCCGGGTCTTCCAGACTCTCACTCTCATCAATCTTCCTATCACATTCTACTTTCTTCCAGTAGTATGACACTTCACCCACATTAATGACTTACTGATGATCATTGTCCTGGTGACTTCCACGGTTTCTTAACTCCCTTAAATATTCCCTTTAAAACTGGCGGTGATACATCAATTTCTGATAACATTTTAGGTTTTAAATTCCACAAGTAGTCACCTCCCTTTCACTTCCTCAGTAGTTCCTTCAACACTTGTCAGCACCAAGTGGTTCACTTCCTCAGTAGTTCCCTCAACACTTGTCAGCACCAAGTGGTTCACTTCCTCAGTAGTTCCCTCAACACTTGACAGCACCAAGTGGTTCACTTCCTCAGTAGTTCCTTCAACACTTGTCAGCACCAAGTGGTTCACTTCCTCAGTAGTTCCCTCAACACTTGACAGCACCAAGTGGTTCACTTCCTCAGTAGTTCCCTCAACACTTGTCAGCACCAAGTGGTTCACTTCCTCAGTAGTTCCCTCAACACTTGACAGCACCAAGTGGTTCACTTCCTCAGTAGTTCCTTCAACACTTGTCAGCACCAAGTGGTTCACTTCCTCAGTAGTTCCCTCAACACTTGACAGCACCAAGTGGTTCACTTCCTCAGTAGTTCCCTCAACACTTGACAGCACCAAGTGGTTCACTTCCTCAGTAGTTCCTTCAACACTTGACAGCACCAAGTGGCTCACTTCCTCAGTAGTTCCTTCAACACTTGTCAGCACCAAGTGGTTCACTTCCTCAGTAGTTCCTTCAACACTTGACAGCACCAAGTGGTTCACTTCCTCAGTAGTTCCTTCAACACTTGACAGCACCAAGTGGTTCACTTCCTCAGTAGTTCCCTCAACACTTGACAGCACCAAGTGGTTCACTTCCTCAGTAGTTCCTTCAACACTTGTCAGCACCAAGTGGTTCACTTCCTCAGTAGTTCCTTCAACACTTGACAGCACCAAGTGGTTCACTTCCTTAGTAGTTCCTTCAACACTGGACAGCACCAAGTGGTTCACTTCCTCAGTAGTTCCTTCAACACTTGACAGCACCAAGTGGTTCACTTCCTCAGTAGTTCCTTCAACACTTGACAGCACCAAGTGGTTCACTTCCTCAGTAGTTCCTTCAACACTTGACAGCACGAAGTGGTTCATTTCCTAAGTAGTTCATTCAACACTTGACAGCACCAAGTGGTTCACTTCCTCAGTAGTTCCTTCAACACTTGACAGCACCAAGTGGTTCACTTCCTCAGTAGTTCATTCAACACTTGACAGCACCAAGTGGTTCACTTCCTCAGTAGTTCCTTCAACACTTGACAGCACGAAGTGGTTCACTTCCTAAGTAGTTCATTCAACACTTGACAGCACCAAGTGGTTCACTTCCTCAGTAGTTCCTTCAACACTTGACAGCACCAAGTGGTTCACTTCCTTAGTATTTCCTTCAACACTTGACAGCACCAAGTGGTTCACTTCCTCAGTAGTTCCTTCAACACTTGACAGCACCAAGTGGTTCACTTCCTCAGTAGTTCCTTCAACACTTGACAGCACCAAGTGGTTCACTTCCTCAGTAGTTCCTTCAACACTTGGCAGCACCAAGTTGTTCACTTCCTCAGTAGTTCCTTCAACACTTGACAGCACCAAGTGGTTCACTTCCTCAGTAGTTCCTTCAACACTTGACAGCACCAAGTGGTTCACTTCCTCAGTAGTTCCTTCAACACTTGGCAGCACCAAGTGGTTCACTTCCTCAGTAGTTCCTTCAACACTTGGCAGCACCAAGTGGTTCACTTCCTCAGTAGTTCCTTCAACACTTGGCAGCACCAAGTGGTTCACTTCCTCAGTAGTTCCTTCAACACTTGACAGCACCAAGTGGTTCACTTCCTCAGTAGTTCCTTCAACACTTGACAGCACCAAGTGGTTCACTTCCTCAGTAGTTCCTTCAACACTTGGCAGCACCAAGTGGCTCACTTCCTCAGTAGTTCCTTCAACACTTGACAGCACCAAGTGGTTCACTTCCTCAGTAGTTCCCTCAACACTTGGCAGCACCAAGTGGTTCACTTCCTCAGTAGTTCCTTCAACACTTGACAGCACCAAGTGGTTCACTTCCTCAGTAGTTCCTTCAACACTTGACAGCACCAAGTGGTTCACTTCCTCAGTAGTTCCTTCAACACTTGGCAGCACCAAGTGGCTCACTTCCTCAGTAGTTCCTTCAACACTTGACAGCACCAAGTGGTTCACTTCCTCAGTAGTTCCCTCAACACTTGGCAGCACCAAGTGGTTCACTTCCTCAGTAGTTCCTTCAACACTTGACAGCACCAAGTGGTTCACTTCCTCAGTAGTTCCTTCAACACTTGACAGCACCAAGTGGTTCACTTCCTCAGTAGTTCCTTCAACACTTGGCAGCACCAAGTGGCTCACTTCCTCAGTAGTTCCTTCAACACTTGACAGCACCAAGTGGTTCACTTCCTCAGTAGTTCCCTCAACACTTGGCAGCACCAAGTGGTTCACTTTACCTTGTATCTCTGCCACTGGTCTGATTTATTTATAAACACATTACGGAGTCTCTGCTGAGCTCACTGGCTTTCCTTTTCTGTGAGTATTGTTTAATTTTCAGTGTGATTCTTTTCTTGTTTTTACTGTGTTATCGCTTGATTCTCTATTCTACCTTCTTCGTAGCTGCCATCTCTACTTACGTACAGTTCTGGACATCTAATAGACGAAACGTTTCGCCACGAGTGACTTGTTCATTAGGACTGAAGACGTCACTCGTAGAAACGTTTCCTTTAATAGATGTCCAGACCTGTACATAAGTATCTTTTTTTCCACTAGGCTTCTCGGTGACCTGCTAGGCTTCACGGTGACCTGCTAGGCTTCTCGGTGATCTGCTAGGCTTCACGGTGACCTGCTAGGCTTCTCGGTGACCTGCTAGGCTTCACGGTGACCTGCTAGGCTTCTCGGTGATCTGCTAGGCTTCTCGGTGACCTGCTAGGCTTCACGGTGACCTGCTAGGCTTCTCGGTGACCTGCTAGGCTTCACGGTGACCTGCTAGGCTTCTCGGTGATCTGCTAGGCTTCACGGTGACGTGCTAGGCTTCTCGGTGATCTGCTAGGCTTCTCGGTGATCTGCTAGGCTTCACGGTGACCTGCTAGGTTTCTCGGTGACCTGCTAGGCTTCTCGGTGACCTGCTAGGCTTCTCGGTGGCCTTCTAGGCTTCTCGGTGACCTGCTAGGTTTCTCAGTGACCTGCTAGGCTTCTCCGTGACCTGCTAGGCTTCTCGGTGACCTGCTAGGCTTCACGGTGACCTGCTAGGGTTCTCGGTGACCTGCTAGGCTTCACGGTGACCTGCTAGGCTTCTCGGTGATCTGCTAGGCTTCTCGGTGATCTGCTAGGCTTCTCGGTGATCTGCTAGGCTTCACGGTGGCCTACTAGGTTTCTCGGTGACCTGCTAGGCTTCTCGGTGACCTGCTAGGCTTCTCGGTGACCTGCTAGGCTTCTCGGTGACCTGCTAGGCTTCACGGTGATCTGCTAGGCTTCTCGGTGATCTGCTAGGCTTCACGGTGATCTGCTAGGCTTCACGATGAGCTGTTAGGCTTCACGATGACCTGCCAGTTTTCACGATGACCTGCTAACTTTCACGATGACCTGCTAGGTTTCACGATGACCTGCTAGGTTTCACGATGACCTGTCAGGTTTCACGATGACCTGCTAGGTTTCACGATGACCTGCTAGGCTTCACGATGACCTGTTAGGTTTCACGATGATCTGCTAGGCTTCACGATGACCTGTCAGGTTTCACGATGACCTGCTAGGCTTCACGATGACCTGCTAGGCTTCACGATGACCTGCTAGGCTTCACGATGACCTGCTAGGCTTCACGATGACCTGCTAGGCTTCACTATGACCTGCTAGGCCTCACGGTGACCTGCTAGGCCTCACGGTGACCTGCTAGGCTTCACGGTGACCTGCTAGGCTTCACTATGACCTGCTGTGCTTCAGCACTTATCATTACTGATAATGTCTCTGACGTGCTGCCTCGTGTTTGTCTCTCAGATTATCCTCCCTCCTCCCCCCTCCATGACTTCGTCCCCCCATCACTCTCTCCCTCCTTCACTCCCTCCCTCCATCCTACTCTCATCCCTCCCTTTCATTCCTTTCTCTTCCAGCTCACTACCTCATCTTGTTCTTGTTCTTGCTTAAAAAACTCGTTGACAGGATTCGTAGGCTCCACAGAGGCTCCTGGTCTTCACTCAGCCGCGGGTCCAGCCTCGAGGATCACCGTCTTCATCATGAACTGGACACGGGGTCATCCCACACTCACTAAAAACAATGGTTATAGCCCCACTCCACGAAGGTGACAGTAAAGCAATAGCAAAGAATTACGGGTACTAACGTTCCATACCATAAGAATCTTTGAAAGGGTTCTAGGAATCAAGATTGCCACCCATTTGATACCCAACAACTGCACAACCCAGGACACCCTGGGTTTAGAGCAGGTCGCTCTGCTTCTGCCGGGTTCGATTCCCGGCAAGGGTAGAAACATTGGGCGTGTTTCCTTTCACCGGTTCACAAATCAGTAAAATGGGTACCTGGGTGCTAGCCGACTGGTGTGGGTCGCATCCTGGGACAAAATTGACCTAATTTGCCCGAAATGCTCTCCATAACAAGCGGCTTTCTGTATAGTAGTATGTCACTGATACCAAGTACATGTACTTTTAGAAATAAAGATGTTATTATTATTATTATTATTATTATTATTATTATTATTATTATTATTATTATTATTATTAGCATTATTAACATTATTATTATTAACTACTGAACCACTGTAACATGGTCTTGGATGCTCTGAAGGACAAACAAAACGCAGATGTAGTACACACAAACTTTGCAAAAGCTGTTGACCAATGCGATCATGGTGTAATAGCGCATAAAATGTGTATTACAGGAATTACAGGAAAGTGGATGGATAGATCTTCAACTTTCTAAACAATCGACCACAAAGAGTAATGGTAAAGATATTATTATTATTATTATAATCAAGGGGGAAGCGCTAAACCCGGAGGATTATACAGCGCCTGGGGGGGGGGGGGGATGTGGAAGGCATTCAGGCTTAATTCGGGGAACTGGAGCTCAGATCCAATTCCCTAAATCAAGAGCCCCTCACCAACATCAAGGAACCTTCCTTGAGGGGAATGGTAAAGATAGTTAAGTCGGAAGCTTCCACAGTGTAAAGCTCTGTTCCACATGGCACAGTACTCGCCCCCTGTTCCTCATCCTCATATCAGACACAGACAGAGATTTAAACCACAGCACTGTGTCTTCTTTTGCAGACGATATTAGACTCTGCATGAGAGTGTCATCCACTGAGGACACAGTAAATCTCCAAGATGATATAAACCAAGTTTTCCAGTACACTACAAACTCTGATCATGCAATACAGCGGGAAAGTAATGTGAAGGACCTGGGAGTGGTAATGTCAGAGGATCTCACCTTCAAGGATCACAACAATGCCACTATCACATCTGCGAGGAGACTGATAGGATGGATAATGAGAACATTCAAGACAAGAGATGCCAAGCCAATGATGATCCTTTTCAAATCACTTGTTCTCTCTAGGCTGGAATACTGCTGTACATTAACATCTCCATTCAAGGCAGGTGAAATTGCAGATCTAAAGAATGTACAGAGATCCTTTACTTCACATATAAGTTTCGTCAAATACCTTTAACTAATGGGAACGCTTGGAAGCACTTGACTTGTACTCGCTAGAGCGCAGGCTAGAGAGATACATCATAATCTACACCTGGAAAATCTTAGAGGGACTGGTCTCAAATCTGCACACATAAATCACTCCCTACGAAAGCAAAAGACTGGGCAGACGGTGCAATATACCCCTAGTTAAAAGATGGGGCGCCACGAGTACACTAAGAGAAAACAAAATAATTGTCAGGGGCTCAAGACTGTTCAACTGCCTCCCAGCAAACATAAAGGGTATTACCAATAGACCCCCGGTTGTCTTCAAGAAGCCGCTGGACAGACACCTAAAGTCAGTAACTGGCCAGCCGGGCTGTGGCTCGTAGGTCGGTTTACGTACGGCCACTAGTAACAGCCTGGTTGATCAGGTCCTGATCCACCGCGAGGCCTGGTCACGGACCGGGCCGCGTGGATGTTGACCCCCAAAACCCCTCTTCAGGTAAGTAGGAGTTGCACTCAACCACCTTGTCCCAGCTGGTCCAAACAACCACCTCAACCCAGCTGGTCCACGTAATCACCTCAACCCAGCTGGTCCACACAACCACCTCAACTCAGTTGGCTCACGCAACCACCTCAACTCAGCTGGTCCACGTAACCACCTCAACTCAGCTGGTCCACACAACCACCTCAACTCAGTTGGCTCACGCAACCACCTCAACTCAGCTGGTCCACGTAACCACCTCAACTCAGCTGGTCCACACAACCACCTCAACTCAGTTGGCTCACGCAACCACTTCAACTCAGCTGGTCCACGTAACCACCTCAACTCATCTGGTCCACACAACCACCTCGTCCCAGCTGGTTCACACAGCTCACCTCGTCCCAGCTGGTTCACACAACTCACCTCGTCCCAGCTGGTTCACACAACTCACCTCGTCCCAGCTGGTTCACACAACTCACCTCGTCCCAGCTGGTTCACACAGCTCACCTCGTCCCAGCTGGTTCACACAACTCACCTCGTCCCAGCTGGTTCACACAACTCACCTCGTCCCAGCTGGTTCACACAACTCACCTCGTCCCAGCTGGTTCACACAACTCACTCTGCACTGGTGGCAGGAAGACGCTCACCTTGTTGCAAACTCATTTTCGTTATCTTAATTATATTTCTGGTATCTGCTGGTAGTGTGGTGAAGAGTCTTGGTCCACTGACGTTGACACAGTGTGGTGAAGCGTCTTGGATCTGAATTGTAAACTGAGTGTACTGTGTTGCACTAGACTGTGGTGGTGATCTGAGTGTACTGTGTTGCACTAGACTGTGGTGGTGATCTGAGTGTACTGTGTTGCACTAGACTGTGGTGGTGATCTGAGTGTACTGTGTTGCACTAGACTGTGGTGGTGATCTGAGTGTACTGTGTTGCACTAGACTGTGGTGGTGATCTGAGTGTACTGTGTTGCACTAGACTGTGGTGGTGATCTGAGTGTACTGTGTTGCACTAGACTGTGGTGGTGATCTGAGTGTACTGTGTTGCACTAGACTGTGGTGGTGATCTGAGTGTACTGTGTTGCACTAGACTGTGGTGGTGATCTGAGTGTACTGTGTTGCACTAGACTGTGGTGGTGATCTGAGTGTACTGTGTTGCACTAGACTGTGGTGGTGATCTGAGTGTACTGTGTTGCACTAGACTGTGGTGGTGATCTGAGTGTACTGTGTTGCACTAGACTGTGGTGGTGATCTGAGTGTACTGTGTTGCACTAGACTGTGGTGGTGATCTGAGTGTACTGTGTTGCACTAGACTGTGGTGGTGATCTGAGTGTACTGTGTTGCAGATGATATTTCTGATAAGTTGGTCATTATCTGTGATTATTAGATCTGTCGTATTTTCTAGTAATTTCAGATATTTACTGACTTACTCACATTTGTTTTCGTTTCTCAAAACACAAGTTAAAACAGATTTATGGTAAACCATAGAAAACCTCTTTAATTAAACAATTATGATAATAAAATACATACATACATACATATATATATATATATATATATATATATATATATATATATATATATATATATATATATATATATATATATATATATATATATATATATATATATATATATATATATATATATATATATATATATATATATGTTAGATTTACTTTATGAAAAATAAATGAAAAATCACTTCAGTTTAATATCTGATTAAAACGCAATTTTTGGGAAACTGATTTTTCGACTTTTTTTTAGGAAGCAATACTCGAGAAATTTAAAGTGTTTGTGTGTTGTCTTCCGGCAGACTGGAGGCAGTGAGGCGCCACCTGAGTCTCGGCTCTGTGAGTGAAGGTAAGACTCTCTCTCTTATATTATTACGTAGTGTTGATTGATCTCCTTGATGCTGTATGTAGGCTGGTGGAGGGTAAGGGTGGGAGAGAGTGAGGGGTGAGGGTGGGAGAGAGTGAGGTTTGAGGGTGGGAGAGAGTGAGGGGTGAGGATGGACTAGAGCAGTGGTTCCCAAACTGGGGGTAAATTACCCCCTGGGGGTAATTTAACCATTTTTGGGGGGTAATGGAGGGGTGACAGAAAAAAAGTTATGAATTCTGAAAATCAAGAAAACAATGCGGTACCCGGTATGAGGATTATTGTTAACTTTGTCTTAGTATATAAAGTTGTAAAGTAAACCTATTATAAGTAAGTAATAAAGTTAAACCAAATAACAATAAACATCAAAAACTAATATACAGTATTAGAAAAGAAGAAATATATAGCTAAGTGTGTGGAAACCCAAAAGTATTTTGACAAGTATGCTTCAGGACAAAAGTCACTCAGTAGCCCAGATCGACCTGTCCAGTACGCGTCACTCACTTCCTGAGGCTGCCTCTATTTCACACTGTCAGTTTATCTGTGAGCATCAGCCGAGGTAGACATAAGCTGGTATGTATGTGTACTGCCCTGTGCAGTATATAATTAGTATTTACCCACTGTTACTGTGAATTTGTAGCTATTATTAATTTTATATATAATGTATGTGTGGTTCTTACGTTTTCAATGGTTTTGCTAGGATTAGCAGAGTATGCGAGGCTGTATACGTTCACGTTTAGCCATATATATCAATAATAACAACATTTTGTGAAAGGGGTAACATGCTTCATGTGGCATGTTAAATTGGGTAACAAGCTGAAAAAGTTTGGGAACCACTGGACTAGAGTGAAGGGTGAGGGTGGGGGTGAGGGGTGAGGGTGGGAGCGTGTGAGGGGTGCGGGTGGGAGAGAGTGAGGGGTGAGGGTGGGAGAGAGTGAGGGGTAAGGGTGGGAGAGAGTGAGGGGTGAGGGTGGGAGAGAGTGAGGGGTGAGGGTGGGGAGAGTGAGGGGTGAGGGTGGGAGAGAGTGAGGGGTGAGGGTGGGAGAGAGTGAGGGATGAGGGTGGGAGAGAGTGAGGAGTGAGGGTGGGAAAGAGTGAGGGGTGAGGGTGTGAGAGAGTGAGGGGTGAGGGTGGGAAAGAGTGAGGGGTGAGGGTGGGAGAGAGTGAGGTTTGAGGGTGAGAGAGAGTGAGGGGTGAGGATGGAGAGAAGGGTGAGGGTGGGGGAGAGTGAGGGGTGAGGGTGGGAGAGAGTGAGGGGTGAGGGTGGGAGAGAGTGAGGGTGGGAGAGAGTGAGGGGTGAGGGTGGGAGAGAGTGAGGGTTGAGGGTGGGAGAGAGTGAGGGGTGAGGGTGGGAGAGAGTGAGGGGTGAGGGTGGAGGAGAGTGAAGAGTGAGGGTGGGAGAGAGTGAGGGGTGAGGGTGGGAGAGAGTGAGGGGTGAGGGTGGGGGAGAGTGAGGGGTGAGGGTGGTTGAGAGTGAGGGGTGAGGGTGGGAGAGAGTGAGGGGTGTGGGTGGGAGAGAGTGAGGGGTGAGGGTGGGAGAGAGTGAGGGGTGAGGGTGGGAAAGAGTGAGGGGTGAGGGTGGGAGAGAGTGAGGGGTGAGGGTGGGAAAGAGTGAGGGTGGGAGAGAGTGAAGGGTGAGGGTGGGGGATAGTGAAGGGTGAGGGTGGGGGATAGTGAGGGTGGAGGAGAGTGAAGGGTCAGGGTGGAGGAGAGTGAGGGGTGGCGGTGGAGAGTGAAGAGTGAGGGTGGAGGAGAGTGAGGGGTGAGGGTGGAAGAGAGTGAAGGGTCAGGGTGGGGGAGAATGAGGGGTGAGCTTGGGGGTTGTCAGGGGTGAGGGTGGGGGGTTGTCAGGGGTGAGGGTGGGGGAGAGTGAATGGTGAGGGTAGAGGAGAGTGAGGGGTGAGGGTGGAAGAGAGTGAAGGGTCAGGGTGGGGGAGAGTGAGGGGTGAGCTTGGGGGTTGTCAGGGGTGAAGGTGGAGGAGAGTGAATGGTGAGGTTGGAGGAGAGTGAGGGGTGAGGGTGGGGGGTTGTCAGGGGTGAGGGTGGGGCAGAGTGGTGAGGGTGGAGGTGTGTGAGGGGTGAGGGTGGAGGAGAGTGAGGGGTGAGGGTGGAGGAGAGCGAAGGGTGAGGGTGGGGGAGAGTGAGGGGTGAGGGTGGGGGGTTATCTGGGGTGAGGGTGGGGGAGAGTGAATGGTGAGGTTGGAGGAGAGTGAGGGGTGAGGGTGGGGGGTTATCAGGGGTGAGGGTGGAGGAGAGTGAAGGGTGAGGGTAGAGGAGAGTGAGGGGTGAGGGTGGAGGAGAGTGAAGGGTGAGGGTTGGGGAGAGTGAGGAGTGAGCTTGGGGGGGTTGTAAGGGGTGAAGGTGGAGGAGAGTGAATGGTGAGGTTGGAGGAGAGTGATGGGTGAGGGTGGGGGGTTGTCAGGGGTGAGGGTGGGGCAGAGTGGTGAGGTTGGAGGAGAGTGAGGGGTGAGGGTGGAGGAGAGTGAGGGGTGAGGGTGGAGGAGAGCGAAGGGTGAGGGTGGGGGAGAGTGAGGGGTGAGGGTGGGAGGTTGTCAGGGGTGAGGGTGGAGGAGAGTGAATGGTGAGGTTGGAGGAGAGTGAGGGGTGAGGGTGGGGGTTTTTCAGGGGTGAGGGTGGAGGAGAGTGAATGGTGAGGTTGGAGGAGAGTGAGGGGTGAGGGTGGGGGGGTTCTCAGGGGTGAGGGTGGAGGAGAGTGAATGGTGAGGTTGGAGGAGAGTGAGGGGTGAGGGTGGAGGAGAGTGAGGGGTGAGGGTGGGGGAGAGTGAATGGTGAGGTTGGAGGAGAGTGAGGGGTGAGGGTGGGGGTTATCAGGGGTGAGGGTGGGGGAGAGTGAATGGTGAGGTTGGAGGAGAGTGAGGGGTGAGGGTGGGGGGTTATCAGGTGTGAGGGTGGAGGAGAGTGAATGGTAAGGTTGGAGGAGAGTCAGGGGTGAGGGTGGAGGAGAGTGAATGGTGAGGTTGGAGGAGAGTGAGGGTTGAGGGTGGAGGAGAGTGAGGGGTGAAGGTTGGGGAGAGTGTATGTGGTGAGGGTGGTAGAGTCAGGGGTGAGGCTACACCTCACTTCAAAGGTTATATCTTAACACAATACTAGTGAGGAGGGTGAGTGCCAACCAGTTGGCATACTGAGTGCCACACTCAAAGATTTATGCAGGTCAGCCCTCCCATCTGACACCAGATGACTGGAGGGGGGGGGGAGAGTGAGAGAGCTGTGTACCATGATGGTAATGCTGGAGCAATGGTAAGAATGAATGGGAAAGTGTTTTCAATGAAATTCAAATTCAAAGTTTATTCTCTATAAAGATTACAATGTTGAATTTACAGAATTTGGTTGTTGTGTGGTTTACATGTAGTTAAATAATGATTTCAGAGTGTACCACTAGAACGCCTAGCATGGCTAGGCATTTCGGGCAGACTTAGTTTAATTCTTTATTTTAAAATATTACAAATTATGAGGTAAGTTGGTATTATGGCTAAGTGACTAAATACTAGTTTGTGAGTTTAGCAATGTGAATGCTTTTGTTTTGGCACAGTACATAGTTTCAGTATTGGAGTATCATAGGATTCATTATTTTAAGATTGAGATTAATATTTCTGTTTATGGTCAAATGGGTGAGTGAGTGTAAGTGTGAACCACCAGGTGGTATTCGTGTAGTTAGTTGATGGGGTTTATCAGGGAGATAAGATGTTTTCTAATGGTAGTTTTGAAGGTGATGAATGTGTGTGCAGTTCTAGAGTTTTCAGGTAAGGTGTTCCAGATTTTAGGGCCTTTGACATACATTGAATTTTTGTAAAGGTTTATTCGGACATGGGGAATGTCGTAGAGATGTTTGTGTCTGGTGTTATGCCTGTGGGTTCTGTCACAACTATCAAGAAAGCGTTTTAGGTCAAGGTTGATATTGGAGTTTAAGGTCCTGTAGATGTAGATTGCACAGTAGTAAGTGTGGATGTACTGAACTGGGAGTAAGTTCAGATCTATGAAGAGTGGGGGGTGTGTGTTGCCAGGGATGGGATTTAGTGATTATTCTTACCGCAGCTTTTTGTTGGGTTATTATTGGCTTTAGGTGTGTTGCTGCAGTTGATCCCCAAGCACAAATAGCATAGGTGAGGTATGGATAAATAAGTGAGTGGTATAGTGTGAGAAGGGCATTTTGCGGCACGTAGTATCGTATCTTGGAGAGGATCCCAACTGTTTTGGATACTTTTTTGGTTATGTGTTGGATATGGGTGCTGAAATTCAGGTTGTTGTCAAGGTATAGGCCTAGGAATTTGCCCTCATTATGTCTGGTAATTAGAGTGTTGTCGATCTTAATGTTAATTTGTGCATATCCTGCTCTGCTACCAAACATAATATAGTAGGTTTTGTCAGTGTTAAGCGTAAGTTTATTGGCTGTCATCCAAGTCGATATTTTGATCAGCTCCTCGTTTAACAATGGTGTTGAGGGTGGCAAGATTAGGGTGAGAGATGACATAAGTCGTGTCGTCAGCAAAGAGAATGGGTTTCAGGTGTTGGGATACGTTTGGAAGATCATTGATGTATATGAGGAAGAGCAGGGGACCAAGGACACTTTCCTGCGGAACTCCAGTATCAAGTGGACGTGTTGTTGATGCTGTGTCTTTAATGGTAACATACTGATACCTATTAGTAAGGTAAGATTTGAAATAAGCAAGCGCATGGCCTCTTATACCGTAATGGTCAAGTTTGTGGAGTAGGATGTCGTGGTCTACTGTGTCAAAAGCTTTTCTTAGGTCAATAAAAATTCCTAGTGGATATTCCTTATTTTCCAATGCTGTGTAAAGCAGATCTAGCATTTTTATGATTGCATCATTAGTGCTTTTATTTTTCCTAAATCCAAATTGGCAGGGGTTGAGTATGTTTTGTGCTGTTATAAATGAATATAGTCTCCTGTGCACGAGTTTCTCAAAGATTTTGGATAGCAATGGTAAGTTTGATATTGGCCTATAGTTGTTTAAGTCTGTAGGGTCACCACCTTTATGTATTGGTGTAACCCTTGCCATCTTGAGTAGTTTCGGGAAGGTGCTAGTTTCTAGTGACTTGTTAAAAAGTAATGAAATAGCATGCGAAAGGATATGGGCCGCTCGCTTGTACAGTAATGGTGGGACATTAGACAGATTCCCTGAGTTGTTTTTAAGTGACTTGATAATCTCGGTGACTTCCGAGGGCTCAGTTGGTGCAAGATAGAAGGAATTTGGGAAATTTCCATCTAGGTAGTCCCTGGCATGGGCATTAGTATGTGGGATTTTATTGGCGAGATTAGATCCTATGGTTGAGAAGAAGTCGTTTATCTTGTTAGCTGTGTCAGTGGGATGTAGTGGTGTTTCATTAGGTTTAGTTAGGACAATATTCTTGTTTTTTTTTCAGTTTGTGGGTCCCGAGAATCTGAGAGAGTGTTTTCCAGGTCTTTTTTATATCTCCTCTAGTGTCTGTGAATCTCCTGGAGTAGTATAATTGTTTGGCTTTCTTTATTACTTTGGTGAGAACTGATGAATAGTGTTTAAGAATATCTTTGTGTATTAAGCCCTGTCTATATTGCTTTTCATATTGGTGTTTCTTGTCAATGGATTTCAGAATGGTGCTGGTTAGCCATGGGCAACCAAGCCGTTTGTTTGTGATCTGTTTCGTTTTTATAGGACAATGTTTGTTGTATAGTCTAAGTAATTTGTTAAGAAAAATGTCTGGGTGGTATTACTGTTTGTACAAGACCAATATCGTATATATGTTGGTAGAATTACCGACAATATATAAGTGCAACTAATGTGACATTTTATTGTGGCAACGTTTCGCTCTCCAGGAGCTTTGTTAAGCCGTTACAAACAATACATGGACACATAGGGTATATACAGGCTCAGAGTGAGGTGTAATGCTACTGGTAGTGGTAGCAGTAGTGACATAAGTGGTAGTAGTAGTAGTAATACAGTATGGTAGAGCAATTAACTTGCACATGAGTAAAAGGATATAAAAGCTATTACTTGGGTAACATAAAAATAATAGGTTAGACAAATATTTCTGTTGGAGGTTGAATTAGAGAAGGTCTGTTTCAGTGTTCCTCCTCTGTAATGTGCTTGTGTAGTGTTAGCAGGAGAGACTATGTGATGGCAGGGTTTACTGTTTTCAGGAAGATTCTTGCTAAGACTTTAGAGATGGTGAAGCTGCCTTTGTTTTGTTTAATTGTATTAGAAACAGCGATTAGTTATGATTCAAGGTGCCTCTTGCATCCCACTCTGTGTGAGGATACAGCTCTCTTGCATCCCACTCTGTGTGAGGATACAGCTCTCTTGCACCCCACTCTGTGTGAGGATCCAGCTCTCTTGCATCCCACTCTGTGTGAGGATACAGCTCTCTTGCATCCCACTCTGTGTGAGGATACAGCTCTCTTGCATCCCACTCTGTGTGAGGATACAGCTCTCTTGCATCCCACTCTGTGTGAGGATACAGCTCTCTTGCATCCCACTCTGTGTGAGGATACAGCTCTCTTGCATCCCACTCTGTGTGAGGATACAGCTCTCTTGCATCCCACTCTGTGTGAGGATACAGCTCTCTTGCATCCCACTCTGTGTGAGGATACAGCTCTCTTGCATCCCACTCTGTGTGAGGATACAGCTCTCTTGCATCCCACTCTGTGTGAGGATACAGCTCTCTTGCATCCCACTCTGTGTGAGGATACAGCTCTCTTGCATCCCACTCTGTGTGAGGATACAGCTCTCTTGCATCCCACTCTGTGTGAGGATACAGCTCTCTTGCATCCCACTCTGTGTGAGGATACAGCTCTCTTGCATCCCACTCTGTGTGAGGATACAGCTCTCTTGCATCCCACTCTGTGTGAGGATACAGCTCTCTTGCATCCCACTCTGTGTGAGGATACAGCTCTCTTGCATCCCACTCTGTGTGAGAATACAGCTCTCTTGCATCCCACTCTGTGTGAGGATACAGCTCTCTTGCATTCCACTCTGTGTGAGGATACAGCTCTCTTGCACCCCACTCTGTGTGAGGATACAGCTCTCTTGCATCCCACTCTGTGTGATGATACAGCTCTCTTGCATCCCACTCTGTGTGAGGATACAGCTCTCTTGCATCCGACTCTGTGTGAGGATACAGCTCTCTTGCATCCCACTCTGTGTGAGGATACAGCTCTCTTGCATCCCACTCTGTGTGAGGATACAGCTCTCTTGCATCCCACTCTGTGTGAGGATACAGCTCTCTTGCATCCCACTCTGTGTGAGGATACAGCTCTCTTGCATCCCACTCTGTGTGAGGATACAGCTCTCTTGCATCCCACTCTGTGTGAGGATACAGCTCTCTTGCATCCCACTCTGTGTGAGGATACAGCTCTCTTGCATCCCACTCTGTGTGAGGATACAGCTCTCTTGCATCCCACTCTGTGTGAGGATACAGCTCTCTTGCATCCCACTCTGTGTGAGGATCCAGCTCTCTTGCATCCCACTCTGTGATGATGCAGCTCTCTTGCATCCCACTATGTGAGGATGCAGCTCACTTGCATCCCACTCTGTGAGGATGCAGCTCTCTTGCATCCCACTCTGTGAGGATGCAGCTCTCTTGTATCCCACTCTGTGATGATGCAGCTCTCTTGCATCCCACTCTGTGTGAGGATCCAGCTCTCTTGCATCCCACTCTGTGTGAGGATCCAGCTCTCTTGCATCCCACTCTGTGTGAGGATCCAGCTCTCTTGCATCCCACTCTGTGATGATGCAGCTCTCTTGCATCCCACTCTGTGTGAGGATCCAGCTATCTTGCATCCCACTCTGTAAGGATGCAGCTCTCTTGCATCCCACTATGTGAGGATGCAGCTCACTTGCATCCCACTCTGTGAGGATGCAGCTCTCTTGCATCCCACTCTGTGAGGATGCAGCTCTCTTGCATTCCACTCTGTGAGGATGCAGCTCTCTTGCATCCCACTCTGTGAGGATGCAGCTCTCTTGCATCCCACTCTGTGAGGATGCAGCTCACTTGCATCCCACTCTGTGTGAGGATTCAGCTCTCTTGCATCCCACTATGTGAGGATGCAGCTCACTTGCATCCCACTCTGTGAGGATGCAGCTCTCTTGCATCCCACTCTGTGAGGCTGCAGCTCACTTGCATCCCACTCTGTGAGGATGCAGCTCTCTTGCATCCCACTATGTGAGGATGCAGCTCACTTTCATCCCACTCTGTGTGAGGATGCAGCTCTCTTGCATCCCACTCTGTGCGAGGATGCAGCTCTCTTGCATCCAACTCTGTGCGAGGATGCAGCTCTCTTGCATCCCACTCTGTGTGAGGATGCAGCTCTCTTGCATCCCACTCTGTGTGAGGATGCAGCTCACTTGCATCCCACTCTGTGTGAGGATGCAGCTCTCTTGCATCCCACTCTGTGCGAGGATGCAGCTCTCTTGCATCCCAATCTCTGTGTGAGGATGCAGCTCACTTGCATCCCACTCTGTGAGGATGCAGCTCTCTTGCATCCCACTCTCTGTGTGAGGATGCAGCTCACTTGCATCCCACTCTGTGAGGATGCAGCTCTCTTGCATCCCACTATGTGAGGATGCAGCTCACTTGCATCCCACTCTGTGTGAGGATGCAGCTCTCTTGCATCCCACTCTGTGTGAGGATGCAGCTCTCTTGCATCCCACTCTGTGTGAGGATGCAGCTCTCTTGCATCCCACTCTGTGTGAGGATGCAGCTCTCTTGCATCCCACTCTGTGTGAGGATGCAGTTATCTTGCATCCCACTCTGTGTGAGGATGCAGTTCTCTTGCATCCCACTCTGTGTGAGGATGCAGTTATCTTGCATCCCACTATGTGTGAGGATGCAGCTCTCTTGCATCCCACTCTGTGTGAGGATGCAGTTATCTTGCATCCCACTATGTGTGAGGATGCAGTTATCTTGCATCCCACTATGTGTGAGGATGCAGTTATCTTGCATCCCACTATGTGTGAGGATGCAGTTATCTTGCATCCCACTATGTGTGAGGATGCAGCTCTCTTGCATCCCACTATGTGTGAGGATGCAGTTATCTTGCATCCCACTATGTGTGAGGATGCAGTTATCTTGCATTCCACTATGTGTGAGGATGCAGTTATCTTGCATCCCACTCTGTGTGAGGATGCAGTTATCTTGCATCCCACTCTGTGTGAGGATGCAGTTATTTGTGTGAGGATGCATCCCACTCTGTGTGAGGATGCAGTTATCTTGCATCCCACTCTGTGTGAGGATGCAGTTATCTTGCATCCCACTATGTGTGAGGATGCAGTTATCTTGCATCCCACTCTGTGTGAGGATGCAGTTATCTTGCATCCCACTCTGTGTGAGGATGCAGTTATCTTGCATCCCACTCTGTGTGAGGATGCAGTTATCTTGCATCCCACTATGTGTGAGGATGCAGTTATCTTGCATCCCACTATGTGTGAGGATGCAGTTATCTTGCATCCCACTATGTGTGAGGATGCAGTTATCTTGCATCCCACTCTGTGTGAGGATGCAGTTATCTTGCATCCCACTCTGTGTGAGGATGCAGTTATCTTGCATCCCACTCTGTGTGAGGATGCAGTTATCTTGCATCCCATTATGTGTGAGGATGCAGTTATCTTGCATTCCACTATGTGTGAGGATGCAGTTATCTTGCATCCCACTATGTGTGAGGATGCAGTTATCTTGCATCCCACTATGTATGAGGATGCAGTTATCTTGTATCCCACTATGTGTGAGGATGCAGTTATCTTGCATCCCACTATGTGTGAGGATGCAGTTATCTTGCATCCCACTATGTGTGAGGATGCAGTTATCTTGCATCCCACTATGTGTGAGGATGCAGTTATCTTGCATCCCACTATGTGTGAGGATGCAGTTATCTTGCATCCCACTATGTGTGAGGATGCAGTTCTCTTGCATCCCACTCTGTGAGTTTATTGGTAAATTCCACTAAACATTTTCTCATCTTAATTATGTATTGTATTTCTTATCTATGTTTTCCTCTTCTTATTAATGTATCAGTCTTCTTATTTGTATTAATCTTCTTATTTATGTAATAATCTTCTTGTTTATGTATTAGGGTTCTGGTGGCCTGGTGGTTAACGCTCTCGCTTCACACGGTGAGGGTCTGGGTTCGATTCCCAGCCTGAGTAGAAACATTGGACGTTTCTTTACAAGTGTTGTCTATGTTCCCCATCAGTAAAATGGGTACCTGGGTACTAGTGGACTGGTGTGGGTCGCATCCTGGGACAAAACTGACCTAATTTGCCCGAAATGTTCAGCATAACAAGCGGCTTTTTATATAGTAGTATGTCATTGATGTCAACTAGGACTGTATACCTTGTACATGTACTGGTAGTAAATAAAGATATTATTATTATTATTATTATTATTATTATTATTATTATTTACGTATTCTTCTTGTATGAGAGAGAGAGGGAGGTAGGGAAGGAGGGAGGTAGAGAAGGAGGGAGAGCGGTGGTAGGTGTTACAGTGAGGCAGTAAGGAGGAAGTACAGTGATAAGAGTGGCTCATGTTGTGTTTATGGTGGAGTGAGATAGTGATACTACCCCCACCCTCCCCCACCAGCCCCCTCCCTAACCCCATCCATATCTCCTTACCCCCCTCCCCTTATTTCTAACCTACCTCACTACCTTATCAACACACACCCACCTCACTCACACCCACCTCACCACCTCACTCACACCCACCTGAGGCTGAAGAAATACTTCCCAACATCCTGGTAAGGATTCACCAAGTTTAGCAGTAAAGATGTGTGGTTGGTGTGGCAGTAGCAGTGAGATGAACACTGCTACTGTCTCACTGCTACTGTCTCACTGCTACTGTCTCACTGCTACTGTCTCACTGCTTGCAACTAATAATAACAATTACAACAGCTAAGGACGGCTAAGAACAACTAAAACGAGTTAAGAACACCTAAGGATAGCTAAGGACAGATAATGACAGCTAAGAACAGTTAAGGACGGCCGAGGAGAGCTAAAAACAACTAAGGACATATAAGAACAACTAAAAAAGCTAACGACGGCTATGGACAGCTATGGAGGGCTATTGACAGCTAAGAAAAGCTATGAAGAGGTGTTACAAATAACGCGATATCTAATAATGATAGAGATCTCCAGTGAATACTAGAAAGGACTGTCCTTCTAGCATCCAGCCTGTTACTGGGATTTCGTAACAAGTAGTCAGTTTCCTGGTCCAATTATCCATTAGAATTCAGTAAGATTCAATAGTACTTCAGGATTACAACTGGTAGGCTACTAACTAAAGAAATTAAAATTTAATAAGTTTATTAATAACAATAGAGTTGTCTAGGCGTATAATATCAAAGTAAATTATAGTAATCAATTGAATATAATAGAGGATACAAGTTGGTACACTTCTCTGGTGTACAGTAGTATTGTGCTGAAGGTACATATCACATCTTTATGGCTTTTAAGTACCGACTGGTACATTGTTAGCATTTAATAACATAGTACTAATATATACAAGTAAGTTTGTGTGTGTGTGTGTGTGTGTAAGTGGTCTAAGTAGTTCGCTATGTCTCAAGAATCGACTAGAATTAACCAGTGACTGACTAAAAGTCCTCACATAAACTAACTTCTTGACCAACCTGGCAATCAGAACAGCTTGCGTGAACAATAAAACGACTGATAAACCGAACAGCAATATAACAAGCAACAGCGACACAGAATCAGGAACAAGGAGATAATATAACGACACTAAGTAGGGACCATCTGCAGATCCTCCACAAAAGTCACAAAACTCCCGTACTACTGAATCTAAGTTCAGCATTAGAAAATCCCCGACTGTGACAGTACACAGATACCAGTACAAATTAGGTCAGAAGCTACAGCTCAGGACCTGAGTTTCTCAGAGTGTCTATGAGACACACAACCTCAGTACAATGTCGAAAATCACTAAGTCTAGGCTATGTTCTGAAAACAGACAAATGAAAATGCTGGCCCACAGATGGCTCCAACTTCATCCTGTTCCCTACTTGTATGTCTCATAACAATAAAAATGCTTTCAAATGAGCTGATGTAGGTAACAGCTCTTAGCTTGCCAATAAAGTTAGGAATCCTTAACCTGTAAATAGCTTGTCAATAAAGCTAGGGATCCTTAACCTTGTCAAATCCTGTGTAAAAAAAAAAGAGTTACACAGAACTAATGTGGCATGCAAAGAGTATGTAACCTTTATTCGGCACATGTACACACCCTCATTTACAGGCTGTCTCCCCCAACCAGCGAACCAGGGGACTGAGGGTCGATGATGGGGCCCCATCGTTCAACCAGTACCCAGGTTCCAGCCAATGAGAAGATGCTTTTGGCAATCGCAGAGGTTATGTGGGTACCACTCTCCTGTCTACCCTTGTCATTCCCATTCTAGAGCTGGTTGAAGCACGGTCTGCTCTCTAGTGGCTTCTATTCTGCCTTGCTTACCGTGGAGTGCACTAGTACTTATTGCTGTACATAGTGTATATAGTGTACATACTTCTGTTCTAAATTGGTGAAGGATAATATAAGTCAAAAGTTTTCTGCTGTGTTTATTTTGCTCCCTTTACACCCAGGATAACAGGCCATTTGGACGATGTTCCAACAAGGGCCCGCAAGGGAGAGCAGGTGAGGCACGTCTTGTTAGAAGCAATGTCAAACAGCCAAGAACTAGCACAGGCCAGGCAGACTCTCCTCCAGGTGAGGTGTGATAACCCCCCCCCCCGATCACGTGACTCTCCGTGGACTGCTGCTGCCCAGCAACACAGAAGCCAGCAGCAAAACAAGCGGAGTGAAAATTACAGTAGTTAGACAATGCCGTCAGCTACTTAACACTCGAACTATGATCACTGAATAATATAAAAATGTTACATCCTACCTAATATTATAACTAAGTCAAATAATAATATAAAGCAATATATTTACAATTTAGCTAATATCGCAAATATAAGCAATATAAAATTATATGAACAGGTAATATACATTATATACATTGTGACCCATTCAGGAGCCGCAATAAGAGCTAAGAAAAGCTAAGGAGGGCTGATAACAGCTAAGAAAAGCTATGAAAAGCTGCTGTATAGCCCTTGTGGCTCAGCGCTTCTTTTTGATTATAATAATAATATAAAAAGCTAAAAGCTATGAACAGCTAAGGAGGGCTAATAACAGCTAAGAAAAGCTATGAACAGCTAAGGAAGTTTAAGAACATTATAAGGTTATTTTAACTAAGTTTCTTAACATTTTACAGACTGAAGTAACAGGCTCGGCAGACTGTACAAAATAACCCTGTCCGTCACTCCATGAAAATCAGGGGAATTACCAGCAGAACTGTGGCTGTTTTCAAGGGGGGGGGGACTTAATATGTGACTCGATTCATTTCCTGATCAGCCGGGCTGCGGTGCATGCGTTGGATTGCATGCGGTTACAAACAGCCTGGTTGATTAGTTCATCCCCCAGCCTGGTCTGGGGCACCGGGGACAACCACCTCCAGGTAAAATCCAGGTAAACCTGTATATAAGGATACTGTAATTGTAAAGGCAGTGGTACTTGTGTGTTGTAAGGTGCATCAGGTAGGTGATGTGTCTACATCACTACCATCCTTCATGTCTACAAGTGTTGTGTCTACTTCTGTCATCCTTCATGTCTACAACTCTTGTGTCTACTTTACTACCATCCTTCATGTCTACAAGTGTTGTGTCTACTTCTATCATTCTTCATGTCTACAACTCTTGTGTCTACTTCACTACCATCCTTCATGTCTACAAGTGTTGTGTCTACTTCTATCATTCTTCATGTCTACAACTCTTGTGTCTACTTTACTACCATCCTTCATGTCTACAAGTGTTGTGTCTACTTCTATCATTCTTCATGTCTACAACTCTTGTGTCTACTTTACTACCATCCTTCATGTCTACAAGTGTTGTGTCTACTTCTATCATTCTTCATGTCTACAACTCTTGTGTCTACTTCACTACCATCCTTCATGTCTACAATGGTTGTAGACTGCAACACAATTATAGTGTTAATGTGAGAATAGTGAGAATGATGTACATAGCCTATGTTAGGTCCTTAACTGATGATGCTACTCCCATGTTGATATTAGCTAGGGAAAGTTCTCTCCGACTCTTGGAGTTAATGCAAAATGAAATCCTCGAAATTATTCTTGGCTGGTTTAAATCTACCAAGGTTCTTAATATAAGAAAGGAGCTTGGTATTTCTAGTATCAGTGATAGGATTGTTGATATTAACACTATACTCGGTATTAGAATGTTAAGAAATGAACCAGACACTCTCACAATGAATCTTATTAAATGTCTAGAAGCAAAAACATATTCGTATATCTAAATGGGGTTATGGAAACATTCAATTATATTAAGTTTTATAACCTGCATGAACTGTATCACTGTAGACAACCAAGAGCATTTCACCCCTCCATGGAAGATGTGTTCATTTAATATCACAAACCTGCAAGCGCCTCCCAAGACGCTCATTACTTTCTTAAATCACTTGTAAAAGCAACTCCTCAGGAAGACATTTCTCACCTAGCTGACAGTAATAATTTATCACAAGTTATATACACTGATGGATCTGGTTTAAAAAGACACGTAAGCAAACACTCTGACACATTTATTCGGTCCTGGGACCGAATAAATATGTCAGAGTGTTTGCTTACGTGTCTTTCTAAACCAACTTGTCAGTATTTATTACCAAGGTTTATACACTGATAGATCTAAACAGGAGTCTACTGGCAGGGCTGCATCTGCTCTTGTTGTCACCTCCCTAGTTAAGAACGATAATAAACTTGTTGAGTTAGACATAATTAACAACTGGGCGTCTACACTGCAAACTGAAATGTTTTCCATCCTAATGGTGTTAAAGCTAACTTATGAAACTGAGCTTGACTCTATTATCATTACTGATTCTGTGTCAGCACTGAAGGCTAGTAACTCACATAATGACTCTGACAACATGCTCGTTGGATAAGTCAGCTACAGATACTAAAAAATCTGGGAAAGGGAATTAATGTACAATAGTTATGGATCCCATCACACATAAAGTTATGTTAGCCAAGCACCCTGAAGGATAATGTAGAATATAACTTTGGTATAACTGTGTCTAGCATTAGGAATAATATTAGGAGAGAAATAAATAATGAAACTGAATGTTGTAGGAATGCAGTTAGAAGCCTGAGTAGATCTATAACCCACTATGATAACATGAACGTAGATAAGTATGTTTATGGAGCAACTTACAGTTTGAACAGACTGACTGATGTTGTAGTGGCCAGGCTTAGACGTACCTGGAGTTTACCTGGAGAGGGTCTCGGGGGTCAACGCCCCCGCGGCTCGGTCTGAGACCAGGCCTCATGGAGGATCAGGGTCTGAACAACCAGGCTGTTACTGCTGGCCGCACGCAAGCTAACGTACAAACCACAGCCCGGTTGGTCAGGTACTGACTTTAGGTGCCTGTCCAGTGCCTTCTTGAAGACAGCCAGGGGTCTGTTGGTAATCCAACTTGGTTACAAGTACTGACTGATGATGTAGTGGCCAGGCTTAGGCTTGGTAACAAGTACTTCTGGCAGTTTGGAAGACACACAGATGATGATCAAACCAAATGCAAAGGATGTGGCCAGCCCTATGGCCACTATCTTGAACACTATGTGCTTTATTGTCCATTTATTGAGGAATATAGAGATAGTATAATCACCTATGTGACATGTTAATATATCCTTTTAATGGAAATAAGATACCAGATATATTAAGCAAATTTCCTTAATTTGCTTGTAACTGGTAAGTCAACTGTAGATATAAATCCAGATGTACTCCTGTTAACCTTTTTGCTGCCTAGTTCCTAGGCCTTTTGTGTATCCATATGCTCTTGCGCTAGCCTCCATATGGGAGTCACAATAAACTAGTCTCTTCGGTGACGAAATCTATTGGGTAATTATACAGATATATGCGATAAATTTATTTAGCTCAACCTAACCTAATTTAACTAAATTTAACTTAACTAAACTTAACCTAGCCCAGCATGACGTAACGTAACCTAACCAACCTTAAGAATGCTACTAACAACATTGTTAAGACTACCACTAACAACACTGTTAACAACTGCTAACAACATCACAGTGGAAGAGCTGTAATGGTGTTATCAATTATGTAGAGTTAAGTGTTCCATCACTGTGGCAACCACTGTATACCCTCCCTCCCTTCCTCCCTTTTCTCTCCATTCACTCCCACCATTCCTCCCTCCCTCTACCTCCCTTTTCTCTTCCTTCCATTCCTTCTTCCCTCCCTCCCTCCCCTCTCTTCCTGGAGTTTTACCTGGAGTCGCCTTCGGGGGTCAGCGCCCCCGCTGCCCGGTCCCAGACCAGTCCTGGTTGCTGGCCTGATCGATAAAGCTGTTAGTGACCGCCGCCCGCAGCTTATCGTGTGCACCACAACCCAGTTGATGAGGAACTGTTTTGATGAATTTGTCGAGTTTCCTCTTAAAGACAACCAGGAATTGTTGGTAATACTTCTTATACATAAAGGAAGAGTGCTGAAGAGTCGTGGTCCCCTAACACTTATCGAGTTCTCTCTCAGTGCAGTCATCGCTCCTCTGCTTCTCACTGGAGGTATCCTGCACCGTCTGTCAAGACTCTTGTGTTCACAAGTAGTAATTTCGGTGCGCAGGTTTGGTACCAATCAATTCAGTATCTTCTAGGTGTAGATTATGATGTATCTTTCTCGCTTGTCTTCTAGGAAGTACAGTTCTAGGTACTTTAATGTTCCCAGTAATTTAGGCGCTTGTCTGAGTATATACGATTTGTGAAGGTTCTCTGTACATATTCCAGTTCAGTAATTTCTCCAGCCTTGAAGGTGGCTGTTAGTACGCAGTAATACTCCAGCCTAGAAAGAACAAGTGATCTGAAGTGTTATTGACTCGGCGTTTGTTGTTTTGAAAGTTCTAGTTATCTAACCTATCATTTTCCTTGTAGTTGCGAAAATAATATTATTGTGCTCATTGAAGGTGAGATCTTCTGACATTATCACTCCCAGGTTTCTCACATTTGACTTACATTCTGTTGACTTATAGAGTTTGTCTCGTACTTTGATCTTGTTTTTATTTCCTCCATTCTTCAGTGACGTATTAACTGAAATTAGTCCTGACTGAACATCATGTTGTCAGTGTCACACTGGAGGACTTGGTTTATATCAGCTTGGAAGCTCGCTGTGTCATCTATGGATGACACTTTCATACAGATTCTAGTGTGGTCTACAAAGGTTAGAAATGAGAATGAGGAAGCGAAGTGGGGCGAGTACCACCATGTCTTGGGAGGACAAGTTTTCACTGTAGCAGTCACTGATTTCACTCTGTTTACTATTACACTTTGGGGCCTATTTGTTAGGAAGTTAAATATCCAACTGTTCACCTTTCCAGTTATTCCTTCTGCATGCATTTTATGAGCAATTACCCCATGATCTTGATTATCAAAGGCTTTTGCGAAGTCAGCAAATACTACATCTGCATTTTACTTGTCTTCAAGTGCATCCAGGACTATGTTGTATTAGTCCAGCAGTTGGAAATGCAGGAGCGACATGTTCTGAATCTATACCGACCTGGGTTGTGCAACTGCTGCGATTCCATGCGATAGGTAAATCTTGTTTCTTAAAGTTCTTTCGAAAATTTTGATAATATGGGATATTTGGGATATTGGTCTATAGGTTTTTCTCGTTTACTTTACTACCACATTTGTGAGGTAGAGCCCGACTCTAGTGTCTAGGGTTTCTTGCAATTCTTGATGAATATCGAGTTCTACGGGTCTGGGCCTGGAGCGGAGTGCATGGGCACGCAAGCAGTGGCTTCTCTGACGTCAATAAGGGTTAAAATTATATCGGAGATTAATGAGATGTCTTTAGCATATTTTTGTCTCATTCATGAAGAACTAATTTAGGTCGTCAATCTTCAGGTGGATTATTGTCTCACTGAACACTGAGTCGCACTCAGACTTAAATATTTCATTTATTTCTTTCTTGTCAGTATATGTCCCGTCTCCTTTAATCAAGGTCTCGATACCAGCAGCTGCTTTTTATCAGAATTTTGCATATGAAAAGTATTTCGTATTTCTCTCAATTTCACTTATGTCCCTCTGTCTCTCCTGGACTCTGTATGTACTCAATTTATATTTCATTGTTCAGCGAGTCTGCTGCCTATGAGGAGCTCTGTTGTTAGTCTTGTCCTCTTATAGAGGGCGCGCCTCTCCCTTTCCAACCTACACCTTCCCCTTTATAATGGTGTGTCTGAACATTCTTCTAACACCAGTGAGATCATTCTTTCGATATATTGGTTTAGGTCATCGTTCATCACATTGTTTTCTCAGTATATTTCAATAAAGTCATTGTTAAGTATGTTGTGCTGTTTATTACAGTATGTTTGTCTGAACTTCTGTTAATTTGTGGTTTGAATTTACTGTCTTCGACCCAGAGCCTGAAGAATGCTTCCGGAGGTCATGGCTCGCAAGACCTGGTTCCTGACCAGGCCTCCCAGTGGATCAAGGCCTGCTCACTCAGGCTGTTACTGCTGGTCGCACGTAGTCCAACGTACAAACCACAGTCCGGTTGGTCAGAATGTGATTTGAGAAACTTTTTACGTCCCCTCTTGAAGACAGCCAGGGCTCTGTCGGTAATTCCCAGTACGTACGAGGGGAATGTCTTGAAAATACACAAATAACCCGCACATAGAAGAGAGGAACTTACGACAACGTTTCGGTCCAACTTGGACCATTCACAAAGTGTTGAAAAGTCGGAAATCCCTGGCACGTCTTGAAACGTTGGGTATATTTCCATACACCTGCTGTCTCTGTTCACCTAGCAGTAAGTAGGTACCTGGGTGTTAGTCGACTGCTGTGGTTGGTATTCCAGTGGGTGGTAGTATATTTTAGATAGGGCTGGGCTCTGAAATAATCTATTAGCCTGTAAATTCAATTGTCATACAGTGTCATTGGTAAATGTTACCTTTTTATGACTTGTCCTTGTCTAGGTCGGATATTGAAATAAGAAACAGAAGTGAGGCGAGTTTTTTGCCTCGAGGAGCAGAGTTCTTCACTGTGGCAGCCTCCGACTTCACTCTGTTTCCCACTACTCTCTTAGTTCTATTTCTTATCCAATTAAATATTCGTTTGCCACTTTACCAGTTATTTTGTGAGTTATCACACCATGGTCACATAGAAGACCTGTACAAAACTAGTGTACTCTGCATCAGCCTTTACCTTGTCTTCCATTGCATCTATGGTCTAGCAATTGTGAAAGACAGGAGTGACCTGCTCTTAACCCATGATGCCCAGGACTATGCAACTGTTGCAATTCCATGTGATTGGCAGTTTTGATTCTTATGACCCATTCAGAAATTTAATATGAAGCTAATTCTGTTGGTCTATAATTTATCGTTATTTCTTTACTGTTACCTATATGAAGTGAGGCAATATGAGTGGTTCTTAATGACTATGAAGGAGATGGACACAGGCTACCTCTCCATAAATACTGAAGGCCAGAGAATAAGGTGTTCTAGGAGTCTGAGCCTAGAGTAGAATACATGGACATGCTGTCGATGGCTTCTAGAGAGTTAACTAGTGATATGACTCCATTAAAAATACAGCTGTGTTTTGGGTCTCATTCACAAAAACAATCGTCACCGTTTTCCAGCTATAGACTGATGAGTGGTTCACTGAACACAGTTATATTGTGATTTCAGTATTTCACTCATTTCTTTATTACCATTAATATAAGTTCCATCTTCATGTAAAGCCTCGATACCAAATGACGTTTTGCTTTGGATTTTAAGTGAGGAAGTATTTGGAATTTCTTCTAATTCTGTTTATGGCTCTTGGCTCCCTCTGTTTTCCTTGGACTCGATGTGATGCACTTAGTGTTTGCTCGATATTCTCCATTCCTTAAACGAAGTTTCCTATCGTGCTTAGGAGAATCTGCTGCCTTTAAGATGTGTTATCTGTCACCTTCCTCGACAGACGGAGCGTCCCTTCCTCTCTTTCTCTCTCTCTCTCTCTCTCTCTCTCTCTCGAATTTGTATCGTCTCCTCTGCCGTTGGGGCATAAGCCGGGTGCAAACTTTGCGAGAAAATAAGCTCATTCTCCCGAGGAACGAATTCAGATTCGTGGTGATGATACGGTCTTCCCGGTGTAACTCACTGAGGTCACGATTTATTTGCTCCCAGTTAATGTCTGTCTTGTTGAAATAGAATGTGTTGAACACGCTCTCATGACTTGATCGTGTTTTTTCTATCACAACCCACTATGTGCGCTGATCTAAACTTGTTATTATATTGTGCTGTGAGACCACAGTCTGGGACACCATTATGTCTCGGTCTAGGTCCTCATTCCTAGTAAATATAAGGTCTAGGGTTAGGTAAAAAGGACACATTTGCAAGTAATGTGATATTTTATTGTGGCAACGTTTCGCTCTCCGGGAGCTTTGCCCTGGAGGACAAAACGTTTCCACAATAAAACGACACATTAGTTTCACGCGTGTTTTCTACCTAACATATTGTGCATAATTCTGCCTTTATTACTAAGGTCTTGGGTGATGATCAGTCCGATCGAATATATTGCAGAAGTTTAATCATTCTTTTGTGTAAGGCTGCTCCTCCAAACAAGCTCCAGAGACTCTCTGCAACTGTAGTTCTTGTTACATTCTTCTACTTAAGATGTCTCAAAATGAAGTTCCCAAGCAACAAGATACTTGGGGATGGATTTGATGGATTTTTAAAGCAATGTTCCGTCTCCAATAACTGCTCCTTGAACTTCTGGGAAGTTATATCAGCTGATTTATGTACAAACATAACAATGAAGTTCGGTTTTTTATTTAAACTGCTAGAATTTTGACTGCATAATTCGTGATATTCAGAAACTCAGAGCACACGAGGACAACCTTCCCCTGCTCCCTGGTTATTCTGCCGCATCTAAGTAAATTGTACCCAGGAATCCATATCTCGTTATTAAAACAGTCTTTTATGTAAGTCTCCATGAAAGTTGATGAGTAAGATACTTGTGGAACATCTGGGTACCTTTGTTTTGGATACTTTTTGCCAGCCAGTGGCTTCTTCAGTCCAATGCAGAGAAAGGTGGAAGAAGATGAGTGTGAGGTAATCACTTCCTCAGCCTAGAGTCGATGTGTACAGTCCATCAATCTTGATAAAAGTGCAGTATATTAGCGGAGATGGAGCTTATATACTGCTGACAGATGACGTGAGACAATGGTAGGCGGAGTCACTAGTAAAAAACCACTAGTGCAAGTAGGTCGTGACTATAGGTAAGACAAGTTTTGAAGAATTCCCTGTATCAAGTGTCTCACTCATCAACTTGTCTGTTTTCTAAACATGACAAGTCTCCAGAGAAACTGCAAACATTACATTGAGCTTTATGAGAAAACACTTGATTACCCAAGTTTTGTTGCTTTTCTTAGGTTCAAGATCTACATTTACAAACACAAAAGATGACACATTGCTAGTTGCTGTGTCGGAGACTTGTTGGTTAGACGTAGTAACTGTGGCTCTGACGAGACCAGAACTGACTGATTCCAGTCCAGCGTGACTCCTAAGTAGGTATATACACTATTCTTAACATTTCATGTTATTATGTCTGACGTCTGGTATTAAAAAATTACTTACTGGTTGTGTAGAGATAGTTTTCATAGTCATATTGACCTTCATGATGCTTCATAGTGTCTCGTGTCCTCGTGGTGATCAGAACAGTTTACATCATAACAATGTTCTTTATTTACTGAACTACGACATATTCTCGGGTGGAAGAACTTACATGACCTGGAGTGACATGTGCCTTTCTTCAGGAGATTCCCACACATATATCAGGAAGGTTGTAAGTGCCAGTTTCCCTTATCTTAGTCCAGGGTGCCACTGTGTTGGCAGATGCTACAAGGATGGAATTTGCACAGGTTAGGCTGCTGGTGAATTTTCAGTTGGAGTAATGACCGAGTCTGTACTAGAACCACCACCAACACTGACACCGCCAATACTGACACCACCAACACTGACACCACCAATACTGACACCACCAACACTGACACCGCCAATACTGACACCACCAACACTGACACCGCCAACACTGACACCGCCAACACTGACACCAACACTGGCACCAACACTGACACCACCAACACTGACACCACCAACACTGACACCGCCAATACTGACACCACCAACACTGACACCGCCAATACTGACACCACCAACACTGACACCGCCAATACTGACACCACCAACACTGACACCGCCAACACTGACACCGCCAACACTGACACCAACACTGGCACCAACACTGACACCACCAACACTGACACCACCAACACTGACACCACCAACACTGACACCGCCAATACTGACACCACCAACACTGACACCGCCAATACTGACACTGCCAATACTGACACCACCAACACTGACACTGCCAATACTGACACCACCAACACTGACACTGCCAATACTGACACCACCAACACTGACACCGCCAATACTGACACTGCCAATACTGACACCACCAACACTGACACTGCCAATACTGACACCACCAACACTGACACTGCCAATACTGACACCACCAACACTGACACCACCAACACTGACACCGCCAACACTGACACCGCCAACACTGACACCAACACTGGCACCAACACTGACACCACCAACACTGACACCACCAACACTGACACCGCCAACACTGACACCGCCAACACTGACACCAACACTGGCACCAACACTGACACCACCAACACTGACACCACCAACACTGACACCACCAACACTGACACCACTAACACTGACACCACCAACACTGACACCGCCAACACTGGCACCACCAACACTGACACCACCAACACTGACACCACCAACACTGACACCACCAACACTGACACCACCAACACTGACACCGCCAACACTGACACCGCCAACACTGACACCACCAACACTGACACCACCAACACTGACACCACCAACACTGACACCGACAACACTGACACCAACACTGGCACCAACACTGACACCACCAACACTGACACCGCCAACACTGACACCACCAACACTGACACCGCCAACACTGACACCACCAACACTGACACCGACAACACTGATACCACCAACACTGACACCACCAACACTGACACCGCCAACACTGACACCACCAACACTGACACCACCAACACTGACACCGCCAACACTGACACCGCCAACACTGCCACCACCAACACTGACACCACCAACACTGACACCACCAACACTGACACCACCAACACTGACACCGCCAACACTGACACCACCAACACTGAAACCACCAACACTGACACCGCCAACACTGACACCACCAACACTGACACCACCAACACTGACACCTCCAACACTGACACCACCAACACTGACACCGCCAACACTGACACCGCCAACACTGACACCACCAACACTGACACCGCCAACACTGACACCACCAACACTGACACCGCCAACACTGACACCGCCAACACTGACACCACCAACACTGACACCACCAACACTGACACCACCAACACTGACACCGCCAACACTGACACCACCAACACTGACACCGCCAACACACACCGCCAACACTGACACCACCAACACTGACACCACCAACACTGACACAACCAACACTGACACCGCCAACACTGCCACCGCCAACACTGACACAACCAACACTGACACCACCAACACTGACACCACCAACACTGACACCACCAACACTGACACCGCCAACACTGACACCGCCAACACTGACACCGCCAACACTGACACCGCCAACACTGACACCACCAACACTGACATCGCCAACACTGACACCACCAACACTGACACCGCCAACACTGACACCGCCAACACTGACACCACCAACACTGACACCACCAACACTGACACCGCCAACACTGACACCGCCAACACTGACACCACCAACACTGACACCACCAACACTGACACCACCAACACTGACACCACCAACACTGACACCGCCAACACTGACACCGCCAACACTGACACCACCAACACTGACACCGCCAACACTGACACCACCAACACTGACACCACCAACACTGACACCACCAACACTGACACCACCAACACTGACACCACCAACACTGACACCACCAACACTGACACCACCAACACTGACACCACCAACACTGACACCGCCAACACTGACACCGCCAACACTGACACCGCCAACACTGACACCACCAACACTGACACCTGACACCACCAACACTGACACCACCAACACTGACACCGCCAACACTGACACCACCACACTGCCAACACTGACACCGCCAACACTGACACCACCAACACTGACACTACCAACACTGACACCACCAACACTGACACCACCAACACTGACACCACCAACACTGACACCGCCAACACTGACACCGCCAACACTGACACCGCCAACACTGACACCGCCAACACTGACACCGCCAACACTGACACCACCAACACTGACACCGCCAACACTGACACCGCCAACACTGACACCGCCAACACTGACACCGCCAACACTGACACCACCAACACTGACCAACACGCCAACACTGACCAACACTGACACCAACTTCACTGACACCGCCAACACTGACACCTCCAACACTGACACCACCAACACTGACACCGCCAACACTGACACCGCCAACACTGACACCACCAACACTGACACCGCCAACACTGACACCACCAACACTGACACCGCCAACACTGACACCGCCAACACTGACACCGCCAACACTGACACCACCAACACTGACACCGCCAACACTGACACCGCCAACACTGACACCGCCAACACTGACACCGCCAACACTGACACCGCCAACACTGACACCTCCAACACTGACACCGCCAACACTGACACCGCCAACACTGACACCACCAACACTGACACCGCCAACACTGACACCGCCAACACTGACACCGCCAACACTGACACCGCCAACACTGACACCGCCAACACTGACACCACCAACACTGACACCGCCAACACTGACACCGCCAACACTGACACCGCCAACACTGACACCGCCAACACTGACACCACCAACACTGACACCACCAACACTGACACCACCAACACTGACACCGCCAACACTGACACCGCCAACACTGACACCGCCAACACTGACACCGCCAACACTGACACCGCCAACACTGACACCGCCAACACTGACACCGCCAACACTGACACCGCCAACACTGACACCGCCAACACTGACACCGCCAACACTGACACCGCCAACACTGACACCGCCAACACTGACACCGCCAACACTGACACCGCCAACACTGACACCGCCAACACTGACACCGCCAACACTGACACCGCCAACACTGACACCGCCAACACTGACACCGCCAACACTGACACCGCCAACACTGACACCGCCAACACTGACACCACCAACACTGACACCACCAACACTGACACCACCAACACTGACACCGCCAACACTGACACCGCCAACACTGACACCGCCAACACTGACACCACCAACACTGACTGACACCGCCAACACTGACACCGCCAACACTGACACCACCAACACTGACAACGCCAACACTGACACCGCCAACACTGACACCGCCAACACTGACACCGCCAACACTGACACCGCCAACACTGACACCGCCAACACTGACACCGCCAACACTGACACCGCCAACACTGACACCGCCAACACTGACACCGCCAACACTGGCACCACCAACACTGACACCACCAACACTGACACCGCCAACACTGACACCGCCAACACTGACACCGCCAACACTGACACCGCCAACACTGACACCACCAACACTGACACCACCAACACTGACACCGCCAACACTGACATCGGCAACATTGACACCGCCAACACTGACACCGCCAACACTGACACCACCAACACTGACACCGCCAACACTGACACCGCCAACACTGACACCGCCAACACTGACACCGCCAACACTGACACCGCCAACACTGACACCGCCAACACTGACACCGCCAACACTGACACCGCCAACACTGACACCGCCAACACTGACACCGCCAACACTGGCACCACCAACACTGACACCACCAACACTGACACCGCCAACACTGACACCGCCAACACTGACACCGCCAACACTGACACCGCCAACACTGACACCGCCAACACTGGCACCACCAACACTGACACCACCAACACTGACACTGCCAACACTGACACCGCCAACACTGACACCGCCAACACTGACACCGCCAACACTGACACCGCCAACACTGGCACCACCAACACTGACACCACAAACACTGACACCACCAACACTGACACCACCAACACTGACACCACCAACACTGACACCGCCAACACTGACACCGCCAACACTGACACCGCCAACACTGACACCGCCAACACTGACACCACCAACACTGACACCGCCAACACTGACACCGCCAACACTGGCACCACCAACACTGACACCACCAACACTGACACCGCCAACACTGACACCGCCAACACTGACACCGCCAACACTGACACCGCCAACACTGACACCGCCAACACTGGCACAACCAACACTGACACCACCAACACTGACACCACCAACACTGACACCACCAACACTGACACCGCCAACACTGACACCGCCAACACTGACACCGCCAACACTGACACCGCCAACACTGACACCGCCAACACTGACACCGCCAACACTGGCACCACCAACACTGACACCGCCAACACTGACACCGCCAACACTGACACCGCCAACACTGACACCGCCAACACTGACACCGCCAACACTGACACCGCCAACACTGACACCGCCAACACTGACACCGCCAACACTGACACCGCCAACACTGACACCGCCAACACTGGCACCACCAACACTGACACCACCAACACTGACACCACCAACACTGACACCCCCAACACTGACACCGCCAACACTGACACCGCCAACACTGACACCGCCAACACTGGCACCACCAACACTGACACCACCAACACTGACACCGCCAACACTGACACCGCCAACACTGGCACCACCAACACTGACACCACCAACACTGACACCGCCAACACTGACACCGCCAACACTGACACCGCCAACACTGACACCGCCAACACTGACACCGCCAACACTGACACCGCCAACACTGACACCGCCAACACTGGCACCACCAACACTGACACCACCAACACTGACACCACCAACACTGACACCACCAACACTGACACCACCAACATTGACACCGCCAACACTGACACCACCAACACTGACACCACCAACACTGACACCGCCAACACTGACACCGCCAACACTGACACCGCCAACACTGGCACCACCAACACTGACACCACCAACACTGACACCACCAACACTGACACCACCAACACTGACACCACCAACACTGACACCACCAACATTGACACCGCCAACACTGACACCACCAACACTGACACCACCAACACTGACACCACCAACACTGACACCACCAACACTGACACCACCAACACTGACACCACCAACACTGACACCTCCAACACTGACACCACCAACACTGACACCTCCAACACTGACACCACCAACACTGACACCACCAACACTGACACCGCCAACACTGACACCGCCAACACTGGCACCACCAACACTGACACCACCAACACTGACACCACCAACACTGACACCACCAACACTGACACCACCAACACTGACACCACCAACACTGACACCACCAACACTGACACCACCAACACTGACACCACCAACACTGACACCACCAACACTGACACCACCAACACTGACACCACCA
>NC_091362.1:6563474-6588474 GCF_038502225.1 Cherax quadricarinatus | reverse complement strand
ATACACCACACCCACACTACCCCTGTCACGCCCACACCACCCCTGCCACAACCACACCACCCCCGTCACGCCCACACCACCCCTGCCACACCCACACTACCCCTGCCACACCCATACCACCCCTGTCACACCCATACCACCCCTGTCACGCCCACACCACCCCTGTCACGCCCACACCACCTCTGCCACACCCATACCACCCCTGTCACACCCATACCACCCCTGTCACGCCCATACCACCCGTCATGCCCACACCACCCCTGTCACGCCCACACCACCCTCTCACGCCCACACCACCCCTGTCACGCCCACACCACCCCTGTCACGCCCACACCACCCCTGTCACGCCCACACCACCCCTGCCACCCCCATACCACCCCTGTCACGCCCACACCACCCCTGTCACGCCCACACCACCCCTGTCACGCCCACACCACAAGTCACGCCCACACCACCCCTGTCACGCCCACACCACCCCTGTCACGCCCACATCACCCTTGCCACACCCATACCACCCGTCACGCCCACACCACCCCTGTCACGCCCACACCACCCCTGTCACGCCCACACCACCCCTGCCACACCCATACCACCAATGTCACGCCCACACCACCCCTGTCACGCCCACACCACCCCTGCCACACCCATACCACCCCTGGCACACCCACACCACCCCTGTCACGCCCACACCACCCGTGTCACGCCCACACCACCCCTGTCACGCCCACACCAACCCTGTCACGCCCACACCACCCGTGCCACACCCATACCACCCCTGTCACGCCCACACCACCCCTGTCACGCCCAACCTACCCCTGTCACGCCCACACCACCCCTGTCACGCCCACACCATCCCTGCCACACCCATACCACCCCTGTCACGCCCACACCACCCCTGTCACGCTCACACCACCCTTGTTACGCCCACACCACCCCTGTCACACCCACACCACCCCTGTCACGCCCACACCACCCCTGTCACGCCCACACCACCCCTGCCACACCCATACCACCCCTGGCACACCCACACCACCCCTGTCACGCCCACACCACTCGTGTCACGCCCACACCACCCCTGTCACGCCCACACCAACCCTGTCACGCCCACACCACCCGTGCCACACCCATACCACCCCTGTCACGCCCACACCACCCCTGTCACGCCCAACCTACCCCTGTCACGCCCACACCACCCCTGTCACGCCCACACCATCCCTGCCACACCCATACCACCCCTGTCACGCCCACACCACCCCTGTCACGCTCACACCACCCTTGTTACGCCCACACCACCCCTGTCACACCCACACCACCCCTGTCACGCCCACACCACCCCTGTCACGCCCACACCACCCCTGTCACGCCCACACCACCCCTGCCACACCCATACCACCCGTGTCACACCCATACCACCCCTGTCACGCCCACACCACCCCTGTCACGCTCACACCACCTTTGTCACGCCCACACCACCCCTGTCACACCCACACCACCCCTTTCACGCCCACACCACCCCTGTCACGCCCACACCACCCATGTCACGCCCACACCACCCCTGCCACACCCATACCACCCGTGTCACACCCATACCACCCCTGTCACGCCCACACCACCCCTGTCACGCTCACACCGCCCCTGTCACGCCCACACCACCCTCTCACGCCCACACCACCCCTGTCACGCCCACACCACCCCTGTCACGCCCACACCACCCCTGTCACGCCCACACCACCCCTGTCATGCCCACACCACCCCTGCCACACCCATACCACCAATGTCACGCCCACACCACCCCTGTCACGCCCACACCACCCCTGCCACACCCATACCACCCCTGCCACACTCACACCACCCCTGTCACGCCCACACCACCCCTGTCACGCCCACACCACCTCTGTCTCGCCCACACCACCCCTGTCACGCCCACACCACCCCTGTCACGCCCATACCACCCCTGTCACGCCCACACCACCCCTGTCACGCCCAACCTACCCCTGTCACGCCCAAACCACCCATGTCACGCCCACACCACCCCTGCCACACCCATACCACCTCTGTCACGCCCACACCACCCCTGTCACGTCCACACCAACCTTGTCACGCCCACACCACCCCTGTCACGCCCACACCACCCCTGCCACACCCACACCACCCCTGTCACGCCCACACCACCCCTGTCACACCCACACCACCCGTCACGCCCACACCACCCCTGTCACACCCACACCACTCCTGTCATGCCCACACCACCCCTGCCACACCCACACTACCCCTGTCACGCCCACACCACCCCCTGTCACACCCACACCACCCCTGTCACGCCCACACCACCCCTGTCACGTCCACACCACCCCTGCCACACCCACACCACCCCAGTCACACCCACACTACCCCTGTCACGCCCCCAGCACCCGTGTCACGCTCACACCACCCCTGTCACGCCCACACCACCCCTGTCACGTCCACACCACCCCTGTCATACCCACACCACCCCTGCCACACCCACACCACCCCTGTCACACCCACACCACCCCTGTTACGTCCACACCACCCCTGTAACGTCCACACCACCCCTGACATACCCACATCACCCCTCTCACACCCATACCACCCCTGTCACACCCACACCACCCCTGTCACGCCCACACCACCCCTGCCACACCCACACCACCCCTGTCACGCCCACACCACCCCTGTCACACCCACACCACCCGTCACGCCCACACCACCCCTGCCACACCCACACCACCCCTGTCATGCCCACACCACCCCTGCCACACCCACACTACCCCTGTCACGCCCACACCACCCCGTGTCACACCCACACCACCCCTGTCACGCCCACACCACCCCTGTCGCGTCCACACCACCCCTGCCACACCCACACCACCCCTGTCACACCCACACTACCCCTGTCACGCCCACACCACCTCTGTCACGCCCACACCACCCCTGTCACACCCACACCACCCCTGTCACGTCCACACCACCCCTGTCATACCCACACCACCCCTGTCATACCCACACCACCCCTGCCACACCCACACCACCCCTGCCACACCCACAATACATCTCTCGCTCTTATCCTTACCTCTGCCACCCTTTGCCTTTAATCTTTTCCCGTCTCTCTCTCTCTCTCACACACACAATTATATATATATATATATATATATATATATATATATATATATATATATATATATATATATATATATATATATATATAAATGTATATTTTGCCATGTCACAGACAATATACAGAATACTATGAGCAGCTCTCGGTTACTTCCCACAAGAGATCAACTAGTCAGCCAATATAGCCAGAGTTCATCACTTTGATGTGGCTTCTCTCCGAGTGTTTATGACAATAATAAACTTAGTAGACGATACAGAATGTCTCCAATGAACGACAGAGGCCCGACGAGAAGTATACTAAGTGAAAACTCGTTGTGTCAGGGTCCCTGACTCTGCAACGCCCTCCCTCCCACCCTGTCTTCCACCCTTCTTCCCACCCTGTCTTCCACCCTCCCACTCTGTCTTACACCCTCCCTCCCACCTTCCCTCCCACCTTCCCTCCCACCCTCTCTCCCACCCTCCCTTCCACCTTCCCTCCCTGCAGAAGTGGAATTACCAACAATCTCTGGTTGTCTTCAGGAGGTGACTGGAGAGGTTCCTCAGATCAGTACCTGACCTGCCGGGCTGTGGTTCGTTCGTTGGACTGCGTGTGCCCAGCAGTAACAGCCTGGTTGATCAGGCTTTCATCCACCGCGAGGCCTGATCTGGAACTGTACTCCCTTAAAACTTAGGTGGGAAAGACTCATTATAAATTAAACTTGGAAAGTTCTAGAGAAATTATTTGCAAACCTGTGAAATGAAATAATTTTCTCAGAGAAGAGCTCAGGAGACAGTGCAAAATACATTCAGTGAAAAACTGGAGTGCAATAAACTTAGAAAAAAGTGTTGCAAGTTTTGATTCAAGGCTGTGAAATCAGTCTCTCCCCCCCTCTCTTACTTATATTAACTTGTTGTAAAACTCCAGTAGGTTTGTGACAGGATTTTCCTTCCCTGAAACCGTGCTGGTTATCATGTATAAGCTCGTTCCTTTCTAGGTGCTCCACCACTCTTCTGATAAGTCTCTCCATGACCTCACTGAGGTCTTTATCAAGTACACACCAGAGACACAGAAAAGAGCACCCCGAGGTCAAGCTAGAGAAAGGTTACAGGAGAAGACCAAGATGGGGTCATGGAAAAATGTCCAGGGGCGAGGTGAGAGGACAGGTCAAGAAGATGAGGTCAGGTTGGTAGTATGGGGGGGAAGGGGTGATTGATGAGTAACATTTTACTATCATAATTATGAATGATATAAGTCATGGTTCCAGCGAGTGTGTACATTTCCTTGTTTTACTCACTGGTGTTGGTAGGGTGAACGATGAGTCACCTCCAGGATACTGTGTTTGATCCTGTCATCCTCCTAAAATAGTTGATGAATATCTCCCTAGTTCATGACATGAGCGATACGTGCATTGTTGCCAACATCCATCTTACATGCGTATTTGTTTTTTTGAAAACGAGTTCCAAGTCATGCCCCTGTTTCACCAACGTAAGATTTCATACATCCTCCCGGCTTGCGAAGCCTAGTGACCTCTTTAAACGTCTCTGGTAGTAACAACAGCCTCGTCCACTTCGGCCTTAGGAAAAATAAGGATGTTGGAAGCAGTTACTCGTTCTGTGGGGAGAACGAGACGACGACAGATGTTGGGGGAAGACGATAGATGTTAAGGGACGACGACAGATGTTAAGGGACGACGATACATGTTGAGAGACGACAATAGATGTTAATGGACGACGACAGATGTTGAGGGAGCTCCCTAAGAGTACTGTGGGGAGAACGAGACGATGATAGATGTTGGGGGACGACGATAGGTGTTGAGGGACGGCGATAGATGTTGAGGGACGACGATAGATGTTAAGGGAGCTCCCTAAGAGTAGTGTTTATCTGAAAGTATTTCCCTTGCAGACATGGATATATAGAGACTGTGAGGCCAGTGTAAGACTGCAAGGGCAGTGTAAGACTGTGAGGGCAGTGTAAGACTGCAAGGGCAGTGTAAGACTGTGAGGGCAGTGTTAGACTGTGAGGGCAGTGTAAGACTGTGAGGGCAGTGTTAGACTGTGAGGGCAGTGTAAGACTGTGAGGGCATGTAAGACTGCAAGGGCAGTGTAAAACTGTGAGGGCAGTGTCAGACTGTGAGGGCAGTGTTAGACTGTGAGGGCAGTGTAAGACTGTGAGGGCAGTGTTAGACTGTGAGGGCAGTGTAAGACTGTGAGGGCATGCAAGACTGCAAGGGCAGTGTAAGACTGTGAGGGCAGTGTCAGACTGTGAGGGCAGTGTTAGACTGTGAGGGCAGTGTAAGACTGTGAGGGCAGTGTTAGACTGTGAGGGCAGTGTCAGACTGTGAGGGCAATGTTAGACTGTGAGGGCAGTGTAAGACTGAGGGCAGTATAAGACTGTGAGGGCAGTGTAAGACTGAGGGCAGTGTAAGACTGTGAGGGCAGTGTCAGACTGTGAGGGCAGTGTAAGACTGTGAGGGCAGTGTTAGACTGTGAGGGCAGTGTCAGACTGTGAGGGCAGTGTAAGACTGAGGGCAGTGTAAGACTGTGAGGGCAGTGTAAGACTGTGAGGGCAGTGTAAGACTGAGGGCAGTGTAAGACTGTGAGGGCAGTGTAAGACTGTGAGGGCAGTGTAAGACTGTGAGGGCAGTGTAAGACTGAGGGCAGTGTAAGACTGTGAGGGCAGTGTAAGACTGTGAGGGCAGTGTAAGACTGAGGGCAGTGTAAGACTGTGAGGGCAGTGTCAGACTGTGAGGGCAGTGTAAGACTGTGAGGGCAGTGTTAGACTGTGAGGGCAGTGTCAGACTGTGAGGGCAGTGTAAGACTGAGGGCAGTGTAAGACTGTGAGGGCAGTGTAAGACTGTGAGGGCAGTGTTAGACTGTGAGGGCAGTGTAAGACTGTGAGGGCAGTGTAAGACTGTGAGGGCAGTGTCAGACTGTGAGGGCAGTGTAAGACTGTGAGGGCAGTGTAAGACTGTGAGGGCAGTGTTAGACTGTGAGGGCAGTGTCAGACTGTGAGGGCAGTGTAAGACTGAGGGCAGTGTAAGACTGTGAGGGCAGTGTAAGACTGAGGGCAGTGTAAGACTGTGAGGGCAGTGTAAGACTGAGGGCAGTGTAAGACTGTGAGGGCAGTGTAAGACAGTTGATCTGAAACTCAATGAGTTTCAGATCAGCTGTGAAAGGTATTCGTGGTGAGGGAGGCTGAGGCTGCCAGGGTAGACAACACCACACTGATGTCATCTTGTGTACAAATTTCTACAAGTTAGTTACACCATATTTATTACCTTACAGGCATATTAAGGACAATTGATCAAAACATCTGGTGGACGATGAATGTAAGAACAATGATAGCGCCAGGAAGGTCACGCCTTTCCTTCACCGTGCACACGTTCTTCCGGGAAGGTCACGCCTTTCCTTCACCGTGCACACGTTCTTCCGGGAAGGTCACGCCTTTCCTTCACCGTGCACACGTTCTTCCGGGAAGGTCACGCCTTTCATTGTTCACACGTTCCTCCAGGAAGGTCACTCCTTTCCTTCACCGTGCACACGTTCCTCCAGGAAGGTCACTCCTTTCCTTTCACCATCCACACGTTCCTTCGTAATCCCTCTTTAATAAGGTCACCATCAATCACGTGATATCAAAATACGAGGCGCGGGACGCCCAGCGGCTGTCATCTGTCCCAATGTTGTGACCACTTCAGGCTTCTTTACCGCCATTATTGTGGCGCGCGCACTTGTCCCTATCCTCGCTCCTGGCTTACCTTCCTTCACTCTCCTCGTCCGCTCCTTTAGTATTAAGCGCATTTTTTTGTAGCTCTTTTATACCTCGTTCGCTAGCTAACAAAACCAAGTTATAACATTTGTCTAGTGATGCTTAACATTGCCTCTCATTGTCACTTATGTGACTGTTTAGTCCGAACGATAATGTCTGCCGCATCGCTGTTAGGTAAAATAAACAAGGAATTTTACATATGACCGAGACTATGGTAACCTAGTTGGTGGTTAACAGTGAGGGGAGACGATAGTTACCCAGCTGGTAGATAGCAGTTAAGGGAGACGATAATTACCCAGATGGTGGTGTGTTGTGAGGGGAGAGACGAGGCTGGAGTCGGCGGCGGATACCAGGTAATCGGACAGTGTCTTGTTAACCCTTGACGCGTGGCCAGACAGCGATTACCTCCCTTGTAACTACCTTGTTAGGGGATGTGTCGACCCTTACCTCACACTCAGCCTGCCCCTGCACCCTACCAACTCCTTCCTCACCCCTGCACCCTACCAACTCCTTCCTCACCCCTGCACCCTACCAACTCCTTCCTCACCCCTGCACCCTACCAACTCCTTCCTCACCCCTGCACCCTACCAACTCCTTCCTCACCCCTGCACCCTACCAACTCCTTCCTCACCCCTGCACCCTACCAACTCCTTCCTCACCCCTGCACCCTACCAACTCCTTCCTCACCCCTGCACCCTACCAACTCCTTCCTCACCCCTGCACCCTACAACCCCTTCCTTACTCCTTACACCCTACCAATCCCTTTCTTACTCCCTGCACTCTACCAACCCCTTCCTTACGCTCTGCACCCTACAACCCCTTACTCCCTACCAATCCCTTCCTTATTCCGTGCACCCTACCAACCCCTTCCTTACTCAATACATCCTACCAACCCCTTCCTTACTCAGTACACCCTACCAATCCCTTCACTCCCTACACCCTACCAACCCCTTCATTAGTCTGTGCACCTTACAACCCCTTTCTCACCCTCTGCACCCTACAACCCTTCCCATTCCTAGCATTTTTCCAGCGGACCTAGACTTGGAAGCCCTGACTCCGGTACCCTGGATGTTCCTGGTTCCTGGAGGGTGTTCCGGGGATCAACGTCCCTGTGGCCCGGTCTATGACTAGGCCTCGCGGTGGATCAGGGCCTGATCAACCAGGCTGTTACTGCTGGCAGTATGCAAACCGACAAACGAACCACAGCCCGGGTGGTCAGGTACTGACTCTAAGTGTCTGTCCAGCGCCTTCTTGAAGACACCCAGGGGGTCTATTGGTAATCCCCCTTATGTATGCTGGGAGGCAGTTGGACAGTCTTAGGCTCCTGACACTTACTGTGTTCTCTCTTAGTGTGCTCCTTCTTTTCACTGGGGGGATGCTGCACCGCCTGCCGAGTCTTCGTAGGGAGTGATATCCGTATGCAGATTTGGGACTAATCCCTCTAGGATTTTTCAGGTGTAGAATATAATGTATCTTTCTCGCCTGCCTTCCAAGGAGTACAGGTCAAGGGACTTGATTTCACATGAAGTGAAAGTTTTCTGTATATTCTTCAGGTCTGCAATTTCACCTGCCTTGAAAGGGGCTGTTAGTGTACAGCAATATTCCAGCCAAGAGAGAACAAGTGATTTAAAGAGAATCATCATTGGCTTGGCATCTCTAGTTTTGAAGGTTCTCATTATCCATCCTATCATTTTCCTAGCAGGTATGGTAGATACAGTGTTGTGATCTTTGAAAATGAGATACTCTGACATTGTTACTCCCAGGTTCTTCACATTAGTTTCTCTCTCTACTGAGTGGTTAGAATTTGTATTATAGTCCCGTGGACCTAAAGCTGCTAGCCGAGCCCAGGGTACAGACTGTATGGTACCCTCTGCCCCGTGCCCCGTGCCCCGTGGTATTGGGATCGTCCACAGAACGTCTCACTGGTTGTGTAAACAACTAGAGTTACTCCCTAATCTACCTCTAAGTTAGTTAAAAATGAGGAGGAGTTTGAGGTAATCATTCCCTCCAGGCTGAGGGACTGATTACCTCAAACTCCTCGTTATCCACCGTTCTTCTCTGTAACGGACTGAAGAAGTCACTGGCTAGCGATACGTTTCAGTAATAAAGATTCCCAAATATTGCACAAGTATCTCATTGTTCAACTTGTCAGTTTTGTAAACTAGTTTCATTACCAAGAGAGACTTGTCTGAAACTAGTTTCTGTCAGCAACACCTCCACGGCCCGGGAGACCAGGCCTTCCTGGTAACACTCTGATCGTAAAGTAAAAGGACACAAGTGCAACTAATGTGACATTTATTGTGGCAACGTTTCGCTCTGCAGGAGCTTTATCAAGCTTGATAAAGCTCCTGGAAAGCGAAACGTTGCCACAATAAATGTCACATTAGTTGCACTTGTGTCCTTTTACTTTACATATTGTCGGTAATTCTACCAACTTTATTACAACACTCTGATCACAGAGGCTGTTGGTTCTTGCTTCAAACATTTCAGTGTAAACACAACAGCTCGGCTCCTCAGGAACTTGTTAAGTTCACTTTCATCTGTCATATTACTGATGATACATAAAACTTTCTTGAGGGACTGACCACCTTCTACCACGGGTGACGGACTGATAATACCGAAACTATTTCTATTGTTACCAGTGTTGTAGTCTCCTATACTCGACTGAAGAAGCCTGTTCTGCAGGCGAAACGTTTTCATAATCAATATACCCAGGTGTTGCACACGTGTTTAATTCACTCGCTCATAAAGACAGGTGTCTCGCCTAGTGGTAATTCTGGTCATAATTAATGAGAAAAGTCTTGATATATCACAGACTCGTTATGATCTTAAGATTTATTTAACTCTTAGAGTTCTTATGTAATTTCTTCTTTCCATCCTGGTATATTACACAGCCTAAAATGCCTCCCGCTCTCATCAAGACAAATTCCAGCATAAAGATTAGAAACCAGTCCCTCTAGCGTCTTACAAGTGTAAATTAGAAACCAGTCCCTCTAGCGTCTTACAAGTGCAAATTAGAAACCAGTCCCTCTAGCGTCTTACAAGTGCAAATTAGAAACCAGTCCCTCTAGTGTCTTACATGCGCAAATTAGAAACCAGTCCCTCTAGCGTCGTACAAGTGCAAATTAGAAACCAATCCCTCTAGTGTCTTACATGCGCAAATTTGAAACCAGTCCCTCTAGTGTCTTACAAGTGCAAATTAGAAACCAGTCCCTCTAGCGTCTTACAAGCGCAAATTAGAAACCAGTCCCTCTAGCGTCTTACAAGTGTAAATTAGAAACCAGTCCCTCTAGCGTCTTACAAGTGCAAATTAGAAACCAGTCCCTCTAGCTTTTTACAAGCGCAAATTAGAAACCAGTCCCTCTAGTTTCTTACATGCGCAAATTAGAAACCAGTCTCTCTAGCGTCTTACAAGTTCAAATTAGAAACCAGTCCCTCTAGCGTCTTACAAGCGCAAATTAGAAGCATATCCCTCTAGCGTCTTACAAGCTCAAATTAGAAACCAGTCCCTCTAGCGTCTTACAAGCGCAAATTAGAAACCAGTCCCTCTAGCGTCTTACAAGTACAAATTAGAAACCAGTCCCTCTAGCGCCTTACAAGTGTAAATTAGAAACCAGTCCCTCTAGCGTCTTACAAGTGCAAATTAGAAACCAGTCCCTCTAGCGTATTACAAACGCAAATTGGAAACCAGTCCCTCTAGCGTCTTACAAGTGCAAATTAAAAACCAGTCCCTCTAGCGTCTTACAAGTGCAAATTAGAAACCAGTCCCTCTAGCGTCTTACAAGCGCAAATTGGAAACATAGTCCCTCTAGCGTCTTACAAGTGCAAATTAAAAACCAGTCCCTCTAGCGTCTTACAAGTGCAAATTAGAAACCAGTCCCTCTAGCGTCTTACAAGCGCAAATTGGAAACATAGTCCCTCTAGCGTCTTACAAGTGCAAATTAGAAACCAGTCCCTCTAGCGTCTTACAAGCGCAAATTAGAAACCAGTCCCTCTAGCGTCTTACAAGTGCAAATTAGAAACCAGTCCCTCTAGCGTCTTACAAGTGCAAATTAGAAACCAGTCCCTCTAGCGTCTTACAAGTGCAAATTAGAAACCAGTCCCTCTAGCGTCTTACAAGTGCAAATTAGAAACCAGTCCCTCTAGCGTCTTACAAGTGCAAATTAGAAACCAGTCCCTCTAGCGTCTTACAAGGGCATATTAGAAACCCGTCCCTCAAGCGTCTTACAAGTGCAAATTAGAAACCAGTCCCTTTAGCGTCTTACAAGTGCAAATTAGAAACCAGTCCCTCTAGCGTCTTACAAGTGCAAATTGGAAACCGGTCCCTCTAGCGTCTTACAAGTACAAATTAGAAACCGGTCTCTTTAGCGTCTTACAAGTGCAAATTAGAAACCAGTCCCTCTAGCGTCTTACAAGTACAAATTAGAAACCGGTCCCTCCAGCGTCTTACAAGTACAAATTAAAAACCGGTCCCTCTAGCGTCTTACAAGTCCAAATTAGAAACCAGTCCCTCTAGCGTCTTACAAGCGCAAATTAGAAACCAGTCCCTCTAGCGTCTTACAAGCACAAATTAGAAACCAGTCCCTCTAGCGTCTTACAAGTGCAAATTAGAAACCAGTCTCTCTAGCGTCTTACAGGTCCAAATTAGAAACCAGTCCCTCTTGCGTCTTACAAGCGCAAATTAGAAACAAGTCCCTCTAGCGTCTTACAAGTGTAAATTAGAAACCAGTCCCTCTAGCGTCTTACAAGTGCAAATTAGAAACCAGTCCCTCTAGCGTCTTACAAGTGCAAATTAGAAACCAGTCCCTCTAGCGTCTTACAAGTGCAAATTAGAAACCAGTCATTCTAGCGTCTTACAAGTGTAAATTAGAAACCAGTCCCTCTAGCGTCTTACAAGTGCAAATTAGAAACCAGTCCCTCTAGCGTCTTACAAGTGCAAATTGGAAACCGGTCCCTCTACCGTCTTACAAGTACAAATTAGAAACCGGTCCCTCTAGCGTCTTACAAGTGCAAATTAGAAACCAGTCCCTCTAGCGTCTTACAAGTGCAAATTGAAAACCGGTCCCTCTAGCGTCTTACAAGTACAAATTAGAAACCGGTCTCTTTAGCGTCTTACAAGTGCAAATTAGAAACCAGTCCCTCTAGCGTCTTACAAGTACAAATTAGAAACCGGTCCCTCCAGCGTCTTACAAGTACAAATTAAAAACCGGTCCCTCTAGCGTCTTACAAGTCCAAATTAGAAACCAGTTTCTCTAGCGTCTTACAAGCGCAAATTAGAAACCAGTCCCTCTAGCGTCTTACAAGCACAAATTAGAAACCAGTCCCTCTAGCGTCTTACAAGTGCAAATTAGAAACCAGTCTCTCTAGCGTCTTACAGGTCCAAATTAGAAACCAGTCCCTCTTGCGTCTTACAAGCGCAAATTAGAAACAAGTCCCTCTAGCGTCTTACAAGTGTAAATTAGAAACCAGTCCCTCTAGCGTCTTACAAGTGCAAATTAGAAACCAGTCCCTCTAGCGTCTTACAAGTGCAAATTAGAAACCAGTCCCTCTAGCGTCTTACAAGTGCAAATTAGAAACCAGTCATTCTAGCGTCTTACAAGTGTAAATTAGAAACCAGTCCCTCTAGCGTCTTACAAGTGCAAATTAGAAACCAGTCCCTCTAGCGTCTTACAAGTGCAAATTGGAAACCGGTCCCTCTACCGTCTTACAAGTACAAATTAGAAACCGGTCCCTCTAGCGTCTTACAAGTGCAAATTGAAACCCAGTCCCTCTAGCGTCTTACAAGTGCAAATTAGAAACCAGTCCCTCTAGCGTCTTACAAATGCAAATTAGAAACCAGTCCCTCTAGCGTCTTACAAGTACAAATTAGAAACCAGTCCCTCTAGCGCCTTACAAGTGTAAATTAGAAACCAGTCCCTCTAGCGTCTTACAAGTGCAAATTAGAAACCAGTCCCTCTAGCGTCTTACAAGTACAAATTAGAAACCAGTCCCTCTAGCGTCTTACAAGTGTAAATTAGAAACCAGTCCCTCTAGCGTCTTACAAGTGCAAATTAGAAACCAGTCCCTCTAGCGTCTTACAAGTGCAAATTAGAAACAATGTCCCTCTAGCGTCTTACAAGTGTAAATTAGAAACCAGTCCCTCTAGCGTCTTACAAGTGTAAATTAGAAACTAGTCCCTCTAGCGTCTTACAAGTGTAAATTAGAAACCAGTCCCTCGGGCGTCTTACAAGTGCAAATTAGATCTTTTTCCTTGAGCGAGGTTTGCAGTCTTTGGCCACCTAGCCTATACTCTGTCTGCGGTCTTCTGTGCCCTTTCCCTATCTTCATGACTTTGCATTTGTGGGATTAAATTCGAGAAGCCAGTTGCTGGACCAGGTGTCCAGTCTGTCCAGGTCTCTTTGAAGTCCTGCCCGGTCCTCATCTGATTTAATTCTCCTCATTAACTTCACATCGTCTGCGAACAGGGACACTTCTGAGTCTAACCCTTCCATCACGTCGTTCACATATACCAAAAATAGCACTGGTCCTAGGACCGACCCCTGTGGGACCCCGCTCGTCACAGGTGCCCACTGTGATACATCATTACGTACCATGACTCGTTGTTGCCTCCCTGTCAGGTATTCTCTGATCCATTGCAGTGCCCTTCCTGTTACATGAGCCTGATCCTTTAGCTTCTGCACTAATCTCTTGTGAGGAACTGTGTCAAAGGCCTTCTTGCAGTCCAAGAAGATGCAATCAACCCACCCCTCTCTCTCGTGTCTTACTTCTGTTACTTTAACATAAAACTCCAGAAGGTTTGTGACACAGGATTTTCCTTCCATGAATCCATGCTAGTTGGCTTTTATACTCTTGTTCCGTTCCAGGTGCTCCACCGCTCTCTTCCTGATAATCTTCTCCATAACTTTGCATACTATCCACGTCAGTGACACAGGTCTATAGTTTAGGCCTCTTTTCTGTCTCTTTTTTTAAAAATGGGAACTACATTTGCCGTCTTCCATACCTCAGGTAGTTGCCCAGTTTCCAGGGACGTGTTGAAGATTGTGGTAAGTGGCACACACAGCATATCTGCTCCCTCTCTAAGGACCCACGGGGAGATGTTGTCCGGTCCCATTGCCTTTGAGGTATTGATGTCCCTTAGCAGTTTCTTCACCTCCTCCTCATCTGTATGTATGTCATCCAACACTTGTTGGTATATTCCTTGCTGGTGTCCCCCTCTGGTCTGTCCCCCAAGAGGCCTTCCTGTCGCCACTGTAAATACTTCCTTAAATCTCATGTTGAGCTCCTCACATACCTCTTGATCGTTTCTTGTGAGTTCTCCACCTTTCCACAGCCTTATCACCTGGTCTTTGACTGTCTTCCTCCTAATGTGACTATACAGCAGTTTCGGGTCAGACTTGACTTTCGATGCTATGTCCTTTACGTACTGTCGCTGGGCCTCCCTCCTTATCTGTGCGTACTCGTTTCTGGCTCTTCTACTAATCTCCTTATTTTCCTGGGTCCTTTGCCTCCTGTACCTTTTACATTCTCTGGTACACTTAGTTTTTGCCTCCCTACACCTTCGGGTAAACCAAGGACTCGCTTTGGTCTTCCTATTATTTCTGTTTCCCTTGGGAACAAACCTTTCCTCTGCCTCCTTGCACTTTGTTGCTACATATTCCATCATCTCGTTTACTGATTTTCCTACCAGTTCTCTGTCCCACTGAACCTCCTGCAGGAAGTTCCTCATACCTGTGTAGTCTTCTTCTTCTTATGACCAGAGCTTTGGTAAGATGGGTAAGGAAGAAGGATGGGTAAGGGTAGAAATATTGGAAAAGGGTGGGAGGGGGAGAGAGGTAGGATATAAAAGGTAAGTGGCCCAACCACTTTGGTGTAATTTAAAAAGTGTATGTGAAATGATAAGATATTTTTGAATGGGTATAATACTAACCCATCAGAGTCACATAGATATAACACATATATAAGTACATGACTCTGAATTGGTAGTAAATATGCAAGTTGCAATTGCTTTTTTTTTCTTTTTGCAATTGCACAACGGATATTTAAGCGACAATGAAGGCAATAATATCCTGGCCAGTTTATAAAGAATTACTTGACAATGGCTTCTTACAGGTGGTGTCCAGCCATGGTAAATAGCATAATTTTTACATTAGATTGTTATATAAGATGTCTCCCTAATTGGGGGCGATGATGTTCTCAGTATACATAGAAGGGTTCTGGTGGTATCCAATCTTCTTCATCAGGTAAGTTGCTCAAAATCATGGGTCGATGGTAATCATCTTTATGAATAAAACGACGGAGCCTCTGTGGGAGAGTCATTCTTTGAGTCCTGTGAGGCGGAGTATTGATGGTGTAATCGGTGGTATTTACCACTTGTATAGGATGTTCTCTATCTGGCATGTATAGTTCTTGTATTGTATAGAGTTGTTTCTTTTTCAGGGTGTCAAGGCGTACATTTAAGGCAGTAATATCTTGTTGTATGTGTAAATCTGCCATTTTAACTCTGTCTCTCCTCCTGGTACCAGTAATGAAGCGAAGAGCTCTATTCTGGACCCGTTGCAACCGTAGCATGTTGGTCTTTGTTGTTAATGTCATTGGGACACAAGGGTATTCGAGTATAGGTCTTACTATCATTTTATACAGATGTTTTTTGACATGTGGAGGGGCTTGATTGAATCGAAAGAGACTGCTAAGACCGGCTTTGGCTGTGTTGATCTTTTTAGTTACATGAGATGTTGAGTGGAGCAGCCTGTCTATTTCATATCCCAAAATCTTGTTAGGGTTTCTAATGGCTACAGGTGTACCTCTGATGGAGATAACCCCTTTATCTTCGATTGTTGATGCAAAACATCCTATCGACGAAGTTCAATATTCATTTTTTCTATGACTCTCTCATACTTGTATTTTCCTGTTACCGGAGTTGATGAGACGACATGGATAACATCATCTGCAAACTGCGTTATAATTGTATCATTAAACTCTGGTTGAGGAAGGTCATTCACATAAATGTTGAACAGAATTGGACTTAGACAAGAACCTTGTGGGACACCAGCTGTTGGTATAAAAGGCTCTGTCTACCTGCCATGAATGATTTTTCTTTGAGTTAAGAAATTATATATTAATCTGAGAAAAGTACAGTTATGGTCTGGTAGGTCAATGAGTTTGTATATAAGACCATCATGCCATAAGCTATCAAAAGCTTTATGAACATCTCTGGTGGTAATTAGGGCAAGATTGTCCTGATGTTTTAGACTCGCTACAGTATCGAAAATAATATTTATTGTATGATGGGTACCTCTATGTGTTTTAAAGCCAAATTGTTTTTCAGTAAAAAGGTGATTAAACTCCATATAGTAGTTCAATCTGTTGGACATGATCTTCTCAAGAACTTTTCCAGTGACTTCAAGTAAAGATATAGGTCTATAGTTCCCAGGTTGGTGGATGTCTTTATTGGGCTTACCAAGAAAGATCATCCTAGCAGTCTTAAAAACCACTGGAAAATGTCCTGAGGCCAAGATGGCATTAAAGATATTAACCAAAGACTGTTTACAATTTCTGGGTAGGAACTTTGTTTGTTTCATTGTTATTCCAGAGAGGCCAGGGGCTCTATTTCCAATAACCTGACTCATCTCTAGTAATGTAATAGGTCTAGTAAGCGGGTGGGTATCTTCAAGAGTTGAAGTATCGATGGAAGGTAGTGGTTGTAGATCATCCAAGTTCTCATCTCTCCATTCATTTACCAACTGATAGTGATTATTGTTAAATTGACGACTGTTATTGTGGGAGAGAATTTTCTCCCATACATCACCCATCAAATTAGCCTGGTCCTGTGGATCGTCAAGTTTAATCTCAACATCTTCATCATCCTCATCAGTGAAGGTATGAACTAGGTAGCTAGGAGCCTTGTGCTTTGCCCCTAAAAGTTGTCGGATCTTACTCCAAAATTTTGCTGGCTCACGTTTATACTGATTAGCTTGAAGAACTAGCAATTTCCATAAGTCACGTTTGTGATGACTAATCATGATAATTAATTCTTGCCTTAATCTATTCAATGTAGCTACTGGTGGTTGTCGCGTTTGAAGATGCCTTCGACATTCTGCTTGATAATTTCTTAAAGCGTCTCTAATTTCCCTAGTAGGTTTATATTGTTGGTATATCTTTGTGGAAGCTAATTGACAAGTTGCATTAGTAGCTTCAATTATTCGATTATGAAGGGACCTGATCGCTTCGTCAATTGCAGTGGAAGGTTGATTTTCCTGCCCTGAAGGGGTCAAATCCTAGGGTGTTAAGATTGGGTTTAGGAAGAACAGGTATTCTAAATGGAGAAGTTTGTAGTTGTATTATAACAGGGATATGGTCAGATCCTACGTTTCCACCAGGAGAGATACGACAATGAAAGAGGTCACAGTCTCTGTTTGTCAGGACTATATCTGGTGTCCCTGGATGAGGTCCAATATATGATTTAAAGAATGGGCCTTGAAATGACAAGTTTCTTGCTGTCATGATATTAAAGAGTTGTTGTCCTTTTAAGTCACCCAGTGGAATACCAGCTCCACAGTTGAAGAGGGAAGGGTGATGAGCATTAAAATCTCCCGCTAGAATTGTTGGAATATTTCTGCTTAATATCCTGTGTAGAGGAATTGACTCTATATATTGTTGTCTCGGGGGAAAATATCCAGTTACTATCACTAGTTGACCATGAGACGTTGTTAGTTCTATTGCAAGAATGTTATCTTCATCAACATGAATATTTTTAAATGTATATCCTAATTTAACTAAAATGGCTACACCACTAAAGGGTCCTCTCGATTTCTCCACAGTAGAGTAACCACGTACTTTAATATGTTGGTTCACTCTTGCAGCTGTCTCATTCAAGAGTATAACATCGGGATTGTAATTATGTAGTTCAACTTCAAGGAGGTAACGGTTATTAAAGAAATGTTGAATATTAAGTTGGAAAATTGTAATCCCCATTATTTCGTGCACTTCGGACGTGTACTGCGGACTGAACACCTGCAAGTAATGTCTTGTTTGGTATCCACACTATCCCTGCTGGACTCGTCAAGGGGAGGAAGGAAGTTCTGAGTAGTTGCTTGTGTATTGAAAGTGTCAGCATCTTCACTAGAGTTGGTAATATTAACAGAATCATTAGAGTCATTAGAGTCATCATCAGAAAATTGAGGTGTTGTATTCCCAGTTACAGGACGCAGAGGCTCGTGAGAGTTAATGGGAGACTGTGGAGGCTCCAAGGGAAAATTTGGTAGGCCAGGTGATTTACCCGGGGGATGTTCCTGTTCAACAGGATCAGCTGCAATAGCGGAATAGTAAGCACCAATCTCTGGGGCATCGTTAGGGTCAGGTATTGACTCATCGGGTTGAGGGGAGTTGACAACTTGGTTATGCGAGGTGGGTGATCCCTGGACAAGGGATGAATTAGACTTATTTGAAGAAGTAGAGTAGGGAACATACTTCTTGTTATGAGAAGGTTGGGCCATAATCGTCTTAACATTTTCTGGGATAGTAATGGGAGTGATCCCATTAGCCAATAACAAATCATTTAAAACCTTAGAGCAGAGATGGATGTCACCTCCTGCTATGTCTTTGGCCATCATATACATTAGTTGTGCTCTCGTCATATCCCCGGCTGTGGATACCTGAGACATAGGAGATGAGACTGTTGTTGCGTTTGTGTATGTTGTAGGTGAGGGTTAGATTGGGGCACTCTAAGAGGGGCAGAATTCCAAACATTAGAACCAGTGGTAGAGACCTGAGAAGTCCCACTAGATCCAGGCAGAGCTGGAAAGGAAGTGTGGGACATTGTTGGCGGTGCCTGGGGAGTGGTCTTTAAAGTGGACAGTTTCTTAGCTTCTATAATTTTCTGCATTTCCTTTTTCCTCTCAGGACAGATAACAGAAACAGCATGGTGTTTTCCATTGCAGAGGACACATTTGGGCGTATTTTTATTAGTACAATCTCTATAAGAATGTTGGCCAGAGCAAATGCTGCAAATCTTTGCTTGAGTACTGCATTTGTTGGTGTTATGACCAAAGGCATAACATTTAAAACATTGTGTCACACTGACAAATCGTTCAAGAGAGATTTGGTCAGGTGTACATCTGGTGCCAAAACATTTGAAGCCATTCTGACACACAAGTTCGGCCTCTTCAGGTGTCTCAAGTATTAACTTTAAGGTTACCTGGTTGTTGTTAGGATTAGAGAATTTATGTGCTTCGACAGCCCTAAATTCAGAATTCTCCGTATTAAAGTTTTCAACAATTTCATTCGCTGTGCTATGTCGCATGAAACTGTTATTTCTGGCAACAAACACAGTCCTCTGAGCTTGATAGCTTTCGGGTGCAACTGGGGTAACACCAAAAGTCTTTAATTTTTCCAGAACATCATGCTTCAGCAGTTGAAGTAACTCTTCTTCCGAAGAGAGGAGAAGTACTGCTCAAGCGTGGGTTTGAAAAACATCCACTGGAGCAACAGTTGAATTCGAGCAAATACATGCTAGAATTTCTTTCATCGTCTTTTGGTTGCCATCAACACGTAATCTTACTCTTATCCTCGCCATGATGTCTAGGAAGGTACATCTGGCAGAGAAGTTACTTTAACAAAAAGGGTCTTTCCTTAGTGTTATTCTAGCAACCTATTTCAGCTGACTTATGAAGGTCAGCCCCTAAGATAGCCTACCCTCGAGTGGTGAGGGGGAAAGGGCCCAAGGCAAAGATCGGCCGGATTTTAAAAAACCACAAGGGCTACCGGATGGTCAAAATGCCTTGTGTTAACTGGCCAAAGCGAAGTTGCCGAAAAAGAAGATAGGAAAGTCAGAAGGATAGCAATGTATGTAGTGTGTTAGTGTGTGGGCCAGTGTTGATGTTTGGGTGAGGGGAGGAAGGGGAAGGATGGGGGGATGGGGAAGAGAGGGGTGAACAAGCAAGCAAGTCACCGCCTTACCCTCTTGATGGGATGGTGCTCGAAGTGACTGCAAGCAAGTTTCCTCTCAGCTCTGGTGAAGAACAACTCAGGATAACCCAAGAAAAATCTCGAGTAACAGTGTTCAGAGTTGCTCAGCTCGAGAATTACTCAGGATAACTGAAGAGCAGGAACGACGACGTCTTCTCTCCACGGCAGCTGGGCGGCTTCCTCTGTGTCCTGTGTAGTCCCCTCTTTTGTAGTGTGTGTGTGTGTGTGTGTGTGTGTGTGTGTGTGTGTGTGTGTGTGTGTGTGTGTGTGTGTGTGTGTGTGTGTGTGTGTGTGAGTGTATGTGTGTGAGTGTATGTGTGTACTCACCTAGTTGTAGCTGCAGGGGTCGATTCACAGCTCCTGGCCCCGCCTCTTCACTGGTCGCTACTAGGTCACTCTCCCTGCTCCCTTTGCAGACTATTCCACTTCCTGACAACTCTGTGACTGAAGAAATACTTCCTAGCATCCCTGTGACTCATCATCCAACTGTGACCCCTTGTTGCTGTGTCTCATCTCTGGAACATCCTGTCTCTGTTCAGCTTGTCGACTCCTCTCAGTATTTTATATGCCATTATCATATCCCCCTTATCTCTCCTGCCCTCCAGTGACGTCAGGTCAATTTCCTTCAACCTCTTCTCGTAGGACATGCCCCCTTAGCTCCGGGACTAGTCTTGTTGCAAACCTTTGCAATTTTTCTAATTTATCTACGTGCTTAGGTATGTGTGGGTTCTAAACTGGTGCTGCATACTACAATAGAAGCCTAAAGTACATGGTGTACAGGGTCCTGAGCGATTCCTTACTGAGGTGTTGGAATGCTATTCTTAGGTTTGCCAGGCACCCGTATGCTGCAGCAGTTATCTGGATGATGTCCTCCTCAGGAGATGTGTTAGGTGTTATACTCACCCCACGATCCTTTTGTGAGGGGTGAGTGTGTGTGGGTGGATGAGTGCGTGAGTGGGTGGGGGTGAGTGGGCGGGGAGGATAATTGTAACACAGACGGGGAGGATGGGAGAGAAAGGAAGTGAAATGGGGAGGAAGAGAGATGAATGATGCAGCATTATTTATAGGTCGGTGTTATTTATGGGTGGTATTATTTATGGGTGGTATTATTTATGGGTGGTATTATTTATGGGTGGTATTATTTATGGGTGGTATTATTTATGGGTGGTATTATTTATGGGTGGTATTATTTATGGGTGGTATTATTTATGGGTGGTATTATTTATGGGTGGTATTATTTATGGGTGGTATTGTTTATGGGGTAGTGTTATTTATGGGTGGTATTTCTTATGGGGAGGTATTGTTTATGGGGTGGAAGGGGCAGTTTGGGAGGGAGCAGTGTGGGAGGGGGCTGTATGGGAGGGGAGGTGTGGAAGGGGCAGTGTGGAAGGAGGCAGTGTGGGAGGGGGGCTGTATGGGAGGGGAGGTGTGGAAGGGGCAGTGTGTGATTGGGCAGTGTGGGAAGGGGCTATGTGGAAGGGGGAAGTGTGGGAGGGGGTAGTGTGGGAGGGGGCAGTGTGGGAGGGGGATGTGTTGGAGGGAGAAGTGGGAGGGGGCAGTGTGGGAGTGAGAAGTGGGAGGGGCAGTGTGCGACGGAGAAGTGTGAGGGGGCAGTGTGGGAGGGAGAGGTGGGAAGGGGCAGTGTGGGAAGGAGAAGTGGGAGGGGGCAGTGTGGGAGGGGGCAGTGTGGGAGGGAGAAGTGGGAGGGGCAGTGTGCGACGGAGATGTATGATGGGCAGTGTGGAAGGGAGAAGTGGGAGGGGCAGTGTGGAAGGGAGAAGTGAGAGGGGGCAGTGTGGAAGGAGGCAGTGTGGGAGGGTGCTGTGTGGGAGGAGCAGTGTGGGAGGGAGCAGTGTGGGAGGGGGCAGTGTGGGAGGGGGCAGTGTGGGAGGGAGCAGCGTGGGAGGGGGCAGTGTGGGAGGGGGCAGTGTGGGAGAGGGCAGTGTGGCAGTGGGTGAACCATAGTAGGAAGGACATCATTGTAAGTAACAGAGTAATATTTACTGATCCTGGCTCTACAATAGTCCAAGATCAACATTCCCCCAAGTCCTAGGTAGTCCTTGGAAATGAAAATAATTCTCCTAGTTATAAACTCGGTGATGTAGAGATTGATCACAATGAAGGTGAAAAAGACTTGTGAGTCATGGTCAGCAGAAGTCTGCTTCCAAGACAACAGTGCCTAAGTGTGCGCAATAAGGCTAACAAATTACTTGGATTTATATCGGAAATTTTGTTTAGAATAACACGTAAGCAAACACTGAAACATATTTATTAGAAAACGTTTCTTCTTGGGACCTTGATCACTTCTAACATACAGAGGTTAAAACACAGTATATATAGGCTGAGAGTGAGGTGTGAGTGACGCATGGTGACCTGAAGAATGTCATATTGGGATGAGGACGGGTAGATACACAATGGGATCATGTGAGTCCTGTGTTGTTGGGCAGGTGGTGCTTTGCCTGGTTGAGTATCATATATGATAATGTTTTAGAAATTTTGTAGTTTCCACTATTGCATTCTGTGGTGTCGGCGACGGCAATTAGCGAGGCGTCTAAGGTCTTGTTTGGTGAGGACGAGTTGTGCCTCATCCCAATTCATTAAATGTCCCGCGGAGTCCCTGTGGAGCACACGTGCGTGCCGTTTCTGATGCTGGCATTTCGATGTTCGCTCAGGCGGACCAGTAGATTTCTGCCTGTTTTCCTTACATATTTCTTGAGACAGTATCCACAGGGGATGGTGTAGACGCCAGTTGTGGAAGTTAGAGGTGTGGGGCTACGTTTAGTAGTGAGGTCTTTGATAGATGATATGTTTATGGTGGAAACATTGATGTTACTCTTAGCAAGTACCTGGCAACATCTTAGCAAGTACATGGCAATATCTTAGCAAGTACCTGGCAACATCTTAGCAAGTACCTGGCAACATCTTAGCAAGTACATGGCAATATCTTAGCAAGTACATGGCAATATCTTAGCAAGTACCTGGCAACATCTTAGCAAGTACATGGCAATATCTTAGCAAGTACCTGGCAATATCTTAGCAAGTACCTGGCAACATCTTAGCAAGTACATGGCAATATCTTAGCAAGTACCTGGCAACATCTTAGCAAGTATGTGGCAACATCTTAGCAAGTACCTGGCAACATCTTAGCAAGTATGTGGCAACATCTTAGCAAGTACCTGGCAACATCTTAGCAAGTATGTGGCAACATCTTAGCAAGTACCTGGCAACATCTTAGCAAGTACGTGGCAACTTCACCGCATGGGAGCACTATGAGCTACTTAGAGGACTGTGGATCAATCTTATACGCTTCTATTCGCACCAAGACACACGCAGTAAAAGAGGAGTACTCTAATATTAGCTTCTTGACAGCTCTTCGCATCTCCAGCCCTTGTTTTCTTGAAGAAGAATTTACCTACATAACACAAGCCTTTACACGTCTTCAGTTTCCAACTTTCTACATCTGAGATTGCAGACTCAAGGCACAAGCTATCCTCAATAAACCGCCCATGGAACAGCCCTCTAAGCAGTTCATAGTGCTCCCATGTAGTGATGTTGCCACGAATACTCGCTAGGTACTTACTAAAAGTAACATAAATGTTTCCACCATAAACACATCATTTATCAAAGACCTCACTATGAAACGTAGCCCTATACCTGTAACTTCCACAGCAGGCGTCTACACCATCCCCTGTGGATACTGTTCCAAGAAATATGTAGGGAAAACAGGCAAAGATCTTTCAGTCCGTAAGAGCGAACATCGAAATACCAGCAACAGAGACGGCTTAAGGTACGCCTGTGTCCTCCACAGGGACTCCACGGGACATTTGATGAATTGGGATTAGGCATAGCTCATCCTCACCGAACAAGACCTTAGACGCGGACGATGTCCGGAAGCGTCGCTAATCACCGTCACCGACACCACAGAACGTAATAGTGGAAACTACAAAATTTCTAAAACATTAGCATACATGATACTTAAGCAGGCACAGCACCACCAACCTAACAACACAGAAAACCTGACCCCATTGTCTATCCATCCTCATCCCAATATGGCATTCTTCAGGTCACAATGCGTCACTCACACCTCACTCTCCGCCTATATATACTGCCTTTTTAACCTCTGTATGCTAGAAGTGATCAAGGTCCCAGGACCGAAACGTTTTCTAATAAATGTGTCCTACTGTTTGTTCTCGTGTTTTTTCTAAATCAACTTATCGATATCTGTTACCAATGTTTATACCATATCAAGAAGTATAATAGGAGTCCAGAAGTTATTATTTACAGCTCTATACATCACTAACAAGGCCTCACTTACATTATTCAGCTCAGTTTAGGTCGCCGTACTACAGAATGGATATAAATTCATTAGAGAGCATATAGAGAAGGATGATTAAAATGACCCACTGTATAAGGAATCTTCCATATAGTCATAGAGACTCTATGACCGCGGGTTCAATCCCGGCCGGGGGTATGGTTTATTTGCAATAGTGTCATTACGATTTCTTAAGTAATCTTCCATATGGATGATGGGCATAAACAAATAAAATACTGAGTATACCGAATCAAGTAAGGACCAGAAATAACGGATATAAGTTAGATAAATTAAGATTTAGAAAGGACATAGGTGAGTACTGGTTTTCAGAGTTGTCGATGCGTGGAATAATTTGCCGAGTAGTGTAGTTGCAAAAAAAAAAAAAAAAGAGATTAGACACATATACAAGTGAGAAGAAAGCAGTTTGATTAGTACCTGAGTATTTAAGGGAATTCTTGCGCGGTTTTTGGAAAAGGTTGGGAAACGTTTAATATTTACAATAATACTGACCCTAACGAAATTACCGCTTACTTGGACCATAATAATAATCTACCTTGAACAAGATGCATCTTAGTGGTGATACTGTTGTTGTTGTTGCAGGATGTTGTTGCTGTTAGGGTGGTCGTGAACAATGTTGCAGAATGCAACATGTAGAGTTGATTTACTTTAAGTATTATGTTGCTGTTGTTTGGTTTACGTGATTCCTGTTGTCTCAGTACTCTGAATTATTTAGGTGTGTGGAGCTGTTGTATTTATTCCAGCTACGAGGAACAGAGACAGCCTTAGGCCTCGGTAAATGTCAGACGCTAGTCCTAGTGGCAGTAGGCTTGTTGTTGCTTGGGGGT